>NC_083576.1:10575605-10928105 GCF_027579695.1 Neoarius graeffei | reverse complement strand
ACCCTCCCCAGGAGTGGTCGACCAACAAAGTTCACTCCAAGAGCATGGTGTGTAATAGTTGGCGAGGTCACAAAGGACCCCAAGGTAACTTCTAAGCAACTGACGGCCTCTCTCACATTGGCTAATGTTAATGTTCATGAGTCCACCATCAGCAGAACACTGAACAACAATGGTATGCATGGCAGGGTTGCAAGGAGAAAGCCACTGCTCTCCAGAAAGAACATTGCTGCTCATCTGCAGTTTGCTAAAGATCACGTGGACAAGCCAGAAGGCTATTGGAAAAATGTTTTGTGGACGGATGAGACCAAAATGGAACTTTTTGGTTTAAATGAGAAGCGTTATGTTTGGAGAAAGGGAAACACTAAATTCCAGCACAAGAACCTTATCCCATCTGTGAAACATGGTTTGGGCCTGTTTTGCTGCATCTGGGCCAGGATGGCTTGCCATCATTGATGGAACAATGAATTCTGAATTATACCAGCGAATTCTAAAGGAAAATGTCAGGACACCTGTCCATGAACTGAATCTCAAGAGAAGGTGGGTCATGCAGCAAGACAACGACCCTAAGCACACAAGTCGTTCTACCAAAGAATGGTTAAAGAAGAATAAAGTTAATGTTTTGGAATGGCCAAGTCAAAGTCCTGACCTTAATCCAATCGAAATGTTGTGGAAGGACCTGAAGCGAGCAATTCATGTGAGGAAACCCACCAACATCCCAGAGTTGAAGCTGTTCTGTACGGAGGAATGGGCTAAAATTCCTCCAAGCCGGTGTGCAGGACTGATCAACAGTTACCAGAAGCGTTTAGTTGCAGTTATTGCTGCACAAGGGGGTCACACCAAATACTGAAAGCAAAGGTTCACATACTTTTGCCACTCACAGATATGTAATATTGGATCATTTTCCTCAATAAATAAATGACCAAGTATAATATTTTTATCTCATTTGTTTAACTGGGTTCTCTTTATCTACTTTTAGGACTTGTGTGAAAATCTGATGATGTTTTAGGTCATATTTATGCAGAAATGTAGAAAATTCTAAAGGGTTCACAAACTTTCAAGCACCACTGTGACCAACGGGATATAACAAGTATAATGACCTCAAGGAGAGATCTTGGCCTTAGTGTAACACATGATGCTGCCACCACCACATTCATTGACTGGATCTAAAACAAGAGGCCCTGCCGAGGTAGCAGATCCAGTACAAAATCCACTATCAAACTACACTGATGATACGCTCACACCATTGAGTCCTGGACCTCAATCCAAACTTGTTCCGCTGGCCCTCCTTGGAAGCCAACGTTGGTCAATACCACCTGTTAGAACCTCTCACTCTTAAACCAAACACTGGCTGCTAATCAGGATGAGTTTGGAGGACTATGCCATCTGATACTCAGTGACAATCTTCCTGAAGAAAGTTACATCAAGAAACATTGCACATGTCTTCCATTTCAGCTGGAATGGCCAAAACTGGTGCCACAAAGTTGGAAGCACAGAATTGTATGAGAGAGCTTTGTATCTTGTCGCATTCCAATTCCATTTTCTGGAAATAAGGGGCCCAAACCTGTGTGCATAAAGCAAAAATGAAGACATGGTTTGACAAGTTTGGAGTGGAAGTTTGGGTGGCACGGTGGTGTAGTGGTTAGCACTGTCGCCTCACAGCAAGAAGGTTCTGGGTTTGAGCCCAGCGGCCGACAGGGGCCTTTCTGTGTGGAGTTTGCATGTTCTCCCCATATTTGCATGGATTTCCTCCGGGTGCTCCAGTTTCCCCCACAGTTCAAAGACATGCAGTGAGGTTAACATGGGGCAGCCTTGGGCTGAGGTGCCTTGAGCCAGGCACCTTACCTCAATTGCTCCCCAGGTGCTGTAGCATGGCTGCCACTGCTCTGGGTATGTGTGTGTGTGCTCACTGCTCACATGTGTGTTCGCTGCTTCAGATGGATTAAATGCAGAGAGGAATTCCACAAGTGTACGTGTGATGAATAAAGTTGGTGTTCTTCTTCTTCTTCAAAGAACTTAAATGACCTGCACAGAGCCCTGACCTCAATCCCACTGCACCCCTTTGGGATGAACTGGAATGCCAACTGCACCCCAAACCTTCTTGCCTGACATAATTACCTTACCTAACTAATGCTCTTGTGGCTGAATGGGCAAATCCCCACAGCAACATTGCTAAATCCAGGGGAAAGCCTTTGCAGAAGAGAGGAGATTAGTAGAACAACAAAGTGGGGACTAAATCTGGAACGGGATGTTCATCAAGCACATACCAGTATGATGGTTAGGAATACGCAAACCTTTGGCTATGTAGTATATATCCTGACTCCTTTAAGTAAAATAGCTCAACAAAGTGCAATGATACAACCAGACCCAATAGAAAATGTCGTGGAGGGTATGATCATCTCACCATCTTTTCCCTTGTACTTAGTTAATCTATCCATCCATTATCTGTAGCAGCTTATCCTGTACAGGGTTGCAGGAAAGCTGGAGCTTATCCCAGCTGACTATGGGCGAGGCGGGGTACACCCTGGACAAGTCACCAGATCATCGCAGGGCTGACACATAGAGACAAACAACCATTCACACTCCCATTCACACCTACAGTCAATTTAGAGCCACCAATTAACCTAACCTGCATGTCCTTGGACTGTGGGGGAAACAGGAGCACCTGGAGGAAACCTATGCAGACAACATGCAAACTCCACACAGAAAGGCCCCTGTCGGCCACTAGGCTCGAACCCAGAACCTTCTTGCTTTGAGGCAACAGTGCTAACCACTACACCACCCTGCCGTCCTTGTACTCAGTTCAAATACACTACCGTTCAAAAGTTTGGGGTCACCCAGACAATTTTGTGTTTTCCATGAAAAGTCACACTTTTATTTACCACCGTAAGTTGTAAAATGAATAGAAAATATAGTCAAGACATTTTTCTGGCCATTTTGAGCATTTACTCGACCCCATAAATGTGATGCTCCAGAAACTCAGGCTACATCCACATGACAACGGCAACGAGATTTTATTTTAAAAAAATATCGCGTCCACATGGGCAACGGATCAGTAAAATATCAGGTACATATGGCAACGCAACTCTTGCTGAAAACGATGCAATACACATGCCACACCTCTACGTGCACTGTAAGACGGTCCCATCAGAGACACCAGAACAGTAGAAGAAGTAGGACGCATGCTCATAAACCCCTTCTTCTACCCGGTGTGAAGTACTCACAGGAACAAACACACAACAACAAGAAGAAGATGGCTGCGACTACGCGAGGAAATCGTGCCTTCTGTATGTACAAATTAGTTTTATTAGTGTGCATAGTTTTATATAACTTAATTTTCTTATTGTGTGTGAACATTTTGAAAAGCATTTTTATATAATTGATATAACTTTTTATATTGTGTGTGAACATTTTGAAAAGGAGTCTTATCCAATAAAAAAAAAAAGAAATTCAAGAAATGGTTCAGTTACTTGTTTATTTAAAAGAAAAGCTGTATACAAAAGTGAATGCAATGCAGTGGTTTATACAAAACAGCGAGAGTGCTGCTTGTTCTAGTCATGTGGTTGTGACGTCATCGTAAACAAATCCGTTCTACTCATCCAGATGACTTCGCAATGGCGCCGTTGCCAGATTTTTCCACTCTGGAACCCGTTCTCAAAAAATATCGTTTTGGGGCACCCAAAACGCCAGTGCCGTGTGGACGCCAGGCCGAAATGATAAACAATTTTATCAGATTCACCTGAATCCGTTGTTGTGTGGACAGGGCCTCAATCTGCTCAAAGGAAGGTCAGTTTTATAGCTTCTCTAAAGAGCTAAACTGTTTTCAGCTGTGCTAACATGATTGTACAAGGGTTTTCTAATCATCCATTAGCCTTCTGAGGCAATGAGCAAACACATTGTACCATTAGAACACTGGAGTGATAGTTGCTGGAAATGGGCCTCTATACACCTATGGAGATATTGCACCAAAAACCAGACATTTGCAGCTAGAATAGTCATTTACCACATTAGCAATGTATAGAGTGGATTTCTGATTAGTTTAAAGTGATCTTCATTGAAAAGAACAGTGCTTTTCTTCAGGGGCGTGTTTAGCCTATTTTTGGGGGTGCTCAAGCACCCCCAAAAACGAGCTCAGCACCCCCTAGCTCAGCACCCTCAAAAACACTGCTTTTGGACGTAATTTTCAGAAATAAGTGCCCTTGCGCACTACGCAATGAATGTGTGCGCGGGCGTGTGTGTGTTCTTGAATTCACCTGTTAGGTGATAGTTCTATGAGCAGTAAAATACCTCTCCTCCTTGCGTCCCCTCTGATTGGGTTGCCTGTCCGCGCGAGTGCTTGCTACGACATGGTGTTTTTTTTTTTAACTGGATTCCACGCCGATGAGGAACTCGAAGTAGCACCTGAGTATTACTGGCATAGCGAGATGTGAAGGTACAGACTGGAGTTAAGTAATTAACAATTACCACTGTTCAAAATGAATAGCTCCAACATTACAAATGCAGTAGTAGGTCTTGTTTAGTTAAAATATAACGTAAATATTGTAAATGTGTAGATATCATAGTTTATTGGGTCAGCTTCTGTTAAAACATTGCATAAGTCTAGTCTTGTCTAGTATAGTCTTCTTGTCTAGTTAAGTCTAGTCTAAATGCGGAATAAACGTGGAAACACTGTCGTTCAAGCCAGGTGCCTCTGTCAGCTCTGGGGGCTAAGCACCCCCAAAGATCAGATGCTAGAATCGCTCCTGCTTTTCTTTCAAAAATAAGGACATTTCAAAGTGACCCCAAACTTTTGAACAGTAGTGTACATTGTTTTCTTCAGGTAATACAATCAACCCGAACCTCTCATGGTAAGTGAATGAACATATGAACATCATGTTAACAAGAGAGTTTAAAAAATTCAAAGTGACAGATGCTTCTGGGAAGCCCCTATCCATCACTGTCTGTAAATGATAAATAAATGAACGTGAAAGGAATGCAACACTTTCTCCAATATGAAGTCCAAAATATCAGGCTTCGAGTTTTTTTCTGGTTGTCTCTTTTAGATATGTGTAACTGAACGACAGGTGAAGTTGCAGTAATTACTCTGCATGCTGGTTATTATTATTATTATTATTATTTAATAAGGGTATGTATGAAAGATTGTGCTGGTAGTGATTCAAGTAGAGTGAAAGCAAGCTCTATGATTCTAAAGCTGCCTCTGAGAAGCACAACCCTTACCTCTTCCAACTACTGAAAAACACAAATCCATGTTCTGATTGATCAAGTTTGTCTCCAGCCTTAGGCTAAGGATGCACTAAAAAAACCCTCACCCATCTATCCTTCTGCTCTTTCATTGCATCCTTTGTAGCTTTAGTTGCCTTCCCTTCTGCAAAACAGCACCACATTTCTGAACGTCAGTTAGAGAATCTGGTTTCCATTTTTGAAACTCAGCTCAAAATCACAGGGTTTTTTTTCTCCCCCGAGTGCTTACGTTTCCATTTTTGCAAATCGTTCCCCTGCTCTTTAGTGCTCCAAATATAGGATCATAGTACTGCTCATCCAGATAATAGTGCCCAGATACCTTGAGAACGTTTCAGGCAAGCTCTGGCAAGTGCGTCTCATGTCTCATATCTCAGAATATACATAGCACTCATATATTCATATCTGTTTCGGGTACATTCCTAATTTTTATACTCTATCCACATCTGTTGTAAAAAATTACCTTGCCTGAAAAGTGGGTTTGGATGTGGTATACATCTGTAGCCCTTCTTCCATAATATGTAGCTTGAGAAGATGCAACATCAAATGCTTCACACTTCTTGTAACACATTTACACCTGGGTCAGGAAGCTGTGATTAAAGGCAGGTGATTACAGATTGGAAAACCTTAGAATTAGAAGTAAACCCATGTAGCATCCATCCATCCATCCATCCATCCATCCATCCATCCATCCATCCATCTTTCAATGGTAACTGTTGCTCTAGATTCTGTGTGTTATGTGGAATAAATAACAGCAGCTTTGAAGGTAATTTAGCTGAAAGACAAATCACAAGTTGTTGGGGGTTTTTTTTAATGAGAAAAGGTGCATAATTACCTCCGCCAACTTTGTTGGAGGAGGTTTTGTCTTCGCCTCCATTTGTTTGCTTGTCTTTTCCTAACATAACTCAAAAAGTAGTGAACATCCATCCATTATCTGCAATCACTTATCCTGTGCAGGGTTGCGGGCAAGCTGGAGCCTATCCCAGCTGACTATGGGTGAGAGGCGGGGCACACCCTGGACAAGTCCCCAGGTCATCACAGAGCTGACACATAGAGAGAAACAACCATTCACACTCACACCTACTATGCATAACTGCTTATCCTGTGTAGGGTCACGGGTGAGCTGGAGCCTATCCCAGCTGACTATGGGTGAGAGGTGGGGTACACCCTGGACAAGTCACCAGATTATCACACCATCTCATCATCTTTTCCCTTGTACTCAGTTAATCTATCCATCCATTATCCATACCTGCTTATCCTGTGCAGGGTCGCGGGCAAGCTGGAGCCTATTCCAGCTGACTATGGGAGAGAGGCGGGGTACACCCTGGACAAGTCACCAGATCATGTCACCGTGCCACCCTACGGTCATGTCTGTGAAGATTCTCAATCATCCAGGTCATAGTAAACTGTGGGTGGTAGAAATGGGCAACTGGACTTGCTTGAAGATTCTTGAAAACGTTTCACCTCTCGTCCAAAAGGCTTCCTCAGTTCTGTCTGACTAATAGGGAGTATCAGATATTTTGATACCACCCACAGCACCCTATGGTCAATTTAGAGCCACCAATTTGCCTACCCTGCATGTCTTTGGACTGTGGGGGAAACCGGAGCACCCGGAAGAAACCCACGCAGACACGGGGAGAACATGCAAACTCCACACAGAAAGGCCCCTTGTTGACCACTGGGCTCAAACCCAGAACCTTCTTGCTGTGAGGCAACAGTGCTAACCACTACACCACCGTGCCACCCAGTAGTGAACGTATTTTGATGAAATTTTGATGTAAGGAAAGGTGAGCCATGGGCCAAGAAACAATTGACTAGATAATGGTATAGAATAGAATGCCTTTATTGTCATTGTACACAGTACAGCGAAAATGAAATGCTTCATCTGATAACGATTAAAAAACACATTTATAAACGAGACATAGACATACAATTTATAAGACGTAAACATAAAACCAATAATAAAAAGTATTAAATGACAAGTTAAAAGTTATTGCACAATTTGGTAATTGCACTTAATGTATGAGGTGTGTTTGCAGCATCCACAGTTCTGATGGCCCAGGGAAAGAAACTATTTTTGAGTCCGCTTGTTTTGCTTTTCAAGTTCCTGTAGTGCCTCCCTGAGGGCAGGAGAGCAAACAATTTGTGACCAGGGTGAGAATTGTCCTTGATGATGTTGCTGGCTTTGCTAAGGCACCGTGAATTGGAGATGGTTTCCAGAGAAGGCAGGGGGCAGCCAATAATTTTCTTTGCTGTTTTCATTACCTTCTGGAGGGCTCTTCTGTCAGCTTCTGAGCAGCCAGCATGCCACACTGTGATGCAGTATGCCAGCATAATCTTGACAGTGGAGCAGTAGAATGTCACTAGCAGATTCTCTTTTAGTTTGGCTTTCCGTAGCAGCCTCAGGAAGTGCAGCTGCTGCTGGTATTTTTTAACAACCGCCTGAGTGTTTATCGACCACGAGAGGTCCTGTGAGATCGTTGTCCTGAGGAACTTGAAGGTTGAGACCCTTTCCACTTCTACCCTATTTATGAGGAGTGGGGCAGGTTCATCTCTGTGTCCATTTTGATGCAAATCCAAATATGTGGCTTGGCGGAGGTATGCACTCTACCGAATGCCCTTCTAGTTGTTGATATGGTTCAGTTTTCATAAGGAGGTTCCAGTGTTAAGTTCTCAGACACTGGGACAGATTCAGTAACACGACAGGCTGCTTTATTTGGGTATTTTGATTTCAAGAGAGAGAGAGAAAAAGAATGGTCGGTTACGGAACGACTATTTATAACAGCTATAAGTGATAATGACCTTGTTTCATGAACATTTCACAAAATTTGATGCAACTTTAAATGGATAAAAAGTATGATATGTCATAATTTATTAAATTCAAATTGTTAGCGTTGCCATGTTGCTGTAGTGTAAGAGGAATACAATATTTCAGGATGTGTTGTTACTACATCACACCACCCCATTGTTGATTATTTTCCTATAATAGCATGCCTCCAAGTGCTTTAATCCTTAATTATTTGTCATTCTACATCTTAGACATGATATACTTAATACCAGAGGGGAACCGTCAGGTCCTTCTAGGCGTTCAGAGCATACCTGTCAACCCTCCCGTTTTTCCCGGGAAATCCCTTATTTTGACTTATTTCCCGCTGTCTTCCCGTTTTTTTTATTTTCCCGAAAATATCCCGTATTTTGACATTATATAAAAGTCCCGTATTTTCACAATATAAAAAAGTCGGTAGGTCCAGAATTCATGACGTGCCTCTGACAGGAGTTTACAGCAGGAAGTCGGGCCATGAATTCACGTCCCCGCCCTCTCAGGCATCAGTAATTACAGAACTCCGTCCGGAGGCGAGGCTGAACAAGTGATTAGGTCCAGTGTTGCCAGATTGGGCGGTTTCCCGCCCAAGTTGGGCGGTTTCAAGTGCATTTTGGCGGGTTTTGAACATATTTTGGGCTGGAAAACGTCAGCAGTATCTGGCAACACTGATTAGGTCTGAGGTGAAGATGGCGATGCTAATAGCTAAGAAAAACATTAGCCTCTCTTTCTTTGATGATTTCAACAAGTGTGTGGCTGGAATGTTCCCAAACTCTTCCATCGCAAAGAAATTTTCCATGGGGAAAACGAAAGCCTCCCAAATAATCAAAGGTAAGCTACACATGTTTACATTAAGTATGTCCTGGCTAAGACCTCATAAATAGCCTAGTGTAAACTAATTGGTGTATTAACTCTTTTATCCACTCATTGTCTATTTTATTTTCTATCTGAAACTTACCCATTTTAAATCACTCTTGGTTTAATATTTTATATTACTCTTTATTACTCTTTATTACTCTTTATTACTCTATCTATCTATCTCTCTATCTCTCTCTCTATCTATCTATCTATCTATCTATCTATCTATCTATCTATCTATCTATCTAGTGTTCCGAGGCCATGATTATGGTAAAACCATAATAAATTGCAATGGAATTGAAATTTATTGACTGGTTATATAATGACCTTTCTTATTTTAACATAAGATACGTATTTTAGCCCTTAATTTGGGAAATAACTGGTACCACTGAAAGCAAATAAAAATAAATGTATAGTTTATTCACAAATGCACTCTATAAACCATAAGCATATTGAGTTTGGGTCTTGGCTATCACCAACATGCACCAGAGTACAGGAAATCACAAATACTAGATAGAAAATTGCCCCCCCCCCATTCAACTACACACCCACTTTTGGTGAAGGGTATGACTTTCCGAAATTTTCCCTTATTTTGAGTTAAAAATCTGGGAAATATCCCTTTTTTTCAAACCTCAAAGTTGACAGGTATGGTTCAGAGAAGGCCTAAACATATCAGCATTTCAGATGTTCTATTTAATTTTTTTCATTCTTTAATTTCTTTCATAATTTCATTTTAATTATTCTCTTCTAATTCGGCCTCATTTTGTATCAAATTTGCTTCAGGAATGAAAGGGTTACTGTCCTGAAAACATTAAAATCGAGTTATCCAATGAGATTTTTTTGTTTTGTTTGTTTGTTGTCTCCAGGCTGAGAAGAGTTTAGAGCTGGCTCACTCATTGGTTAGAACTTCATTACCAGGAAAGAAGGCCATGGCAGTGTATGTTTATGTAGGAAGTGACAGATGAATTAACCAATCATATTTTAATTTATAGTAGGAGGGACCAAAAAGTTATCGCGCTCGGCCTTCTCGAAGGCTAACACGAGCTTAATCACGAGTTGGCGCCGTCAGTGCAGCAGTGAAGTCACCTTCTAGCCGGTGTAGCATTCATCAGTAGTGTTAACGAATGCTAATAAAGCAGTCAAGCTAGTGCTATTTATCGAGAGCAAGTAGCACAGGTTGATGACTGAGAAACTAAAAATTTCTGTCTCCAGACTCTTCTTCCATGCGGCACGCTCACGACAATATTTTTCACTTAGACTTAAGTATTCATTTCCCTGTGTAATGTACTGAGTTACTTTTCAAATCAACATCGATAGCTATCAAAAACTAATCTATTATTTGTATTTGGATATCTAGGCTAGAAATTCTTCATATCATTTTGACAGGAAGGTGCAGCATGAATCGTCATGCTAATATTTGTTTGGCTCGTCATGTCTTGTCCTGAAAACTGTTTTCCTTTTTCAGTACAGGCTTTAACACTACATTCTGTCCTGGAAAATTTCACTATTGTTTGGAAAAGAAATCTCATCTCATCTCATTATCTCTAGCCGCTTTATCCTGTTCTACAGGGTCGCAGGCAAGCTGGAGCCTATCCCAGCTGACTACGGGCGAAAGGCGGGGTACACCCTGGACAAGTCGCCAGGTCATCACAGGGCTGACACATAGACACAGACAACCATTCACACTCACATTCACACCTACGGTCAATTTAGAGTCACCAGTTAACCTAACCTGCATGTCTTTGGACTGTGGGGGAAACCGGAGCACCTGGAGGAAACCCACGCGGACACGGGGAGAACATGCAAACTCCACACAGAAAGGCCCTCGCCGGCCACGGGACTCGAACCCAGGACCTTCTTGCTGTGAGGCGACAGTGCTAACCACTACACCACCGTGCCGCCCTGGAAAAGAAATCTTCAAGAAATTGTTTCTTTATAGTTTCAACTTTCTAACTTTCAATGAAATTCTGTGTATATTATTAATAAGGATTTATTAGGCCTGATTTTATAAGTATTTGTTTTAGCTTTAATCGAGGATAATAAAATTGGAGTCCAGGTAAATCACTGTATCTGTGGAACTGATGTGATGTGATCTCTTGAAGATCGAAGATGAAAGGACGAATCCACATCCAGTAAGTAAGCAAGCAAGCAAGTAAATGAATGAATGAATGAATGAATGAAAGGCGCTCATTTTCCATCTATATATCACATAGCGGATGAAAGAAAGAGACAATGTAGATGGATCCCAATTCTCCTGACAATAACACAGATCAAAATATTTTTGTTGTGATGTTTGGGTGCTGCTCACTTGCACATTCATCTACTGTATAAATCTTTTTGGAAGCATTTCAACAAATACCATCAGAGGCTGACATACTCACACAAGCTCAGATCTTTCACTCCACAGATCTTGTTTTACTCTGACCTTTCAGGTGCTGGGAAAAGATCTGATAACTTCGATGTAAGAAGGTCAAGGTGATAAAGATGAAAGGATTTTATCCATTTACTAACAGTAGTCTTTGCATAAATCGTTCTCTATATGATGTGCTTTTTGAGATATTCTGTATGTTGACCTTTTGCAGACAACAGAGTTTAATCATGCATGTCTATTCAAAACCACCAAGATAAAAGGAGTTAAATGGTCTGGGTACAAGGGCTGATATTTTGTGGAAACCGAGTTCAATAATTGTTTTGCCATTCAAATTATATGTACATCCATTATCCGTAACTGCTTATCCTCTGCAGGGTCACGGGCAAGCTGGAGCCTATCCCGGCTGACTATGGGTGAGAGGCGGGGTACATCCTGGACAAGTCACCAGGTCATCGCAGGGCCGACACACAGAGACAAACAACCATTCACACACACATTCGGTCAATTTAGAGCCACCAATTAGCCTAACCTTCATGTCTTTGGACTGTGGAGGAAACCAGAGCACCCGGAGGAAACCCACACAGACACAGGGAGAACATGCAAACTCCAAACAGAAAGGCCCTCGTCAGCCATTGGGCTCGAACCCAGAACCTTCCTGCTGTGAGGCGACAGCGCTAACCACTACACCACCGTGCTGCCTCATTCAAATCCCTGATTACATCTTGGATCTGTGATTTGCTATGTGCCAGTTTTAATAAAGAAGCATTTCCTGAAAGGGTCACCATTTCTGCTGCTTGATATGATATAATTAAGAATAAGCAAAAGATAATATTCAGACTGATAGAAGATACATGTTATTCTATTCACATTCACTGGATATGAGCAGTCGCGCACTGATTGGCTAACTCGACTACTAGGATATCAGCTCATATACGGTACCATAAGTAGAGAAAAACAAAATGGCAGAGGGTGTTGTTCAACCAACCGAGGATGAAATAAAAACTCTACTCGAAAATGAAACCCCCAAAATTATCAAGTCTTTAAAGAAACAGAAATAGCTAAAAGAATATAGTTTTTTTTTCCCGCCAATATCTCCTGTTCCACACTCCAGCCCTGTTGGTGGTGGTAATGCACCTTTAAGTTGGTTTACCAACTGCCAAAAAACCCTAAACAACAAGAAGAAAACCCCCAAAATACAAAAAATGCAACAAAATCTCATCTCATCTCATTATCTCTAGCCGCTTTATCCTTCTACAGGGTCGCAGGCAAGCTGGAGCCTATCCCAGCTGACTACGGGCAAAAGGCGGGGTACACCCTGGACAAGTCACCAGGTCATCACAGGGCTGACACATAGAACCATTCACACTCACATTCACACCTACGGTCAATTTAGAGTCACCGGTTAACCTAACCTGCATGTCTTTGGACTGTGGGGGAAACCGGAGCACCCGGAGGAAACCCACGCGGCAACAAAATATGGAATTAAAATATTTGATGATAAGAATTTTTTTTTTCAATTTTCAAGAATTATTATTATAGCATTTTTCACAAATTGCTCCCGTCATTTTGCCAGTTTGTTTACATTCTAAGCGGAAATGATTTTGTCGGATGTTTTGTATAAAGTTTTTATGTCTCAAATTTGCAAAATATAAAAATAAAAATGCTCTGTTTCTCAAAATCAAAACAGTTATTCCACTTAATCTCATCATACATGGCTTATAGCCAACTCCGTGCTACGCGCCTCCTTGGCTATTAGCTCATGTACGACTCGATTTTGTGGAATAACTGTTAAATATATAAGGCTGTGCTGGATCAAGTGCTATTTTATAAGCAGCTGATCAATAAGGGCAGAGGTTGTGTTGTTACATTAAACCAATTTTGCAGCAATGCGATCATTATAACCAGGACTATTCATGCAGCAATACATTATAAATATACCTGACTTCTGTTAGACATTTACATCAGTGCTTGCAAAAGTTCTTCAGTCTGCATTTTCTATCCTGAATTTTATCTGGTTTAAAGGCAAGTACTTTAGTTTAAATGCAGAGGGTCTCGGCATCATTAAAAAAACGTCTCTGGTGCTTGTACTCAAGAAAAATCTGGCGTGATCTCCATGCAGGTGGTTTGTATAATCTTTCAGATTACAAGAAACTTTCCCCACATAAACACTGACAACTTTCGAACTTAAGTTGCTGTGATGTAATAAATATGGCCCTTGATCACAGAAAGTCAGGAGCATTATGGCTGCTTTTCAGAGTTCCTTTGTGAAATAAGATGAATATAACAATCAATATTATCATCAGAAGGATTTGTATTTGGCATGTTAGGTGCAATTTTGGACAACTAAATAGCTAAATATCCTTTCGTTCCATGCAGGTGGAGAAATTTGCCCAAACCAAGCCTATAAATGACATGATTGCAGACCAGTATCAGCGTATGACACCAGAATGACGTGTTTTTGTGTTGTGAGTAAAAGCTTTTGCTATTTCATATTTTAATCTGTAACAAAACAGAGCTCCACAGAATTAAAAAAAAGGTGGTATGAAGATTTTTGAGATAAAACACATCAGAGGAGTGTTAAACATGCAGATGAGAAATAAGGGAATATTGAGAAAGAAACTTTTAACTGAGAAAAGCAAGGGGTCTTGAAGGAATTACAGTTTAACCTAGCGGCAAGGGGAAAGAATGCAGCAGGGAAGTGTTTGGGGTAGAAATCAAAAGTCAAACCAAAGAGGATCAGGAGTGGGGCAGGGGAAGAAAACTGAAAAACTCACCACAGTTATCTTCGTCTGCCTGGTTTCCACAGTCGTCAACTCCGTTACAGTGCAGCAGCTGTGGCAGGCAGGAGCTCAGATTCCCACAGGGGAAATAACCAAGAGGACATGGATCATACTCCTCTGACACATTAAATACCATCAGAGCTCCTTCAGAGAGAGAGAGAGAGAGAATGTTCGAATCATGTCTGCTAAATGATTTATATACGACAAAACCCTCATCATTTAAAAAAAAAATTTTTTTTCTTCAACTTGCAGTGATGCAGTGTGTAACAGTTTATAACTCAGGCTTTGGTGATACAAATGTACTGTTATTTATCAAGCTAGTGAATCTGGAAATTAGAAAGATCGTAAAGACAGAGAGCTTTTCAGAAAAAAAAGAAAGAAAAGCAGAAATGTAGGTAAAGATGGAGACAGAGAGAAAGAAAGTAAGACGAGAGAGAGAAGTGATAGAAAAACAAAGTGATGTACAGATAGGGAGAGAGTGTGAGAGGGAAAAAAGACAAAAGATAAATAAAGACAGAGAGAGAGATGAAGGAATGAAAAGCAACAAGATAGATACAGGTGAGAGAGGGTAAAAATGACAAAAATATAAGCGAGAGAGAGGCACAAATACAAAAATATAGAAAATATAGTGAGAGAAATAGTGAGAGGGAAAGAAAGACAAAAAGAAAGTGTGTGTGAGAGAGAGAGAGAGAGAGAGAGAGAGAGAGAGAGAGAGCTAAAGATGGATAAAGAGAGTGAGGGTGGGGTTAAAGAAAAACAAAAATACAGATAAAGACAGAAAGAGTGAGATGAACAGAAAGTGTGTGAGAGGGAAAGACCATCTTTCTTTCTTTCTTTCTTTCTTTCTTTCTTTCTTTCTTTCTTTCTTTCTTTCTTTCTTTCTTTCTTTCTTTCTTTCGGACCTGTCTCTCTCAAGTGATTAGGAGAAAGACAAAAAGTAAAATAAAGACTGAGAGAAAAATAGAGAGTAAAATAGTGTGTGTGTGTGTGTGTGTGTGTGTGTGTGTGTGTGTGTGTGTGTGTGTGTGTGACAGAGAGAGAGAGAGAGAGAGAGAGAGAGAGAGAGAGGCAGAAATACAAAAATATAGAAAATATAGTAAGAGAATGAGTGAGAAGGAAAGAAAGACAAAACGAAAGAAAGTCAGAGAGAGAGAGAAATACAAAAATACAGAAAATATCGTAAGAGAAATAGTGAGAGGGAAAGAAAGACAAAAAGAGAGAAAGTCAGAGAGAGAGAGACTTAAAGATGGATAAAGAGAGTGAGGGTAGGGGTTAAAGAAAAACAAAAATACAGATAAAGACAGAAAGAGTGAGATGAACAGAACGTGTGTGAGAGGGAAAGACTGTCTTTCTTTTTTTCTTTCTCTCGGACCTGTTTCTCTCAAGTGATGAGGAGAAAGACAAAAAGTAAAATAAAGACTGAGAGAAAAATAGAGAGTAAAATAGTGTGTGTGTGTGTGTGTGTGTGTGTGTGTGTGTGAGAGAGAGAGAGAGAGAGAGAGAGAGAGAGGCAGAAATACAAAAATAAAAATATAGTGAGAGAATGAGTGAGAAGGAAAGAAAGACAAAACGAAAGAAAGTCAGAGAGAGAGAGAGAAATACAAAAATACAGAAAATATAGTAAGAGAAATAGTGAGAGGGAAAGAAAGACAAAAGAGAGAAAGTCAGAGAGAGAGAGAGAGACTTAAAGATGGATAAAGAGAGTGAGGGTAGGGGGTTAAAGAAAAACAAAAATACAGATAAAGACAAAGAGTGAGACGAACAGAGTGTGTGTGAGAGGGAAAGACCGTCTTTTCTTCCTTTCTTCTTTCTTTCCCTCTGACACACTGTCTCATTCTCTCTCTACCTCATCTCATCTCATTATCTCTAGCCGCTTTATCCTTCTACAGGGTCACAGGCAAGCTGAAGCCTATCCCAGCTGACTACGGGCGAAAGGCGGGGTACACCCTGGACAAGTCGCCAGGTCATCACAGGGCTGACACATAGACACAGACAACCATTCACACTCACATTCACACCTACGGTCAATTTAGAGTCACCAGTTAACCTAACCTGCATGTCTTTGGACTGTGGGGGAAACCGGAGCACCCGGAGGAAACCCACGTGGACACGGGGACAACATGCAAACTCCACACAGAAAGGCCCTCGCTGGCCCCGGGGCTCGAACCCAGGACCTTCTTGCTGTGAGGCGACAGCGCTAACCACTACACCACCGTGCTGCCCCTCTCTCTACCTGTCTCTCTCAAGTGATGAGGAGAAAGACAAAAAGTAAAATAAAGACTGAGAGAAAACAGAGAGTTAAATAGCGTAGAAGAGAGAGCGGGGGTCAAAACATGGCCCGTCTAAGTCTGGACTCTTCATTGTATGAACACTATTTCAGCTAGAAATATTTTAAAATGGCATTTTAACAGACGTTCCGTTACATTTGAATGAAACGCTAGATGTGTAAATATGGCATGAGGAATCAGGAAATTTAATGCCATGAATCATCCACAGGTCTGCTGCTCCGCTCAACAGCACGCACAGTATTTTTCACCCCACTCTGTGTTTTCTACATGTTGTTTAGATTGTGCGGGGAGAGCGGGGAGATGTAAATGTGTGTTTCGCATTTGAATATTATCTGATGACTGCTCAGAGATTTCTACTTACTTGTACGAAACTAATTTCTTCATTTGGCCCGTTTTAATATAGGATATTATTATACATACAAGACACTTATTTTGATCAATAAAAACGTGTGTTCTATTCCCTTCTAGCAGGTTTCATTAATTTGGTTCGATAGCGTGCAATATTGTTAGCATATCGCTGATCCTACATGTATTACGTCACTCTACCCAATGGACAATGAGCATTGAATATGGTTTACGATATTGCATCGTTGTCAAGACAACTTGACGCCACATGTTGGAAGCGTAAAACTTCTGAGCTAGTGAGTGACCGTGACAATTTGTGAACAAACATGGCCACCAGGTTTGCTTCGTTAAATATGGAAGATTTTGAGAGAATTTTGAAAGAGAGATATGTTGAACACCCGAAAGGAATGTGTAATCTCATCTCATCATTATCTCTAGCCGCTTTATCCTGTTCTACAGGGTCGCAGGCAAGCTGGAGCCTATCCCAGCTGACTACGGGCGAAAGGCGGAGTACACCCTGGACAAGTCGCCAGGTTATCACAGGGCTAAATGGGGAGTGTTTTGGGGGTTAGGGCAACTCAGCCATTCCTGCTGGTCCAGGGAATTGAACCAGTGACCTTTGGGTCCCAAAGCTGCTTCTCTAACCATGAGGCCATGACTTCCCCCGGAATGTAGTATAATAATAATAATAGGGCAGCACGGTGGTGTAGTGGTTAGCGCTGTCGCCTCACAGCAAGAAGGTCCTGGGTTCGAGCCCCGTGGCCAGCGAGGGCCTTTCTGTGCGGAGTTTGCATGTTCTCCCTGTGTCCGCGTGGGTTTCCTCCGGGTGCTCCGGTTTCCCCCACAGTCCAAAGACATGCAGGTTAGGTTAACTGGTGACTCTAAATTGACCGTAGGTGTGAATGTGAGTGTGAATGGTTGTCTGTGTCTATGTGTCAGCCCTGTGATGACCTGGCGACTTGTCCAGGGTGTACCCTGCCTTTCGCCCGTAGTCAGCTGGGATAGGCTCCAGCTTGCCTGCGACCCTGTAGAACAGGATAAAGCGGCTAGAGATAATGAGATGAGATGAGACATTTGATGGGTATTCCAAGATGGCCACACACCATTTTATGTCTTGCTTTTATGCTACCGTACATCAGCTAGCAATTAACAGTAATCAGCTTTCATTCTGTATTGTCTATCTTCTGGTTTTAAAAGAAGTGTTCGAGACACCATTAAAAAATCCTCCAAGTCATGAAATGAATTGCATATGAATTTTTTTTCTTAGTTATCTGAAAATCTCATACAGAAATTCAAGTTATTAAACAGATTCAGAAACTTAATTTGCTGGATGTTCCCTGTGTAAAGTTGATTTGTTCATTTATCTTCAGTAACTGCTTTAAGGCCCAGTCCCACAATACCTATAACTATAAATAAATTGCTCCCCTGCAGTTTATGTGGATGGTGCTCACACCAGACCGATAATGATACTTATAGCCCAGGCCTGGGTTTATCCGTATTGGTGAGATTCCTTCCTGATCTGATAAAACATCTGACCAATCAGGTAATTGTTTTACATGTGACGTTGTCTGAGCACGTGCTATTTTACCCCGAGCATTTTTGTCCATCTTTGTTGCATTATGAAGTCACGGAATATGGATTCACGAAAAATAAAAAAAGCATAATACAAAGCATGGATCTTTTATTTACGGATATGTGATATTCCATGAAATATCAACAGTTATTAATAAAATAGACATAAATGCAGGCAAGATATTTTAATTATGAACTTCATCAGCCCAAACATTTAATTGTTTTAGATTTCTTAATCTTTTATCCGTGATGCATCATCCGTATGAAATCGGTAACCAGTCTGTAATATACTGAAACGTCCGTGACCAATCCGTAAATTATTAGGATCCCTGACGCATCCGTATTAAAATCCATAACCACTCTGTATTTTGTATCCTTTTTTATTATATTTTCATAGTCTGTGAACTGTCCGTATTATATCGACCACTGGAGTGTGTGCATGAGTTGTTTTGAAGTCCAAGCTGTACAGTATGACCCAGAATAAAGTGCTACTACTTGGAAAACACTTCCATGATTATTCCTAACTGGGATGCATTTATTTTCCTGAGTGGCGGGACCAAGTGATATTATCGTGGGGATCATAGTTGTGGTGTGACTGCTCCAGACTGGAACTAAATTCAGGCAGAGGTGTAGTCATAGTTGCAGTTATAGGTATAGTTATAGTTATTGGTGTTGTGGGACCAGGCCCTTAATTTTTATCTTGATCAGGATTTTGCTGGAACCCAAGCCTTTTCCAGGAACACTACATCCAAGGTGGGGACACATCCTGAATGGGACACCAGTCCAACACAAACCGTGTAAAGTTTGATATATATGGTGACCAAGATTTAATCACTTAAATTGATAAAAAACTCTCCAGCCTCTTAAATTACACTGTTTAATTTGTTATGCAGTGTATATACAGTGGATATAAAAAGTCTACACACCCTGTTAAAATGACAGGTTTTTCTGATGTTAAAAAAAAAAAGAGACCACAATAAATAATTTCAAAAAACTTTTCCCACCTTTAATGTGACCTATAACCTGTACAATTCAATTGAAAAACAAACAAATCTATTCAGGGGAAAAACATAAAAAATATAAAAAAAAATGTACAATAAGCTGGTTGCGTAAGTGTGCACACCCTTAAACTAATACTTTGTTGAAACACCTTTTGATTTAATTACAGCATTCAGTCTTTTTGGGTCGGAATCTATCAGCCTGCCACATCTAGACTTGGCAATATTTGCCCACTCTTCCTTGCAAAAGCGCTCCAAATCTGTCAGATTGCTGGGCGTTTCTTGTGCACAGCCCTCTTCAGGTCACCCCACAGATTTTCAATTGGATTTAGGTCTGGGCTCTGGCTGGGCCATTCCAAAACTTTTTTGGGGTCATTGTCGTGCTGAAAGATGAAATTCATCTTCATCTTTCTAGCAGACACCTGAAGGTTTTGGGCCAAAATTGACTAGTATTTAGAACTGTTCATAATTCCCTCCACCTTGACTAAAGCCCCTTGTTCCAGATGAAGAAATACAACCCCAAAACATAATGCTGCCACCACCATGCTTCACCGTGGGTATGGGGTTCTTTTAGTGATGCACAGTGTTGTTTTTATGCCAAACATACCTTTTCAAGTTCAACCTTGGTTTCACCAGACCACAACACATTTTCCCACATGCTTGTGGGAGAGTTGATTTTTTTTTCTGCAAAATTTAGCCGGGCCTGGATGTTTTTCTTTGACCCTGCCTCATAGTCCAGACATATGGAGAATACGGGAGATTGTTGTCACATGTAGTACACAACCAGTACTTGCCAGAAATTCCTGCAGCTCCTTCAGTGTTGCTGTAGGCCTCTCGGCAGCCTCCCTGACGACCAGTTTTCGTCTTGTCTTTTCACCAATTTTGGAGGGACATCCAGTTCTCGGTAATGTCACTATTGTCCCATATTTTCTCCACTTCTTGATGTCTGTCAGGGTGTGTACATTTTAACGGGGTGTGTACACTTTTTATATCCACTGTAGGTTTAATATTAAAATTCTATACTTGCAGAACTGTGATGAATTACAGCACCACCTTAAACATAATCTTGTCAGCTTGAAGAATTATCTCCGTCAGAACCATGAAATCAGATGAAGGAGGCTATTTGATCTGCGATTGTTCTTAATTGTGAACGTGGGAGGACTGTGAGTAATCATCTGCCAGAGGAAAAGTGCAAAACCGAAAAGTGCACAGTTTAAGGGTTTCGTGAAGAAGTCACAGAGGAGGCGTGATGATTGAATTGTGCTACAGCATGGAAATCCTTTCAAAAATTAGACGTGGAGCTGAGCATCTCGACTTTATTTGACCTTTTCTTTCATCTAATACTTTTGACATTAACTCACTGCATGTTAAAAGAAAACACTACATTTTCAAACATCACTACATTGTTTTATAATCATACATTCCTAGTCACGACATGAACAACAAATCCAAACTTTAAAAGATGTCAGAGAGACAGTGAGACCTAATACTCATCACTATAACCTTATCTGCTACTATGTCCATTTTGTATTCATCATGGCACTCTTATTACGTCCACTAGCGATTAGCATTCAGCGAGATTGCATCTTCAGAGAGATTATCATGCTAGCTACCATTTCAGACTTCAGAAACAAAGACAAATACGGTAAAGGAATGAGGGCAAATAAATAAAAACAAATTCATACAAAGTTCTACAGAGATCTAGATGTATAGTTTAATATACAGTACTATGCGAAAGCCTTAGGCACCTGATGTGATGAATTCTCCATTATGGAGTCAGTGCAAAAACATTTTAGAGTGCCAAATGTTCGTGTTTTTTTTTTCCCAGTCCAAAATTAAATGTTGCAGAAAAAAGTTTGTATCTGAGCAGCATATTCCATAAAAGAGCACTTTTCAGATGAAAAAATAAAACATAATGAAGGCTACTGGGTTTTGGTGCAAAATTAAGAAGGAAGTCTGACAGTCAAAGTGTTCAGAAGAACTGTGGCTGGTTCTGTAAGATGCTCAATAAAACCTACAGCTCATTTCCTTATACAGTAAAACTGCACTCATTGGACCTAGGAGTACTATTCTAAAGCTATTTTTTTTTAAAGCAAAGGGTAGTCTCACACCAAATATTGACTTTGTTTCATTTATTATGGCTTAATGCTTACTGTCTATAGTATTTTTTAATGTTGAAACATTCCTTTTCATTATTAATTTATAAGACATTTTTGGTCGACAGCATTTCGTTACATGTGCCTAAGACTTTTGGACTATATAGTGTATGTATATAAAAGGAATGTACAATAAAAGTATGAGATTGTCTCATGCTTATGTTATCTACTGTAAAAAAAAAAGCATACACCCAACAAATAGAAATTTCAATATTAATTTTTGAAGTTAAATTTAAAGTTGTGGTTAGAAAATACCTGCAGAACTCACTTAGTTCTGTAGCGTAGAACCTGCTAATGGTACACCAATAAGCTTTGAATTTAGATCATTCATAAGAGCATATAATCATCTATCACAATTAATAAAGAATCTGTCACAGCATTTATTAGAAAATTTGAAATACTAGATGCCCGATTACAAAACAGAAGTCTTTATTTGGATTTCAGTCCAGTGAAATTCTTTCTTCAGATTTCCCATTTTTTCAGGAAGTTGGTGTCAAATTGATATGGTGCCAATGGAGCAGAAATAGCAAACAATCTTGCTCAAGGGTCAAACAGTGACACACTGGCAGCACTAGGACTGGAACCACCAACCTTCTAGTCAGTAACCCAGCACCTTTACTTGCTGAGCCACTATCCATCCATCCATCCATCCATCCATCATCTTACCCTGTGCAGGGCCATGGGCAGTCTGGAGCCTATCCCAGCTGACTATATTCTCTCTGTGAATATAACCTTCTCGCTGTGAGGCGACAGTGCTAACCACTACACCACTGTGCCGCCCACTAATATATTTTAAATTACATTTAGCAGATGTTCTTATCCAGAGCAACATACAACATACCCAGAGCAGCCTGGGGAGCAATTGGGGGTTAGGTGCCTTGCTCAAGGGTACTTCAGCTATTCCTGCTGGTCCAGGAAATTGAACCAGCAACCTTTTGGTCCCAAAGCTGTTTCTCTAACCATTAGGCCATGGCTTCCCCAACATAAATGATGTTATATTGTCCTAAGTTCTGTTTAATTCATACATAAGGTCTTATACTTGAACATATATGGTGTTTTTAGGTCATCTTTTACAGATTTTCTAATTGTGAAAGTAAAACTTTGTAGTACCAAGAAGTCAATTGTAGTGTTGTAGTACTTGAGATTGGTCTTGGTCTCAAGACCGGTCTCAAAGAAGGTCTTGGCCTCGTCTCGGAAATCAACGACATTTTTTCTCAGTTTCATTTCGTTCTCAGACATAGAGGAATATTTCCTGCTTCAAATGCAACCAATTACATGATTCATTGCTAATTTGAAAAGTTTCTTCCTTGTAATGGCCATCACCCCTTCCTGCCCCCCTTCACACACACTGGTCTGGTCCTGGTCTTGACTTGGTCTTGGTTTGATGTCAATCTCAACCCCTCAAAGTCTTGGTCATGACCTGGTCTCAACCCCTCAACGTCTTGGTCTTGACTTGGTCTCAACCCCTCAACGTCTTGGTCATGACCTGGTCTCAACCCCTCAACGTCTTAGTCTTGACTTGGTCTCAACCCCTCAAAGTCTTGGTCATGACCTGGTCTCAACCCCTCAATGTCTTGGTTTTGACTTGGTCTCAACCCCTAAACGTCTTGGTTTTGACCTGGTCTCAACCCCTAAACGTCTTGGTTTTGACCTGGTCTCAACCCCTCGAAGTCTTGGTCTTGACCTGGTCTCGATACACTTTGGTCTTGATCATGACTTAGTCTCAGTTTAGGTGGTCTTCACTACAAAACTAGTCAATACAGTAGCATTCATACCTGTATGAATTAATGTATATGCTGCTTAGAGGTGTGTATTCAAGTTTCACACTTTTCATATAATAAAACACTCTTAGTA
Source organism: Neoarius graeffei (assembly GCF_027579695.1). NCBI lineage: Eukaryota > Metazoa > Chordata > Actinopteri > Siluriformes > Ariidae > Neoarius > Neoarius graeffei. Next base: position 10,904,827 of record NC_083576.1, on the reverse strand, counting down.
CCTTATCGTGCCAGGATCTTAATACCTTATCATGCCAGGATCCCAGTCCTTGTGTTTCCATTGTGTGGAAAGGGAGGTGGGGGGGTGTAGAGTTGGGGGTTGGCCAATTGTTTCATTATACTCCCTGGTTTCTGTGGGTTCCTTCCATTCATTATCAAGCAAATCACCAATTTCCCCATCCTTCCACTGAATATATTTAGGGCCCCATAAAAATGGCTAAGGTCCAGTTTGAAAGGATTGGATTTTTGTGTCCACACTGATCTTTGTCACAATAAAGCAGAAAATTGGGTCAGCCTGGTGATGTGACTGTAGCAGTGAACCAAAACGATTTTCTGCCACATTGAAGACCTTTAGATTCTCAGGCCTATGGAGCGTTAATTCTAATTATGTTGCCCTACTACATTTTCCATGCCTTCTTTGGTATGTACTAATCTCAAATGCCCACCCAAATATGTGTGCTTTCTGATGATAATGCTGAGTTTTTAAGAATGTTCTGTTAAAAATGTGCTGCTCTCTGGGCCAAACATGAATAATCATCTGTTAGTGTTCTCGTGAGATTAAAAAATGCCTGATTTCCACAACAGCAGACATTGAAGAAATGCTGCAAAAAGACTTCAGGTAGGTTCTTGTGTTTTCTTGTGTCATCAAGACAATCACCTTGACTAAAGAATAGCCCCTTAATCTGCATTAATGTGTGTTTTTTTGGTTGACAGATCTTTAAAATCTAAAACTGTTTGACAGAGCATGATGTCAGACAAATCAATATTTCATCTCACTAAAATCTTTATTTTGATGCAAAACAGTATCTGGCACTCCACTATGTTGGAGAAATTTGGCAAAAAAAAAAAAAAAACTGAATGGGATTGCAAAATTCCAAACAACAACTCAGAAATATTCCTTTACTCCACACATATTCAACCATTCCTGCTGGTGCTGAGAGTTATTTAATGGTTGATGAAAGTTTATAGCCATTTCTGAACTTGCTTATGTCAAGGTTACTGGCTATACTTGATAAATAGATGTAGGCGTTGTACTATAAGGCAACACTCAATCCTCAGCCTCAGCTCAAAGTTCTCTGATTGTACCAGTACACAGTGGTGATGGCTGTAATAATTCCTCGTGATGGATACCTGTATAGATACCTGAGATAATTATACAGACCCCAAAGTGGTTCTGAGTTAAAAATATTCTATCAGTAATTAGATATAAACTCATTAGACAATCTACTAAACCAACCAATCAAGTCCAAGCTCTATCTCCACTTCCAAGTGGAGCCACCAATTGGAACATCCATCCATCATCCGTACAGTAACTGCTTATTCTGTGCAGGGTCGTGGGCAACATACTTGCCAACTTTTCAAAATTCTCATGGGGGAGTAAAGTGCGTGAACGACATTTTCAATTGGACGAGGGTCTGATGCGCAGTTGAAACGATAAAAACAGTGGATCCCAATTAATTGCAAACCATTTGAAATTTATACAATTAGCCCTTTGATGCAAAACATGGGTCAAAAGTGACCCGGCTGAGTTTTTATCTTCTATATCTTTGCAATAAATTAATTCCATCATTCAGTATTCAAGGTATTCCTCACTTAACTTGTTTTTGATCATCATACATCCTTATTTTATTTTTTCCTTTCTTACTTTTTGAATAAAAACCCTTTTTGCATCACTACCCTTCTAATGCCAACGGCTCAAGTCTCGGGTACATTTCTGCTTGTAACTTCCCAACCGTTGGTCCGATTTTCGAAAACTTGGTATCCCTGGAATCCTTGGGCCAAGCCGAATCCAGCGCACCCTATGATGTCATTTTCTGCCCGCATAGTTTTCCCGCCATTTTGATTTTATTCTTATTCACCTTTCCTTGCAAATTTGGGGTGCGTGTAACTCGGTGACCGTTCATCGCACACGGGCAAGCAATATATCAAAATGTGCAGCTCAATCGGACTCGGTGTGCTGTTGCTTTGTACGTTATTCTGTGAAACTCTCTAGCGCCACCAATGGCTCAAAATCTCAGGTAAATTTCCCATTCATTTCTATGGAGTTTTTGGAAAACTACATACGTCCCCCTTCTGCATCTCCATGGCAACCCCTTAACGTCGTGAAATTTTGCACACTGTTTCTTCATGGGTCAAAAACGACCTGCATTCATTTTTCAGGTTATTTCATGTATGGCTGAGTATTTCTATGATATACTTTTGAAATAAATTCATTTTGTCATTGACTTTTCCAAATATGCAGTAAATATCTTGTTTTTGTTTAGCACAAATCATCATTTTTATTTGTCCTTTCTTAAGTTATGAACAAGCACAACTTTTGTAATTCTACATCAAGTTTACACACATGGGTCAGAACTGACCAGCATGCATTTACGACAGCGTTTGGTGGGAACTGTGAATTGTGCTTGTCAGATATTTCACAGCTCAGCACAGCGCCCTTTGCCCATCTAATACATGGAAGTAATGTTTTTTAATTGTTCTAACATTACCTTAGAAAAAAATTGATTATGTTTAGGTTATCTTGAGAGTGAGTAGATTACTTGTCAGAAAGTTACAAGTAATTACTATTAGCTACCGAGCTGTTGACATATTCTACTTTAGTTAGCTAATTTTATTGTAGTTGGCTTAGCTAACTACATAGTTAATAAATAAATAACTGGCCCCATTCACTGCTAAAGTAATTACTTGAAACAAATTATTATTATAGTATTAAGACATTTAATTTTAAATCACACTTGGATGACCCATGTGTAGGAATATAAAAAGTATTTTTGTTCATAAAGTAGGAAAGAAAAAATTAAATTAATGATGTGGTAATTAAAAACAAGATATTTAAAGAATACTTGGAATATTCAATCATAAAATAAATTGATTTCAAAAGATAGAGCAAAGAAAAACTCAGTCAGCATGAAATAACCTGGAAAATGAATGCGGGTCATTTTTGACCCATGTTGTGCATTAGAAGGGGCGTGCATGTTTTGCATCAAAGGGTTAAAGAGTTTTTGAATTGTTGATATTGTTCTATCAGTTACTCTGTCGTACTATACATGGGTTTCATGTATCAGGCCTGAGAGAGCTCAGAGTGAAAAATCTGAAATAATACTCGTCTTGAATTTTAATATAATAACAATGAAAGGGAAGTCTTAAATCAGATTTTGAGCTGAAAAATCTCCTGCCTGAATATTGTATACATACAGAGACCCACAGAAAACAACACAAGTGATGCTTTAGAAGAATGTTTATCATTTCTTAAAATAGTCACAGTGAATGAAAGTATTATTGGATTGCATCAAATGTGTTTTCCTTCTGTAAGCTCATGTAAAAATACAGAGAACTATAATATCATCTCATCTCATTATCTCTAGCCGCTTTATCCTTCTACAGGGTCGCAGGCAAGCTGGAGCCTATCCCAGCTGACTACGGGCGAAAGGCGGGGTACACCCTGGACAAGTCGCCAGGTCATCACAGGGCCGACACACAGACACAGACAACCATTCACACTCACATTCACACCTACGCTCAATTTAGAGTCACCAGTTAACCTAACCTGCATGTCTTTGGACTGTGGGGGAAACCGGAGCACCCGGAGGAAACCCACGCGGACACGGGGAGAACATGCAAACTCCACACAGAAAGGCCCTCGCCGGCCCCGGGGCTCGAACCCAGGACCTTCTTGCTGTGAGGCGACAGCGCTAACCACTACGCCACCGTGCCGCCCCATAATATCATATATAAATTAAATAAAATTTTAATAAGATTTAACCAAAATAGTAACAACTCAATTAAATAAATACTGCACTGTCTTAGTATGACTAAAATGCATCTCTCTCACTAAACACTTTCCAACAAAATTTTTTAAAAAGCACTAGAAATACTATTAGACTGGTACCAAAATTCAAAAAAGTGCTTATTTAAGGAGTTAAAGGCATTTTTGAGACAAAGTCGGCAAACAGTCTTATTTTGTCAATTTGGGTGTGCCGAATTCAAATCTGCAATATGCCGAGCTCTATCTGACCTCTGTTGACCTCTAGAGGTCATTGAACTTTGGGCCTGTAAACGTCTCAGCTGAACCCAGTTTCTCAGCTTTCTATTGCCGCTTTTCCACTACAAACGCGGCTGAGCCGTGCCGTGCTGAGTTGGGCTGAGTCGAGCTGAGTGGGGCTGTTGGAGTTGCATTTCGACTACAACCGCGCTGAACCGTGCTGGCTGGAAGTGGGTGGACACATTGGGTGGAGTTAGCGAAAGTGGGTGGACGTCAGGTGATGTCGTTAAGCAGCGCAAACAGTGACATCAGTGAGCTTTTAAGCGGTAGTCTCACGACCCGAATAGTAAACAATAAACATGAAGTCGTTAGTGTTGCTGGTCTTGGTTCTGTGGCTTATTGTCACCGACAACGCCAACAGATACTGGCAAGAGCGGATAGATGAGGCGAGGCGCATAAGGCTTCAGAAATTCTCGTAATTCTTCTCCTTCCGGGTTTGCGGTGTTTACAGATCCCAGCGTGCTCGCGGGGCGTGTGTGGGCATGTGAGGACACTCCTCCTCACTAATCAGTGCACAGGGGAGTGTCTGCTCACGCCCCCAGCCTCACTCGGCTCGGTTTGGCTCGCTTCAGCCCTACTCCAAAACGGTGCGAGTTTTAGGGGCTAAGCAGGGCTGAAGCGAGCTGAGTCGTGCTGTTTTTTGGTAGTCGAAACGCAAGCCGTGTCGAGCTGAAGTGAGCTGATAAAGGGTAGTGGAAAAGGGCCATAAGGAATGAAATGTACTAAAATGATTAATGAAGTTAGCAAATGGCCTTGTTTGTTAAATGTTTGGGTGCTGAATTCATTTTTCATTTGTAAAACGACATATGACCTCTGATAACCTCAAGGTCATTAAACTTGGCCTATAGGCCTATGCATTTAACGGCATTTTTAAACTGACTTTACTCCCCCAAAAAGAATATGAACAGACAAAAAACAAATAGAAAGGAACAAATACAACATTAAATGCCAGTCCATGTACATGTGACTTACTTTTCACAATGAGAATGCCTAGGCGATCACCTTACATAACATTGCATTACATTTAGCGGTTATTGTTTATACAAAGCTACTGAAAAAAGGACAGATTCAGCAGCATACAAAATGTGGGGGCATACAGGGTATACAGGTTAATCAGGGTTAGTATATATGAGAAGTTTTTTTTCTTTGTTGTTTGTTTTTTGTAAAGGCTTTACCCCGTTTAAAACAAAACAAAAAACAAACAACATGCTTCTCATTTAAACCAAAAAGTTCTATTTTGATCTCATCCATCCATAAAAATTTTTCCAATAGCCTTCTGGCTTGTCCACGTGATTTTTAGCAAACTGCAGACGAGCAGCAATGTTCTTTTTGGAGAGCAGTGGCTTTCTCCTTGCAACCCTGCCATGCACACCATTGTTGTTCAGTGTTCTCCTGATGGTGGACTCATGAACATTAACATTAGCCAATGTGAGAGAGGCCTTCAGTTGCTCAGAAGTTACCCTGGGGTCCTTTGTGACCTCGCCGACTATTACACGCCTTGCTCTTGGAGTGATCTTTGTTGTTCGACCACTCCTGGGGAGGGTAACAATGGTCTTGAATTTCCTCCATTTGTATACAATCTGTCTGACTGTGGATTGGTGGAGTCCAAACTCTTTAGAGATGGTTTTGTAACCTTTTCCAGCCTGATGAGCATCAACAACGCTTTTTCTGAGGTCCTCAGAAATCTCCTTTGTTCGTGCCATGATACACTTCCACAAACGTGTTGTGAAGATCAGACTTTGATAGATCCCTGTTCTTTAAATAAAACAGGGTGCCCACTCACACCTGATTGTCACCCCATTGATTGAAAACACCTGACTCTAATTTCACCTTCAAATTAACTGCTAATCCTAGAGGTTCACATACTTTTGCCACTCACAGATATGAAATATTGGATCATTTTCCTGAATAAATAAATGACCAAGTATAATATTTTTGTCTCATTTGTTTAACGGGGTTCTCTTTATCTACTTTTAGGACTTGTGTGAAAATCTGATGATGTTTTAGGTCATATTTATGCAGAAATATAGGAAATTCTACAGGGTTCACAAACTTTCAAGCACCACTGTAAACAGATAGAAAGGCCAACTTCCTGTTTCCCACCAAAGCCTTAACATGAGTCACTCTGCCATCAGTATCATTGTCATGCTCAATAATATCTATACCTAAATTCCTTCGTAGTAGTATCGTAACACCTTTAGTTTTATCATTGGCACTAGAAGCAGAAATTACTTTGTAAAATTTATTGTTACATCTATGAACATCTTTTCTGAGATGGGTTTCCTGAATCAAAGCTAAATCTATCTTTCTCCTTTTTAACAGTTCTAGACAACATGCACGTTTATGAGGTCCATTCAAACCATTCACATTCCAACTCAAAATATTTAGGTTAGTCATAACTGTCAAATACTTGCAATGAAGCAAAAAATAAAGACAAACCATGTAAATTTCCTTCATGATGCTCACCACTATCCCACCCCCGGGTCAAAGAACATAACCCCATATCTAACAGGGTCCCTCAACCCAACGCAGACTGGGTATAGAACAAGCCCACGTCTGCCATGTTCCCTTACATAAATCCGTGACATCAGTAATGGATCGCACGCTAGGTGCTGACACAAGCCCTTATAATGAAAACCAAAAACTAAATAGCTTAATAGCAAAGTCTTAAGCATATATTGTGCATAGTAGAATTAAATGAGGGTTCATAAGAATGTAAACAAAATTCGCCTATTCTATTTTACTGGAGGAAGTGATAAAGAAAAGAGGACGAGAAAAAAAAACATTCTGTCCCAAATATAATTAGGATCTGTTGGTGTGTTACATCCTACAACATCGCCATAACCAACGAGTCAATCATTTTGACTGTAAGCCAGGGTAGTATGTAGATATACACACAGATGCGTGCACGTAACTTACATTGTCCCATATAAGACAAACTCGCATCATTCCGTGTCGCTCTCAACAATGGGTTGGAATTCTGCCAGTGAGTCGCAAAAAGCACTGGCCTCCTCTGGCGTTTGGAAAAATTTTGTTTCCCCTCCTTTCAAAGTCACCTTGAGAGTTGCCAGATACTGGAGGAAAATTTGGCACCCCTTTCTCTTAAGCTCCCTCTTCACTGTGGTGAATGCAGACCGTTTCTTTGCAGTAGCGGGCGAGTAGTCAGGGAAAATACTGAGGGTCATCTCACCATCGTCCATCTGAATGGTCCCTTGGTCCCTAGCTGCTCGGAGAATCATGTCTCGATCAGTGTAGCGGAGAAGTTTGAAGATGAACACTCGGGGTCTCTCAGGTCTCTTAATCTGCGGTGTTTTAGAGTTGCGTTTAGGAGGATTTGAATAAATGCGATGGGCTCTTTCGATTTCAATGTTTTTGTCCTTCAAAGAAGGAAACCAGACTGGCAACGACCGCTTGAGAAAGTCCACTGGATCGTCTTTTTCCAAGCCTTCGGGTAGACCAATTAAACGAAGATTGTTGCGTCGGCTACGGTCTTGCAGCTCAACAAGTTGTTGCTCAACAGTATCTATACGCTTATTATGACTGTGCAGAATTTTTTTCTGGTCTCTTTGCTCACCAGACAGCACGTCGATTTCGAGCACATAGTCGCCATATGTGTCGATAGTTCACTTCTCATCGTAGCCATTTCGGATTTCAGAATACACTCCAGTCTTTCCATAGCGTCCTCCATACCAATGCTAGCACTTGCTGGCTTAGCCCGACCGTCCGCTGGCTTTGCTTTCCTCTTTTGAGAGCTGGAAGACGGAGTTAAAGTCAACTGCTTGCGCGCCACTGACATTTAGAAACGTTAACAGACGAAAATTAAGTGGTGTATTCGGATATAACCCGGATAAATACTGAAAATAGGGCCTGATGTCAGGAGCTCCTTCAACACGCGTGCAACTCCATCAGCGCGTCACGTGATCTCCCCAGTAACTTAAATTTTTTAAGGTAAGATTTCTTAAAAATTACACTATAGTTACACTCAATTGTAATTTTTAAGATATCTTACCTTAAAAAATTTAAGTTACTTACCTCAAAAATTGTTACGTAATCGGTTTCAATAAAATTTTTGAGCTCAGTGACCTTATCGGGTTTTGCAGTGTACCATACTATCATACTCCGCAAAGAAATTCACTCGAATGCAAAATTTTAGTACGACCAAAATACACTAACTAGTAATCTTTCACTTAAAACCTTAAAACTCTTTTAAAATCAATCACTTTCCAGATAATTCACTTGTAAACTTTCACTTAAAACTTTCAAACATAAATTCAAAATAGCACTAAGACATGACCACACTATTCAAATACACTCACCAAACAAATTCTGTCATGCAAAATTTCACTAAATACTTTAGAAGTTGTACAGTTTGTTTCTGAAATGGTATGGAAGACTAGTTTAATTTCACACTCAAATGTCCATTATATTCTGATTTAAGGTATCTTTACACTTAAAATGTGCAACTGGCTGGTCGAACATTTGCTTATCCATGGAAATTCATTCTCCCAGGCAACCTGGTACTTGCATTCATATTTGTGCCATTTGGTATTGGGTTTAGTGGCTATGATGAATGACTGCTTGTGAAAAATGTTGGACAGCCTGGGTGAATCCTACATTACGGAAGTGACTGTCGTTCTGTTCGTTGATTGGTTAAAAATCAGTTGACGTCAGCAGTGTTTCTCATACGATTCTGATTGGACATAATCGGGAGTATTTTTAACTTGGCGGTAGGGATTTCCCAAATCTGGGAGATTATCCAGTTTTTAACAAATATGATCGGGAGGCGGGAGACGGAGGCTAAAATCGGGAGCCTCCCGCCGAAATCAGAAGGGTTGGCAAGTCTGGGGCAAGCTGGATCCTATCCCAGCTGACAATGGGTGAGAGGCTGGGTACACCCTGGACAAGTCACCAGGCTGACACATAATGACAAACAACCATTCACATCTACGGTCAATTTAGAGCCACCAATTAACCTAACCTGCATGCTTTTGCGGGAAACCGGAGCACCTGGAAGCAACCCATGCAGACACGGGGAGAACACACAAACGCCACACAGGAAGGCCCCTGTCAGCCACTGAGCTCGAACCCAGAACCTTCTTGCTGTGAGGCGACAGTGCTAACCACTACACCACCGTGCCATCCTCCAATTGGAACACCAGAAACCAAAATTGATTTGAACTTGTTTGGTAATAAATTGATAGATATTCTGATATACCGTAAAGTATTTGTCCTGTGTTTGTCCTCTCACATTTCTGAGAACTAGTTAGGCTTAAAATGGTTGTTGAGTCTTGTGTATAGATTGTTTCAAGGTAGCATATGGAAATGAAACAACTCAATGTTGATACAGTCTCTCTCAATTTCTGTTCAAGCAAGAGATTTCATATGAGATACAGAATAGTGATGTGAGAAGCCCACAAGAAGCGACAGCAAGATCTAAACAGCAATCTGAATATCTCATCTCATCTCATTATCTCTAGCCGCTTTATCCTGTTCTACAGGGTCTCAGGCAAGCTGGAGCCTATCCCAGCTGACTACGGGCGAAAGGCAGGGTACACCCTGGACAAGTGCAATCTGAATATGACTGGGCAATTTCTGTGGAAGAATATGTCTTTCAAAGGTAGGGATTTTAAGTCACGAAAGAAGAAAACATCCTGGAATTCTTCTCAACTATGGTTATTGGTGATAATATGCCCACTCAGTCCTCATGTTTTGAAAGGAAATTAATAAACACTAGCTTGGATCATCAATGTTTATATGCTTCTTTGTTAAACACTGGTGTGTCAGGCAGTGCTACATGCTAATGTTAGTCATGTAAATACAGTATATTTAACAGTTATTCCACAAAATCAAGTCGTACATGAGCTGATAGCCGATGAGGTGCGTAGCTTTGAGTTAGCTATAAGCCATGTACAACCCCGATTCCAAAAAAGTTGGGACAAAGTACAAATTGTAAATAAAAACGGAATGCAATGATGTGGAAGTTTCAAAATTCCATATTTTATTCAGAATAGAACATAGATGACATATCAAATGTTTAAACTGAGAAAATGTATCATTTAAAGAGAAAAATTAGGTGATTTTAAATTTCATGACAACAACACATCTCAAAAAAGTTGGGACAAGGCCATGTTTACCACTGTGAGACATCCCCTTTTCTCTTTACAACAGTCTGTAAACGTCTGGGAACTGAGGAGACAAGTTGCTCAAGTTTAGGGATAGGAATGTTAACCCATTCTTGTCTCATGTAGGATTCTAGTTGCTCAACTGTCTTAGGTCTTTTTTGTCGTATCTTCCGTTTTATGATGCGCCAAATGTTTTCTATGGGTGAAAGATCTGGACTGCAGGCTGGCCAGTTCAGTACCCGGACCCTTCTTCTATGCAGCCATGATGCTGTAATTGATGCAGTATGTGGTTTGGCATTGTCACGTTGGAAAATGCAAGGTCTTCCCTGAAAGAGACGTCGTCTGGATGGGAGCATATGTTGCTCTAGAACCTGGATATACCTTTCAGCATTGATGGTGTCTTTCCAGATGTGTAAGCTGCCCATGCCACATGCACTAATGCAACCCCATACCATCAGAGATGCAGGCTTCTGAACTGAGCGCTGATAACAACTTGGGTCGTCCTTCTCCTCTTTAGTCCGAATGACATGGCGTCCCTGATTTCCATAAAGAACTTCAAATTTTGATTCCTCTGACCACAGAACAGTTTTCCACTTTGCCACAGTCCATTTTAAATGAGCCTTGGCCCAGAGAAGACGTCTGTGCTTCTGGATCATGTTTAGATACGGCTTCTTCTTTGAACTACAGAGTTTTAGCTGGCAACGGCGGATGGCACGGTGAATTGTGTTCACAGATAATGTTTTCTGGAAATATTCCTGAGCCCATTTTGTGATTTCCAATACAGAAGCATGCCTGTATGTGATGCAGTGCCATCTAAGGGCCCAAAGATCACGGGCACCCAGTATGGTTTTCCGGCCTTGACGCTTACGCACAGAGATTCTTCCAGATTCTCTGAATCTTTTGATGATATTATGCACTGTAAATGATGATATGTTCAAACTTTTTGCAATTTTACACTGTCGAACTCCTTTCTGATATTGCTCCACTATTTGTTGGCGCAGAATTAGGGGGATTGGTGATCTTTTCCAGCCTCTTATTGCCCCTGTCCCAACTTTTTTGAGATGTGTTGCTGTCATGAAATTTCAAATGAGCCAATATTTGGCATGAAATTTCAAAATGTCTCACTTTCGACATTTGATATGTTGTCTATGTTCTATTGTGAATACAATATCAGTTTTTGAGATTTGTAAATTATTGCATTCCATTTTTATTTACAATTTGTACTTTGTCTCAACTTTTTTTGGAATTGGGGTTGTACGACGAGATTGAGTGGAATAACTATTTTATTCTATCCACATTCATTTTTGCAAATTCGATAAATAAAAACTTTATACAAAACGTCCAACAAAATAATTTCTGCTTAGAATGTAAAAAACCAGCAAAATGACAGGAGCAATTTGTGAAAAATGCTATAATAATTCTTGAAAAATAAAAAAGATACATTCTCAACATTAAATACTTTTATTCCACATTTTGTTGCTTTTTTTGTTGGGGGGGGGGAGGTTTCTTCTTCTTTAGGGTTTTTTGGCAGTTGGCAAACCAACTTAAAGGTGCATTACTGCCACTGACTGGGCTGGAGTGTGGAACAGGCGATATTGGGGTCAAAAAACTATATTCTTTTAGCTATTTCTGTTCCTTTTCAGTTGGTTCAGCAACACGCTCTGCCATTTTGTTTTTCTTTCCTCACAGTATATGAGCTGATAGCCTAGCAGTAGAGTAGCCAATCAGAGCATGTGATTGCTCATATCCAGTGAATGTCTCATTCATTCATCTCATCTCATTATCTCTAGCCGCTTTATCCTTCTACAGGGTCGCAGGCAAGCTGGAGCCTATCCCAGCTGACTACGGGCGAAAGGCGGGGTACACCCTGGACAAGTCGCCAGGTCATCACAGGGCTGACACATAGACACAGACAACCATTCACACTCACATTCACACCTACGGTCGATTTAGAGTCACCAGTTAACCTAACCTGCATGTCTTTGGACTGTGGGGGAAACCGGAGCACCCGGAGGAAACCCACGCGGACACGGGGAGAACATGCAAACTCCGCACAGAAAGGCCCTCGCCGGCCCCGGGGCTCGAACCCAGGACCTTCTTGCTGTGAGGCGACAGCGCTAACCACTACACCACCGTGCCGCCTTCCAGTGAATGTGGATAGAATAATCATCAGTTATATAGTTTATGATATTCTAAATTAGAATATGTCTACATAAAAAAATTAAAAGTGACATGACCAATTCATTGACCTAATTGCAGCAGCTCCAGCAACCAGGAACAGTCATAAAACTGAAAATATTGCAATGGCGTTTTTCGTTACATTGTTCCAGCATAGTGGTAATGTTCAACTGGGATGACTGGGGTGGTACCATTAAGGGGACATGTTTTGTAAATTAAGAATCCTTCACCTGGAAACCTTCAAATTAAAAAACATAGTTGGAAGGATGAAGTCTAATTAAAGGTACAAGAATTTTTGAGGGTCAAAATTCAAAAAGGTACACTCCATGCACCTGAGGCAAAAGATACTGTATATTAGTGCAGGACTACTCGAGATTGGTCTCAAGACCACTTTTTGAAGGTCTCAGTCTCGTCTCTGAATTGAACGCATTTTTACTCGGTCTTGTCTCGTTCTCGGACATGGAGGGCTTGGGATTTTACTTCAAGACCGCTGAAGACCACAACTGCAGGGATTTCACTAAATTGTCTCTGTATTGCCTGATTTATTGAACATCATTACTGTGATTGGATGAAAAATTTCCTGCTTCAAATGCGACCAACATCATGACTCATTGCTCATTCAAAATTTTCATTGCTGTTAACAGCTGTCACCCCCTTCACACACTGGTGTGGTCCTGGTCTTGTCACAGCCTTGCCCTGCTTTGGTCTTGGTCCTGATTTGATCTCAACCCCTTAAAGTCCTGGTCTTGTTTCAGTCTTGATACACTCTGGTCTTAGTCAGGACTTGGTCTCAGTTTAGGTGGTCTTGACTACAACACTACTGTACATACTAAAGGTACAAAATATGGATGTTTGAGGGAATCACCTCAGCAACAACAAAGGGTACAGTTCATCCATCCATCCATTATCCATAACCGCTTATCCTGTGCAGGGTCGAGGGCAAGCTGGAGCCTATCTCAACTGACTATGGGCAAGAGCCAGGTTACACTCTGGACAAGTCACCAGATCATCGCAGGGCTGACTCATAGAGACACACAGCCATTCACACTCACATTCACACCAACGGTCAATTTAGAGCCACCAGTTAACCTAACCTGCATGTCTTTGGACTGTGGGGAAAACCGGAGCACCCGGAGGAAACCCACGCGGACACAGGGAGAACATGCAAACTCCGCACAGAAAGGCCCCCATCGGCCACTGGGCTCAAACCCAGAACCTTCTTGCTGTGAGGCGACGGTGCTGGGTACAGTTCAGTACCTTTATTCTGGCGAATCTCAAGTTGAGGCTGCTGTATACACTCATAAAAAAAAAAAGTTACATACTGTAGATACATGTTTTGTAGGCTACCTTTAATATCTAACTTTCCACATGGAAATGTGCATAATGTGTACAGTATTTTGAAAAAATATTAAGCTACAAAAATATCGGTGCAGTTTGGTACCTTTATCTTCAAGACTGTTGAGTTTAAACTGCTGAGTTGGACACTTTTAGAGAATATAGCAGTAAACTGTAGCTTTAATTCATGCTGAGGTGGTACCATGAGGGGTACGTCTTGTGTACCTTTAATATGGAAACATAACCATACCTACTGTACTTTTAAAATAATTTACAGTGCATAAATGGACTCAGATTTTAGACGAAAGATTCAAATCTAGGGCGGCACGGTGGTGTAGTGGTTAGCACTGTCGCCTCACAGCAATTAGGTTCTGGGTTTGAGCCCAGCAGCCGACGGGGGCCTTTCTGTGTGGTGTTTGCGTGTTCTCCCTGTGTCTGTATGGGTCTCGAGCCAAAGACATGCAGGTTAGGCTAATTGGTGGATCTAAATTGACCGTAGGTCTGAGTGTGAATGGTTGTTTGTCTCTATGTGTCAGCCCTGTGATGACCTGGCGACTTGTCCAGGGTGTACCCTGTCTCTCAGCCACAGTCAGCTGGGATAGGCTCCAGCCTGCCTGTGACCCTATACAGGATAAGCGGCTACATATAATGGATGGATGGGTTACATCTACAATACATGCGATTTTCCAGGTATAAGATAAACGTTTGAAGGTACAAAGGTGTATGCTTGAAGGTACCAGCAAGCTAGAACGAAAAGTATAGTTTAGTACTCCTTTTGTTCTGACAGTGTATTGTGATCTCATCTCATCATCTCTAGCCGCTTTATCCTGTTCTACAGGGTCGCAGGCAAGCTGGAGCCTATCCCAGCTGACTACGGGCGAAAGGCGGGGTACACCCTGGACAAGTCGCCAGGTCATCACAGGGCTGACACAATAGACACAGACAACCATTCACACTCACAGTCAATTTAGAGTCACCAGTTAACCTAACCTGCATGTCTTTGGACTGTGGTGGAAACCGGAGCACCCGGAGGAAACCCACGTGGACACGGCCAATACACGGGGCTCGAACCCGGACCTTCTTGCTGTGAGGCGACAGCGCTAACCACTACACCACCGTGCTGCCCCGTGTATTGTGATATGGATTTTAATGTACCTCGGGTGGATATCCTGTCCTGTGAGAATGTACATTTGCATAGATCTGTAAATCTGTAATTTTGCTTGAAAATATTTTTCTACCTGTAGCCTACTTTTTTAATAGACAGATACTAGACTACTGTGTCCCAATAACAAAATGAAACTGTTTGCAAAGTCTTGGATTTTTAATAGTTAACATTATGGATGTAAAAGAAATGTTATTATAAAGGATCTCACCTGAGACACTGCACAAGAGCACGCTGAAAATGCAGATGTGCATGCTTGAAGCTGAGGATGTGATGAGAACTGGAGAAAAGCAAAAAAAGTCCGAGTGGAGAGAGTGGTAAGTGGTGACGATCAGTCTGAGGCTTAGTCCGTTAGTAGTGAGGAAGATGTTGATTGTTGATGATGATGATAATAATGGAGAAGAAACAGGGAAATCGAGATGCACTTCGTGTGCGTAACCAGCGCCGGAGGAGAGGAGAGGACACGTGTAAACGCGCAAATGAATGACAGTGGCGCGGTACTGAAGGCGCGCGCACGTATGCATGTGCACAGACACACACACACAGAAATAGAGAGAGAGAGAGAAAGAGAGAGAAAGAGAGAGAGAGCAGTCCGTGTCGACAAATAGACAACAGTCAAATTATACGGACACAGAGTTCCACTAATATGGTTTACATTTTTTCTTTTTACATCTGTATATCCTGTACATCAAAATGCTCGTTCATCTGGAGCCTGTTTCAGGAACTCTGGGCATGAGCTGATAATACACTTTGTATAGGATCCCTGTCCATCACATGGGCACTGTACACAACCAGGAACAATTTATCATATCCAAATGCATGATTTTGGGTGGTAGAAGGAAACCGTCAGCCCCTTTGTTGACACCATGCATCACCTTTGTTGTCCTGAAATTGCACATGGGAACGATGTGATGATTAAAAAAAAAAAGAAAATCACAAGTGGAAATCAAACCCTGTGCACTATATCTGATAAGTGTCCTGCTGATATTACATTTGTAAATATGTACGGTATGCACGATATTGTAATACTGACTGATTAGATCACTGAAAGTACAACATTGTTAATCAAATTACAGTTTAAACATTGTCCATACAAATGAAGGAAATCATTAGAATGTACTTAATGTATTTATTCCATTAGTATGAATACTAATTAGCTCATCCGGCCAAGAGGTGATGAGTTTATGCCATCATGTGTTGTTTGTCGTCCGTCCAGTGGCGTCCACATTTCACAAAAATCACTTCTTCTCTCTCAATTCTTCACTGATTTTTAGTCTTTTTGGCAGGAAGGTGGGTCTGCCTGAGGTGCATATACTGTACCGTAACTTCTACCCAAATTTGCATAATTGCAATTAGTGATGAAGATATGGAGTAATTAATCCCTAACGAGCAGTTTCCACACAAATTGCTTCTTCTCTCTCAATTCTTCACTGATTTTGATTCTTTCTGGCATGAAGGTAGGGGTATCTAGTGCATATAACTTCTACCCAGATTTGCTTAATTACAATTATTAACAAGTGTTGCTAGGCAAAACAAACCTCGCCCGGTAGCACTTATGATGCATATGAAGGAAGATATTGCGAAAAAATGATTTTGACTTTTTTGGTGCCATTGACCTTGATTTTGACCTTGTGTGTGAACGTACTTGGCCAGTAAACATGGTTCTGATTCTGATTCTCTGCTGCTCTCAGCCAATCAGAGCACACCGTACTGCTCTCAGCCAATCAGAGCACACCGTACTGCACGACTGTTACACTCTTACATTCTTACAGCATGATGACATAGTGACTATCGCCTTTATATGAGGCAGTAGCCACAAAAACCTTGACCTTGACCGGACGACCCCCAAAATTTTGGAGGTTCTATTTGAGACCAATGCCTATCTATACTGAAAGTTTCATGAAGACTGGTCCAGCCATTTTCCCATAACATTGTTAACAAACCCGACTGAAAACAATACCTCGCCCCTGGTGGACTCCGTTCCGGGTGAAGTAATGAAGTTATGGACTAATTAAGCCTTAATGAGTAGTTCAACAAAAATCACTTCTTCTTGGTCAATTCCTCGCTGTTTTGGATTCTTTCTGGCAAATAGGTTGGTGTTCCTAGGGTGTATAGCAGGGCTATTCAAATACATTTGCAGGGGGGCCAAACTAGAAAATTACAAAATTTGTGAGGGCCGGACAGACAATTGACATAAAATTTATATCAGCTAAAGGCAATTAAAATATACTATACTAAGGTACATAATATATGAAATAAAATAAGGTACATTATTCTTTTCCTTTATTATGAAATATAATGGCGGCACGGTGGTGTAGTGGTTAGCGCTGTCGCCTCACAGCAAGAAGGTCCGGGTTCGAGCCCCGGGGCCGGCGAGGGCCTTTCTGTGCGGAGTTTGCATGTTCTCCCCGTGTCTGCGTGGGTTTCCTCCGGGTGCTCCGGTTTCCCCCACAGTCCAAAGACATGCAGGTTAGGTTAACTGGTGACTCTAAATTGACCGTAGGTGTGAATGTGAGTGTGAATGGTTGTCTGTGTCTATGTGTCAGCCCTGTGATGACCTGGCGACTTGTCCAGGGTGTACCCCGCCTTTCGCCCGTAGTCAGCTGGGATAGGCTCCAGCTTGCCTGCGACCCTGTAGAACAGGGTAAAGCGGTTAGAGATAATGAGATGAGATGAGATGAAATATAATGAAAAATGGTACTTTTTTTAATAGATGAGGACACGTTGTCTTTCATTTTTTGGTCAACAATCATTTTGTCAACAACCGCCAGCATGCAGTCTTTAATAGTTTCCGACTCGGTGAAGGGTCTTCTTTTTTTTTCTTCTTGTCAGTATCCACGCCACTCGTAGAGATGCAATAAAAGCTCTCTCTTGTTCTGTGCAAAAGCCACCAATTGCACGCTGACTTTGTTCAAAAGAAGTTACCAGTCTGTCTATTCTCCTCAGAGCCCTCTCGGTATTGCTCAGAAAATGAAGCATGTTTTGTTGTAAAATGTCTCTTCACGTTGTACTCTTTGGCCACAGCTACAGATTCGTTGCACAATAAACACACAGGTCTATCGCTTGCCGTAGTTGGCAAAGTAAATAAGTACTTTTCAGTCCATTCGCTTTGAAATTTACAGTTTTCTCTGTCAACTTTGCGATGTGGCTTGGACAGTGCCATGTTGCCACTGCTGTAGCTGCATGGAGTGTCACATTGCGAGAATCGGCGAGAAAGAGTGTTTGTCACCATGGAGACGACCTGTATTCTGATCTGGGGCAGAGCGGTAGAGAAAATTGTGCACCGCGGCAGATACGTAGATATGTTTTTTGTTTTGTTTTAAAAAATCTGCCGCGGGCCGGATTAAATTTCAATCGGGCCAATTTCGGCCCCGGGCCACTGTTTGAATAGGCCGGGTGTATAGCTTCTATATATAGCTTGCAACATTTATTGTACAAGGTGGCCCACTTTAGATTGTTCCTTCTGGACTAGACGGGGCCAGAGTGAGCTACGCCATCAGTGACGCTCTCGTTAATTACATAATTATCATATCTCTATTTTGAAACTCAACCTTGTTACTACCTTCAACCAATCAAGAGAAAAAAATGCAGAAATTCAACAGAGAAACCTTGTAAAAATGATATGTGCTGAATGTAATAAGAAGTGATGAATGTTCAAATTAATTATATAATAATATTATAATAGTTAGAAGGGTTAAATGGCACCGGGAAATGGCATCATGGAATCACACTTCTTTTCATTAAAAAAAAAGTACAACTAGAAAATGAATAACACATGAAATGGTATTTTGAACAGTTTTCTGAAAAAAAAAAGTTTCACATCAAACCACAGCACAACTCCAAGTGTATTTCCAATGACACGGTGAGTTTAGATTCTGCTCTTTTTAAGTTGCTCTCAGGAAGAACTTTCATGCATAACTTCTGAAGAGTGTGCTGTTATGGAGGTGAAGCTTTGACAACAGATATGCATGATATCCACATTCACCAGACATGAGCAATCACACATTCCGATTGGCTACTCTACTACTAGGCTATCAGCTCATATACTGTGAGTAGAGAAAAACAAAATGGCGGCGCACGTTGCTGAACCAACCAAGGACAAAATAAAAACTCTACTCAAAAACAAAACCCCAAAAATAAAAAAAAGAGCAACAAAATACGGAATGAGCGTATTTGATGATAAGAACATATATTTTTTATTTTTCAAGAATTATTATTATAGCATTTTTCACAAATTGTTACTGTCATTTCACTGGTTTGTTTACATTCTTCATCTTTAAGCATTAAAATTTATTGTATTTTTTCGACTGATTCAAAAGCTCAAAGATGTTTGAAAATTACATCACTGAAATGTCCAAGGAAGAATTAAATAAACGTCTAAAGCTAATCTATACCTCGGCACGACAGCAAGACGACACTTTCTACAAAAAAACAACAATGAAGTCAATTCTTGAAGCCATCTATAAGTTTTTAAGAAGTCTGCCTAAGCAGAAATTATTTTGTTGGACATTTTGTATGAAGTTTTTATTTATTGAATTTGCAAAAAATAAAAATAAAAATGCTGTTTCTGAAAATCCAGTGAATGTGGATAGAATAAAAGTTATTCCACTCAATCTTGTTGTACATGGCTTCTAGCCAACTCGGTGCTACATACTTTTAGCTCATGTATGATTTGATTTCATGGAATAACTGTTAAACACATACACACACAGAGAGAGATTAAAATATTCAGACCTCCCTAGTTTCTACACACTTTATTGTTTATTTAAAATGAATTAAATGGACTTTATAACACACAAAATCTATAATGACAAATCAAAACCATGTTTTTTAGACATGCAAATTTTTTAAAAAGCAAAAACGACAATATCTCATTCACTGAGATCAGGTGCATCCTGTTTGCTTTGATTATCTTAAAATGTCTCTAGATATTCAACATGATTTACAACCCCGATTTCAAAAAAGCTGGGACAAAGTATAAATTGTAAATAAAAACGGAATGCAATGATGTGGAAGTTTCAAAATTCCATATTTTATTCAGAATACAACATAGATGACATATCAAATGTTTAAACTGAGAAAATGTATCATTTAAAGAGAAAAATTAGGTGATTTTAAATTTCATGACAACAACACATCTCAAAAAAGTTGGGACAAGGCCATGTTTACCACTGTGAGACATCCCCTTTTCTCTTTACAACAGTCTGTAAACGTCTGGGGACTGAGGAGACAAGTTGCTCAAGTTTAGGGATAGGAATGTTAACCCATTCTTGTCTAATGTAGGATTCTAGTTGCTCAACTGTCTTAGGTCTTTTTTGTTGTATCTTCCATTTTATGATGTGCCAAATGTTTTCTATGGGTGAAAGATCTGGACTGCAGGCTGGCCAGTTCAGTACCCGGACTCTTCTTCTACGCAGCCATGATGCTGTAATTGATGCAGTATGTGGTTTGGCATTGTCATGTTGGAAAATGCAAGGTCTTCCCTGAAAGAGACGTCGTCTGGATGGGAGCATATGTTGCTCTAGAACCTGGATATACCTTTCACCATTGATGGCATCTTTCCAGATGTGTAAGCTGCCCATGCCACACGCACTAATGCAACCCCATACCATCAGAGATGCAGGCTTCTGAACTGAGCGCTGATAACAACTTGGGTCGTCCTTCTCCTCTTTAGTCCGAATGACACGGCGTCCCTGATTTCCATAAAGAACTTCAAATTTTGATTCATCTGACCACAGAACAGTTTTCCACTTTGCCACAGTCCATTTTAAATGAGCCTTGGCCCAGAGAAGACATCTGCGCTTCTGGATCGTGTTTAGATACGGCTTCTTCTTTGAACTATAGAGTTTTAGCTGGCAACGGTGGATGGCACGGTGAATTGTGTTCACAGATAATGTTCTCTGGAAATATTCCTGAGCCCATTTTGTGATTTCCAATGCAGAAGCATGCCTGTATGTGATGCAGTGCCATCTAAGGGCCCGAAGATCACGGGCACCCAGTATGGTTTTCCGGCCTTGACCCTTACGCACAGAGATTCTTCCAGATTCTCTGAATCTTTTGATGATATTATGCACTGTAGATGATGATATGTTCAAACTCTTTGCAATTTTACACTGTCGAACTCCTTTCTGATATTGCTCCACTATTTGTCGGCGCAGAATTAGGGGGATTGGTGATCCTCTTCCCATCTTTACTTCTGAGAGCCACTGCCACTCCAAGATGCTCTTTTTATACCCAGTCATGTTAATGGCCTATTGCCAATTGACCTAATGAGTTGCAATTTGGTCCTCCAGCTGTTCCTTTTTTGTACCTTTAACTTTTCCAGCCTCTTATTGCCCCTGTCCCAACTTTTTTGAGATGTGTTGCTGTCATGAAATTTCAAATGAGCCAACATTTGGTATGAAATTTCAAAATGTCTCACTTTCGACATTTGATATGTTGTCTATGTTCAATTGTGAATACAATATCAGTTTTTGAGATTTGTAAATTATTTGTACTTTGTCCCAACTTTTTTGGAATTGGGGTTGTAAGATAGATAAGTCTTTACTGTCATTGTCACTTTTTCAAAGGTACAACAAAATTGAAGGTGCTGTTGACTCATGAGTTATAGAAAAAAAATAAAAACAAATAAAGTATAAAAATAAATAGTAAAGTATACAGAATTGCACTGGTAAAATAGTATAAACAGAATGTAAACAGAATTGTATTGTATTGGTTCTATATGTACACAGATTGCACTGATAAAATAGTAAAAATAGAATATAAACAGAATTGTACTGATAAGAAAAAAATACACACACACACATATATATATATATATATATATATATATATATATATATATATATATACACACACAACCCTGATTCCAAAAAAGTTGGGACAAAGTACAAATTGTAAATAAAAACGGAATGCAATAATTTACAAAATCTCAAAAACTGATATTGTATTCACAATAGAACATAGACAACATATCAAATGTCGAAAGTGAGACATTTTGAAATTTCATGCCAAATATTGGCTCATTTGAAATGTCATGACAGCAACACATCTCAAAAAAGTTGGGACAGGGGCAATAAGAGGCTGGAAAAGTTAAAGGTACAAAAAAGGAACGGCTGGAGGACCAAATTGCAACTCATTAGGTCAATTGGCAATAGGTCATTAACATGACTGGGTATAAAAAGAGCATCTTGGAGTGGCAGCGGCTCTCAGAAGTAAAGATGGGAAGAGGATCACCAATCCCCCTAATTCTGCGCCGACAAATAGTGGAGCAATATCAGAAAGGAGTTCGACAGTGTAAAATTGCAAAGAGTTTGAACATATCATCATCTACAGTGCATAATATCATCAAAAGATTCAGAGAATCTGGAAGAATCTCTGTGCGTAAGGGTCAAGGCCAGAAAACCATACTGGGTGCCCGTGATCTTCGGGCCCTTAGACGGCACTGCATCACATACAGGCATGCTTCTGTATTGGAAATCACAAAATGGGCTCAGGAATATTTCCAGAGAACATTATCTGTGAACACAATTCACCGTGCCATCCGCCGTTGCCAGCTAAAACTCTATAGTTCAAAGAAGAAGCCGTATCTAAACATGATCCAGAAGCGCAGACATCTTCTCTGGGCCAAGGCTCATTTAAAATGGACTGTGGCAAAGTGAAAAACTGTTCTGTGGTCAGACGAATCAAAATTTGAAGTTCTTTATGGAAATCAGGGACGCCGTGTCATTCGGACTAAAGAGGAGAAGGACGACCCAAGTCGTTATCAGCGCTCAGTTCAGAAGCCTGCATCTCTGATGGTATGGGGTTGCATAAGTGCGTGTGGCATGGGCAGCTTACACATCTGGAAAGACACCATCAATGCTGAAAGGTATATCCAGGTTCTAGAGCAACATATGCTCCCATGCAGACGACGTCTCTTTCAGGGAAGACCTTGCATTTTCCAACATGACAATGCCAAACCACATACTGCATCAATTACAGCATCATGGCTGCGTAGAAGAAGGGTCCGGGTACTGAACTGGCCAGCCTGCAGTCCAGATCTTTCACCCATAGAAAACATTTGGCGCATCATAAAACGGAAGATACGACAAAAAAGACCTAAGACAGTTGAGCAACTAGAATCCTACATTCGACAAGAATGGGTTAACATTCCTATCCCTAAACTTGAGCAACTTGTCTCCTCAGTCCCCAGACGTTTACAGACTGTTGTAAAGAGAAAAGGGGATGTCTCACAGTGGGAAACATGGCCTTGTCCCAACTTTTTTGAGATGTGTTGTTGTCGTGAAATTTAAAATCACCTAATTTTTCCTCTTTAAATGATACATTTTCTCAGTTTAAACATTTGATATGTCATCTATGTTCTATTCTGAATAGAATATGGAATTTTGAAACTTCCACATCATTGCATTCCATTTTTATTTACAATTTGTACTTTGTCCCAACTTTTTTGGAATTGGGGTTGTGTATATATATATATATATATATATATATATATATATATATATATATATATATATATATACACACACACACACACACACACACACATATTTAGAAAGGCAAACACTTGTGTGTATAAGGTCCGACAAGCCACAGTGCACGTCTGAACAAAAACCAGGCATCTCCCCGTAGACATCCATGATCAAATTGTGTCGAGATACAGATCTGAGAGAGGGTATAACGCCATTTCTAAAGCTTTAAATGCTCCCATTGGGAAATAGCAGAAGTTTGGCACCAAAATGACTGGCCAAACTTGGGAACCAGATTAGATGTTCCCAAGAACTCATTGCAAATAGTCACTATAACGGAGTGGAAAGACCTTTGCAGTTTGGGGTGATGAAGAAATGGGAGACAGGCTGGTGAGAACTTAAAGTGCATTTTATTCTCAGCTTTACTTTCAACTTGTGCATTTTCAGCAGTTTTATTTGCTCTATGCGCTTTAGGCATGCATGCACCCTCTCTCTCTCTGACACACACAGTGCTGGGTTGCTCAGCTCTCTCTTTCTGCGTACTTGGCATCTCCTCCTAGAACACAACAGAACCACATAAATAAATTGCCACTAATCTCACAGGCGAAACTCATCACGTGTTACTTGCAAGTTCTACCTGCCTCCTCTCTATCCGCAGCTGACGCCTGACCATGACCCCACTGCCACACAGGCCTGAGTTTCCCAAAAGCATCACAGCACAAAGATCATTGTTAAATGGTAGAGCGAGCAACACAACTCCTAGTTAAGACGCTCTTAGCATTAAGAGGCTTTTGGGAAACCCACCACAGAGCTTTAGAAATCCTCTGCAAAGTCTGAAGAACCTATTGGAAAGACAACCATCTCAAAAATACTCAATCAGAACTTTATGATAGACTGGCTATTCATTTTCATTACTTCTGAGCAAAAGGCATAGTTAAAGGACATAGGCACTTGAAGGACTCTGGGAGTGTAGGGAAAAAGATTCTCTGGTCTGATGAGACAAAAATTGACCACTTTGGGTTGAACTCTGAGTACTGTGCCTGGTAAAATTGTATTGCCTATTCCTCCAGCAAAGCATGGTGGTGGGAGAATCATGCTATTGAGGTACTTTACATTATAGGTATTTAGCAGACACTCTTATCCAGAGCGACATACCCGTACACTGTACTCGAGTTGAGGGGGGATGGGGGGGATGCCATCCCCCCTGGAATAAAAAATGGTCAAAATCATCCCCCCTCTAAAACGGGCATCCCCCCTCCCTTCCCTTGAGCAATTTTATCAATAAATGTGGGCATTACTTCTATTTAACATTGGAATTAGAAATGCCATTCCACGTAGCTTTGCTGAAACTGAGCATACAATAAGCTACTGCGAGAGAGGGCACGCGCAAGCGAAGCGTTTGAGGAGGTGACATTCAGTTGGGGTTCCGTTATTTTTTATTTCATTCGGCATCAGTGACAGCAGAGGATTGCAGCATCATGGCCAAGCGGAGTGGACAGCAAGACCTAAGCAAGTTCGGATTTAAGATCGCAAGAAAAAACATTTCAGGAGGTAAGTCAAGAGTTACGAATATCAGTCCCACTTTCTGTGAGCCCACTATCATGCTGTAAAGTTACCGATATGGAGCCTGATTTGTGGGCGGTGGATAACAACACAGCTATCATAATGAATGTTAGTTTGGAGTCTAGCCAGCTATCGATAGCTTACTCAGGTTCATGTTAGCTTTGATTTCTTGTATAAGGCCATTAATTTAATCAGCCTGGACGTTCGTTTGTTATTCTTCAGGCAACAAAAAGTGTTATTCAAGACAGGAAGGCTAAAATTAACGACACTAGCAGTTTTGAAGGCTTCATTGCCTCATTAGAGAGCCGGTCACAACATGTAAGGCAGAGCAGGATTGGTGTAGGACTCGACAAAGTGTCTGCTAAAATGCAGCTTTCTTTTTCTTCGTCATAGGCTCTTCTTCTGTCTCCTCAATGGGCCTTTTCCCCTTTCCAAAGAAACTTTCCAAAGATGCCTGCTTTTAACTCATTTTGCTAGCTTGTATCCAGTATGTATCAAAGTGCTGGTATGTATCGAAGCAAAGTATCAAAGTATCCAAGGCAGCTCCTTGGTAACCGTCAACGTTAAGGTGTCACGTGACCTAGATAACAGCGGGAATCAACGTTACAACGTTAGAAGAATAAACACAATAATAACAAAAAGGAAAAAAAAATGCATAATGCCTCAAACATCTTTTAGGAAGTTTAGTCTGATTTACAGGCGGCACGGTGGTGTAGTGGTTAGCGCTGTCGCCTCACAGCAACAAGGTCCTGGGTTCGAGCCCCGTGGCCGGCGAGGGCCTTTCTGTGTGGAGTTTGCATGTTCTCCCCGTGTCCGCGTGGGTTTCCTCCGGGTGCTCCGGTTTCCCCCACAGTCCAAAGACATGCAGGTTAGGTTAACTGGTGACTCTAAATTGACCGTAGGTGTGAATGTGAGTGTGAATGGTTGTCTGTGTCTATGTGTCAGCCCTGTGATGACCTGGCGACTTGTCCAGGGTGTACCCCTCCTTTCGCCCGTAGTCAGCTGGGATAGGCTCCAGCTTGCCTGCGACCCTGTAGAACAGGATAAAGCGGCTAGAGATAATGAGATGAGATGAGTCTGATTTACTGTTGCTTGTTTTAGCTTATTGGTTACCTACCTACCTCTGTATTTAACTCAATGTTCCCAATGTTCAGCTTTGAATAAAAATTCTATTGACTTGATATGAAAAGACTCAGTTGTTCATTTACATTGCCTGCTGAGGTTTTAATAAATTATTTACCAAACGATTTAAAAGGAGCCTACCATGACAATGAAGTTACACTTCAAATTTGTCATCTGCATTTCACCCTAATATGGAGAATGTGCTAGGTGTGTCAGCCAGCAGACTGACTAAATATGACACATGACATCCACACTGTGCATGTTTTACAGTAAAATACCAGTGTATTATGTTTTTTTACAACAATAAAAAGCATACACAGTGTGTACTACACACTTTATCAGCACAAAATACTGTATGTCTGGTAAATGAACAAGGTCCACAGACCTACGTTGTGTGCAAACCCTCCTAAAAGCAAACCAGTTTCCCACCGACGGACCGACCGATGGGTCGACCCGCGACTAAAAATTTCACCATCCCCCTGGTTTGATTTTACAACTCGACCACTGACCATACAATGTACCCAGAGTAGCCTGGTGAGCAGTTGGGTGCCTTGCTCAAGGGCACTTTAGCCATTCCTGATGGTCCAGGGAATTGAACCGACAACATTTTGGTCCCAAAGCTGCATCGCTAACCATTAGGCCATGGCTTCCCTCACTGCAGGCTGAGGCACTGCACAAATGTGTATATAATGTACAGCAGTGTTGGAAATTAGCACCTGCTACCCGCCAAATGCGGGTGATTTTGCGTAATGGTGGGTGAATTTTTTAGTCAACCTGCCAGCCACTTGTTTCACTTGGACACTTTATGAAGACACGATCTTCTCATTAAAGCGTCTGAGTGAAACAAGAAGACTCGGATTCAACGTGGCAACTTGAGCATAGAACGCTACATACTGACTGACGGTTAAAGAGAATTACCACAGGTCAAGCAGCCTAGGCTAGCGCTGCAGCAAACAAACGAAAAAAGTAACATCGTAGGGGTTTAGAGGTCTGCAGAGAAAACATCCCAGGAGACACAGGCCAAAGAAACGAAGGTCAAAAATGTTTTTTTTTTTCAAAAATGAGAAGTGGAGAAAAGCCAACAACAGAGTCCCATGAATGGTTAGTGTTTTTTTTTAAATCTGCCTCAAATGTAACTTTCATCAGTTCTCAGTTGTGTGTGTCATGGATGCAAACGGCGCGCCTTTTGGCGGATGCCGCCTTTTTCACGGCTGTCTGGGGGACTTGTGTGAATCGCGCAGACCCGATGAGTTTTTTTTTTTTTTTTTTTGGGGGGGGGGGGGGCATTGGAGTGTCTGATTATAATTTCATCAAAGTAAATTCTGTATTAAAATGACTAAATAAGCAAATGCCATTACAGTCCATGAAACATAGGAAGTATAAGTATGAGAAGAAAACAGCAAATCAGAAAGCTGCGCACGTAAAGCCAATTACGTAACTTACGTTGGACTGATGGAAATCCTTGCACGTGCAGTGAAGTGCAGCCAGCAGCAGATAATGGCGCGCAGCCAACTGGCTTTATGTGTGCAGCTTTCTGATTTACTGTTTTCTTCTCATACGGTACTTATACTTCCTATGTTTCATGGACTGTAATGGCATTTGCTTATTTAGTAATTTTAATACAGAATTTACTTTGATGAAATTATAATCAGACACTCCAATGCCCCCCCCAAAAAAAAAACCAAAACAAAACTCATCGGATCTGCGCGATTCACACAAGTCCCCCAGACAGCCGTGAAAAAGGCGGCATCCGCCAAAAGGCGCGCCGTTTGCATCCATGGTGTGTGCATACATGCATGAGAGAGAGAGAGAGAGAGAGAATCCACTCAATCTTGTATATGGCTGGGGGCGTCGTGGCTCGGGTGGATAGGGCGCCATGCCATGGGTCCAGGGACCCAGGTTCGGTTCCGGCCCGAGGTCATTTCCCGATCTCTCCCCGTCTCTCTCTCCCGCTCATTTCCTGTCTCTGCGCTGTCCTATCCAATAGGGGTGCAAAAAGCCCCCAAAAAATATCTTAAAAAAAAAAAAATGTTGTACATGGCTTATCGCCTAATCAGTGCTACGCGCGCCTCATTGGCTATCAGCTCACGTACGACTTGATTTCGTGGAATAACTGTTAAAGATATAGCATCATTACACTGTAGTACTTCTGGCACTTATCTGGAAATAATACTCTATTTTGTACTTCTGGTTCGATCCTAACTGCATTTCATTGGCTCTGTACTCTGCAGAATGACAATAAAATCTCATCTAATCTAATGTAGCATGTAAATAACTAGAAAAGCACTCGGAGAGCACAGACCTCCGCCAAGAATCCTTTAAAAAATTCCGGGATCCAGACGGTGATCCGGATCACCGCCAAAATTTAATGGATTGTTACTTGTGCCCAGTCGCACCTCTGGAAAAAATTTCAGAGCAATCCGTTCATAACTTTTTCCGTAATGTTGCTAACAGACAAACAAACCAACGCTACCGAAAACATAACCTCCTTTGCGGAGGTAATAACGTCTAATTCAGGGAGTAACTATAGTACTGTACCTCTCTGTAATATGTTCTTATCAGAATAATCGCTTTGAGAAAAAAATAGTAATTTATCAGGTTTATTAAATACACTCACCGGCCACTTTAATAGGAACCTGTTCTTGATTCTAAGATCCTTGCAGGAGCAGAACCCAGTGTGTTCTTTTGTTGTTGCATGCTGAGATACTTTTCTGCTCACCATGGTTGTAAAGAGTGATTAGATGAGTTGCGATATCCTTCCTGGCAAAAAGCTCAAACCAATCTGTCCATTTTCCTCTGCGCTCTCTTATCAACAAGGCGTTTGTTTCCACCCACAGAACTGTCTCTCACTCAACTCAGTGTTTTTTGTTTTTCGCACCATTCTGTGTCAACTCTAGAGACTGTTGTGTGTGAAAACCTCAGGAGATCAGCAGTTTCTGAAATACTCAAACCAGTCCATTTGACACCAACACCCATGCTACACCTTTCTGTGTGGAGCTTGCATGCTCTCTCTGTGTCTGCGTGGGTTTCCTCTGGGTGCTCTGGTTTCCGCCACAGTCCAAAGACATGCAGTTAGGTTAACATGGGGCAGCCTTGGCCTGAGGTTGGGCTGAAGTGCCCTTGAGCAAGGCAACGAACCCCCAACTGCTCCTTGGGTGCTGGAGCATGGCTGCTCACTGCTCTGGGTATGTGTGTGTGCTCATTGCTTACTCCTTCAGATGGGTTACAACCCCGATTCCAAAAAAGTTGGGACAAAGAACAAATTATAAATAAAAATGGAATGCAATAATGTGGAAGTTTCAAAATTCCATATTTTATTCAGAATAGAACATAGATGACATATCAAATGTTTAAACTGAGAAAATGTATCACTTAAAGAGAAAAATTAGGTGATTTTAAATTTCATGACAACAACACATCTCAAAAAAGTTGGGACAAGGCCATGTTTACCACTGTGAGACATCCCCTTTTCTCTTTACAACAGTCTGTAAACGTCTGGGGACTGAGGAGACAAGTTGCTCAAGTTTAGGGATAGGAATGTTAACCCATTCTTGTCTAATGTAGGATTCTAGTTGCTCAACTGTCTTAGGTCTTTTTTGTCGTATCTTCCGTTTTATGATGCGCCAAATGTTTTCTATGGGTGAAAGATCTGGACTGCAGGCTGGCCAGTTCAGTACCCGGACCCTTCTTCTACGCAGCCATGATGCTGTAATTGATGCAGTATGTGGTTTGGCATTGTCATGTTGGAAAATGCAAGGTCTTCCCTGAAAGAGACGTCGTCTGGATGGGAGCATATGTTGCTCTAGAACCTGGATATACCTTTCAGCATTGATGGTGTCTTTCCAGATGTGTAAGCTGCCCATGCCACACGCACTAATGCAACCCCATACCATCAGAGATGCAGGCTTCTGAACTGAGCACTGATAACAACTTGGGTCGTCCTTCTCCTCTTTAGTCTGAATGACACGGCGTCCCTGATTTCCATAAAGAACTTCAAATTTTGATTCGTCTGACCACAGAACAGTTTTCCACTTTGCCACAGTCCATTTTAAATGAGCCTTGGCCCAGAGAAGACGTCTGCGCTTCTGGATCATGTTTAGATACGGCTTCTTCTTTGAACTATAGAGTTTTAGCTGGTAACGGCGGATGGCACGGTGAATTATATTCACAGATAATGTTCTCTGGAAATATTCCTGAGCCCATTTTGTGATTTCCAATACAGAAGCATGCCTGTATGTGATGCAGTGCCGTCTAAGGGCCCGAAGATCACGGGCACCCAGTATGGTTTTCCGGCCTTGACCCTTACGCACAGAGATTCTTCCAGATTCTCTGAATCTTTTGATGATATTATGCACTGTAGATGATGATATGTTCAAACTCTTTGCAATTTTACACTGTCGAACTCCTTTCTGATATTGCTCCACTATTTGTCGGCGCAGAATTAGGGGGATTGGTGATCCTCTTCCCATCTTTACTTCTGAGAGCCACTGCCACTCCAAGATGCTCTTTTTATACCCAGTCATGTTAATGACCTATTGCCAATTGACCTAATGAGTTGCAATTTGGTCCTCCAGCTGTTCCTTTTTTGTACCTTTAACTTTTCCAGCCTCTTATTGCCCCTGTCCCAACTTTTTTGAGATGTGTTGCTGTCATGAAATTTCAAATGAGCCAATATTTGGCATAAAATTTCAAAATGTCTCACTTTCGACATTTGATATGTTGTCTATGTTCTATTGTGAATACAAGGCAAGGCAAGGCAAGTTTATTTATATAGCACATTTCATACACAATGGCAGTTCAATGTGCTTTACAGAAGCAAAAACAAAAACAGTAAACAATAGAGAAATAAAATTACATAAAATAATTTTATTTTTAATCTAAAACAATTAATTAAAAGAATTAAAAGAAAATAATAAGAATTAAACAACAGTAGAACTAAAATAATAAAATGCCAAAAAGAAAAAAGGAGAAAAAGAAAAAGAAACCAGCGGAATAAAATAGAATAAAATTAAAGTAAATTTAAAACATGCAGAGAAAGTAAAGATTATAAAAAATGTAAAAATATTAATTATTTAACAGAAAGCATCTGAAAACAGCTTGGTCTTTAACCTAGATTTGAAGCTGCCAACAGCAGGAGCATTTTTAATGTCCTCTGGCAGTTGGTTCCATAGCTGTACTGCATTGTAGCTAAAAGCTGCTTCACCACACTTTGTTTTAACAACTGGTTTTAATAGTAAATTTTTCTGTTTTGATCTGGTAGATCTGATTGGGTTAGGCCGCTGCAACATATCAGAGAGGTAATTGGGCCCTGTACCATTTAGAGATTTATACACCAGCAGCAATGCTTTAAAGTCAATTCTGTAGCTTACTGGAAGCCAGTGAAGGGACCTTATGGCCCTTTTCCACTACCCTTTTTCAGCTCACTTCAGCTCGCTTCAGCTCACTTCAGCCCGACACGGCTCGCGTTTCGACTACCAAAAACCAGCACGACTCAGCTCGTTTCAGCCCTGCTTAGCCCCTAAAACTCGCACCGTTTTGGAGTGGGGCTGAAGCGAGCCAAACCGTGCCGACTGAGGCTGGGGGCGTGAGCAGACACTCCCCTGTGCACTGATTGGTGAGGAGGAGTGTCCTCACATGCCCACACACGCCCCGCGAGCGCGCTGGGATCTGTAAACACCGCAAACCCGGAAGAAGAATGATTATGAATTACGAGAATTTCTGAAGCCTTATGCGCCTCGCCTCATCTATACGCTCTTGCCAGTATCTGTCCGCGTTGTCGGTGACAACAAGCCACAGCACCAAGACCAGCAACACTAACGACACCATGTCCTCCATGTTTATTGTTTACTATTCGGGTCGTGAGACTACCGCTTAAAAGCTCACTGAATCAGTGACCTACAGAGCATCGTGGACGAGTTCGCGGAGCGCAAGGCTCGTCGTATGCCCTTCAAATAATGCGCGCAGTAGGCTATTGATGTTTTATCATGAGCCATGTACAGTATGTCGCCTAATGTTTTTTTTGTTTCTGAGTTACATGTTCGTTTGAAGGACTTAATGTACAAAATAACATAGTTGCACCCCGTAGTGTTGAAATTGGTAAACACAGTGCATTCAGTGAGGTTTGCACCGCACTCCTTTTATTTCTGACTCTTCCTGTCACCGTTGCAACCTCTGAGCGCTCATTCGTATGCCCTTCAAATAATGTGCGCAGTATAGGCTATTGATGTTTTATTATGAGCCATGTACAGTATCCTAATGTTTTTTGTTTCTGAGTTACATGTTCGTTTGAAGGACTTGATGTACTAAATAACATAGTTGCACCCGGTAGTGTTGAAATTGGTAAACACCGCAGTTGCGGACATTTTGTAGCCTAAAATGATGTTATGATAAGCTTTAATAAAGGGCCCGGTCATTTGCCCCGCCCCCGGCCCGGCTCTGACTTGTTCCGCCACTGTCACTGATGTCACTGTTTGCGCTGCTTAACGACATCACGTGACGTCCACCCACTTTCGCTAACTCCACCCAATGTGTCCACCCACTTCCAGCCAGCACGGTTCAGCGCGGTTGTAGTCGAAATGCAACTCCAACAGCCCCGCTCAGCCCGACTCAGCTCGACTCGGCACGGCACGGCTCAGCCGCGTTTGTAGTGGAAAAGCGGCATTAGAATTGGGGTAATGTGCTCTGTTCTTTTTGTTCGTGTGAGAACCCTCGCCGCTGCATTTTGAACCAGCTGAAGTCGTTTGATGGTCTTTTTTGGCAGGCCTGTGAAAAGGCCATTGCAGTAATCAACCCTACTAGAGATGAAGGCATGTATTAGTTTTTCCAGATCATTTTTTTTACAATATCAGTTTTTGAGATTTTGTAAATTATTGCATTCCGTTTTTATTTACAATTTGTACTTTGTCCCAACTTTTTTGGAATCGGGGTTGTAAATGCAGAGGTTAAATTTCACTGTGTGCTTGAGTGTGTGTATGTGTGTGTGTGTGTGTGTGTGTGCGACGAATAAAGGCTTCTTGGGTTCTTTTTCTTCCTCTTAAAGTCACACTTTGAGATCACAGTTTTTCCCATTCTGCTGTTTGAAGTGAAGTGAACATTCCCTTGATTTGTATCTGCATGATTTGATGCATTGTGCTGCTGTCAAGGGATCGGCGGATTAGAGAACTGCATCAAACAGTACAGCAGGTGGATGGATGGGTGTTCCTAATAAAGTGGCCAGTGAGTGTATTTTTCATAATTTCACACTGAACAACACGCAGGGAGAAATGTCCAGAAGGAAGAAAAGATTCAGCCCGAGGGGAAAATTTAAAGTCAAAAAGATCATTTGTCATCTGAGAAAAAGTTTTAGGTGGGTAATAACTTTGTTGGCATCCTGACATCACTCAGTGCTGTGATTAACTTGCCTGGAGGAAGGTAAAAGGCTGCTTGAATGGCTGTGCAGAGGAAGAGAAAGAAGAAATACCTTCGGGCCATTGATGCTTGCTTAAGCGTCAGGCAACAGGAAGATATCCTAACCGTTTGATGAAACGTTTTGTCAGTCTAAAGTGTGCTAAGCTTCTTCATGTTCCCCTCTTAATGTTTTTTTTTTTTTTAAAGCTTGCACAAAGTGACCCCTGAAAATAATATTTTCCTGTTTGGCTAGATCAATTGCATGCCATTAATAGTAGTATTTATAGTCGTGAGCTGCAAGTTGCAGCTAATCAACGTATTCAATTTTGCAAGGACAGATTTAAGGTGACTGCATCTATAAAGTGCTTCTTGGATGCCCTGAAATGGACTATGGCTCCGGTTCATTTTGCTTGGCAATCGGTACAATGTTGACACATTATTTTGTGGAAATAATCACTGTCATTAAACTGCAGTAATCGTTTTCAGCTAGTGTGCGCTGGAGACAAGAAGCATAAACTCTGCAGATAACATGTGACCTCCAAACACCTGGAAATGATCATACATACAGTAAATATTGATAAGCTGGAAAATATTTTCACCATATCGTGTGCATTATTGCACCACATTTTATGCTGTGTTACGCTTGCTACGTTTCAGGTCTTGATTATAACATTAACCCTGAAACAGAGAAGGAGGCTATTATAGTGGTGATATGACCAAGGAAATGTATTTACAGTATCTAATGGTACATTTATGTTGGCCTAGTGGTTAGCATGTCCGCCTCTCGACCGGGAGATCGTGAGTTCTACTCGCAGTCCGGTCATGGCCAAGACCATCATAAAAATGGTACCTACTACCATGCTGCAATACAGATGCAAGTGGGGAGTCAAACTCTTGTGGTTACCAGAGGACTAGCCCGCCCACTGTAACCCTAGCCATATACAGTAGGCGAGAGGCCGAGGGCTATCCAAAATATCCTCAATGAGTTGGTTAGTACTGGGACAGGAGACTGCCTGGGAAGACCAGATTCTGGCGTAAGAGAGACTTTGACTTGACCTTTATCTATTGGTACATCCAATTTCCAACATAATCTACACATATAATGGCGATATTTTAATCCTGGCTCTGTACAGTGGATTGAAGCAACATTCATGACACATCAAGATACTAATTTAGCATTATTTATTGCTTGTTTTTAGCACAAGGAGCCTGTACTCTTTTCCTTTCACAGTCTTTTTT
Source organism: Neoarius graeffei (assembly GCF_027579695.1). Classification (NCBI taxonomy): domain Eukaryota; kingdom Metazoa; phylum Chordata; class Actinopteri; order Siluriformes; family Ariidae; genus Neoarius; species Neoarius graeffei. Next base: position 10,870,208 of record NC_083576.1, on the reverse strand, counting down.
TCCTGATAACTTTATAATTCATATCATACATAATGTGGAATTAAAGGTAGACTGCCTTTCAGATTTTTCAAGTGTAGGTCATAAAAAGAATTTTCCCTGACACCCAATTATTTTTGTTTAGTGGACCGAAAGCTACTGAATTCAAATCACAGACTTCTAATTTTATTAGTTTTTTTTTTAAAATAGAACAATTAATGAATTTAGGGCCACACTTAGGCCCTAAATTCTCCGCTATTTTTTCCTGCTTCACCATGACCCAATTCAAGATACTACTGTACATCATGCATGACGTGATGGGCTTTCCCTGTTCGCGCAAGGCATTGTGGGATACAAATTTGAAACAGGAGAGAAAAACGGAGGACGTGAGTGTGCGAATGAAATTTGAAAGACCGACTACAGTAATGGAAAGCGAGAAGAAAAGACGTTATGTTATATACGAAGGAAAGGAAACGCAGGACCAAACTAATAAATATCGGCGGTTAGCGAGCACCTCGGTGTGATCAGCTGTTCGTTTAGCGACAGAATGATGTAACTGTCAGTGCATGGTCAAAGGTCAACCTGCACATGCGCACACACACAGACTTCCTCTGTCTGCTTGACTGCGCGAAGCGAATGATCTCATTCTCATCTCATTATCTCTAGCCGCTTTATCCTTCTACAGGGTCGCAGGCAAGCTGGAGCCTATCCCAGCTGACTACGGGCGAAAGGCAGGGTACAACCTGGACAAGTCGCCAGGTCATCACAGGGCTGACACATAGACACAGACAACCATTCACACTCACATTCACACCTACGGTCAATTTAGAGTCACCAGTTAACCTAACCTGCATGACTGTGGGGGAAACCGGAGCACCCGGAGGAAACCCACACGGACACGGGGAGAACATGCAAACTCCACACAGAAAGGCCCTTGCCGGCCATGGGGCTCGAACCCGGACCTTCTTGCTGTGAGGCGACAGTGCTAACCACTACACCACCGTGCCGCCCGCGAAACGAATGATTTCATGCATATTATTTGCTTTAATCCCCTCAAATTAAATAACTTCCCAGCCACAGAATGGCCTGATATTTTGTGAGATATTACAGAAATAAACACATATCACAATGACCAAATTTCAGAGGGAACTAAATTTCACCGATTTTATGAAATTGAAAGGCCATCCATCCATCCATCCATCCATCCATCCATCCATTTTCTGTCGCTGCGGGAGTTGGACAGACAGATTGGGGCAGCGTCAGCAGTGATGAGGACGCTAAACCAGTCTGTTGTAGTAAAGAGAGAGCTGAGCCAAGAGGCAAAGCTCTCAATTTAGTGGTCCATCTACAGTGGTGCTTGAAAGTTTGTGAACCCTTTAGAATTTTCTATATTTCTGCATAAATATGACCTAAAACATCATCAGATTTTCACACAAGTCCTAAAAGTAGATAAGGAGAACCCAGTTAAACAAATGAGACAAAAATATTATACTTGGTCATTTATTTATTGAGGAAAATGATCCAATATTACATACCTGTGAGTGGCAAAAGTATGTGAACCTTTGCTTTCAGTAGCTGGTGTGACCCCCTTGTGCAGCAATAACTGCAACTAAACATTTGCGGTAACTGTTGATCAGTCCTGCACACCGGCTTGGAGGAATTTTAGCCCATTCCTCCGTACAGAACAGCTTCAACTCTGGGATGTTGGTGGGTTTCCTCACATGAACTGCTCGCTTCAGGTCCTTCCACAACATTTCCATTGGATTAAGGTCAGGACTTTGACTTGGCCATTCCAAAACATTAACTTTATTCTTCTTTAACCATTCTTTAGGAGAGCAACTTGTGTGCTTAGGGTCGTTGTCTTGCTGCATGACCCACCTTCTCTTGAGATTCAGGTCATGGACAGATGTCCTGACATTTTCCTTTAGAATTCGCTGGTATAATTCACAATTCATTGTTCCATCAATGATGGCAAGCCGTCCTGGCCCAGATGCAGCAAAACAGGCCCAAACCATGACACTACCACCACCATGTTTCACAGATGGGATAAGGTTCTTATGCTGGAATGCAGTGTTTTCCTTTCTCCAAACATAATGCTTCTCATTTAAACCAAAAAGTTCTATTTTGTTCTCATCCATCCACAAAATTTTTCCAATCGCCTTCTGGCTTGTCCACGTGATCTTTAGCAAACTGCAGACAAGCAGCAATGTTCTTTTTGGAGAGCACTGGCTTTCTCCTTGCAACCCTGCCATGCACACCATTGTTGTTCAGTGTTCTCCTGATGGTGGACTCACAAATGTTAACATTAGCCAATGTAAGAGAGGTCTTCAGTTGCTTAGAAGTTACCCTGGGGTCCTTTGTGACCTCGCCGACTATTACACGCCTTGCTCTTGGAGTGATCTTTGTTGGTCAACCACTCCTAGGGAGGGTAACAATGGTCTTGAATCTCCTCAATTTGTACACAATCTGTCTGACTGTGGATTGGTGGAGTCCAAACTCTTTAGAGATGGTTTTGTAACCTTTTCCAGCCTGATGAGCATCAACAACGCTTTTTCTGAGGTCCTCAGAAATCTCCTTTGTTCGTGCCATGATACACTTCCACAAACATGTGTTGTGAAGATCAGACTTTGATAGATCCCTGTTCTTTAAATAAAACAGGGTGCCCACTCACACCTGATTGTCATCCCATTGATGGAAAACACCTGACTCTAATTTCACCTTCAAATTAACTGCTAATCCTAGAGGTTCACATACTTTTGCCACTCACAGATATGTAATATTGGATCATTTTCCTCAATAAAGAAATGACCAAGTATAATATTTTTGTCTCATTTGTTTAACGGGGTTCTCTTTATCTACTTTTAGGACTTGTGTGAAAATCTGATGATGTTTTAGGTCATATTTATGCAGAAATATAGACAATTCTAAAGGGTTCACAAACTTTCAAGCACCACTGTACGTTTCCACTCTCACCTATGGTCATGAGCTATGGGTAGTGACCGAAAGAATGAGATCGCGGATACAAGTGGTCGAAATGAGTTTTCTCCGCAGAGTGGCTGGGCTCTCCCTTAGAGACAGGGTGAGAAGCTTGGTCATTCAAGAGAGACTCAGAGTAGAACTGCTGCTCCTCCACATCGAAAAGAGTCAGTTGAGGTGGTTCGAGCACCTTGTTAAGATGCCCCCTGGACACCTCCCAGGGGAGGTTCTCTGGGCATGCCCCACCAGGAGGAGACCCCAGAGCAGACTCAGGACACGCTGGAAAGATTACATGTCTCGGCTGGCCTGGGAACGCCTCGGTATTCCCCCGGAAGAGCTGGTGGAGGTAGCCGGGGAGAGGGAAGTCTGGGTTGCTCTGCTTAGGCTGCTACCCCGTGACCTGGACCCGGAATTGAAAGGCCATCTAGCTTTAAGTTATAATAATATAATATAATAATGTGTTACTAATGAAATTAATTCATTTAATTTTAACATAGAATCTTATGGAACATCGATGAAACAAGTTAGTTTATTTTATTACTTACATTATAACAGGGGCGGCACGGTGGTGTAGTGGTTAGTGCTGTCGCCTCACAGCATGAAGGTCCGGGTTTGAGCCCCGTGGCTGGCGAGGGCCTTTCTGTGCAGAGTTTGCATGTTCTCCCCGTGTCCGCGTGGGTTTCCTCCGGGTGCTCCGGTTTCCCCCACAGTCCAAAGACATGCAGGTTAGGTTAACTGGTGACTCTAAATTGACCGTAGGTGTGAATGTGAGTGTGAATGGTTGTCTGTGTCTATGTGTCAGCCCTGTGATGACCTGGCGACTTGTCCAGGGTGTACCCCGCCTTTCGCCCGTAGTCAGCTGGGATAGGCTCCAGCTTGCCTGCGACCCTGTAGAAGGATAAAGTGGCTAGAGATAATGAGATGAGATGAGATGAGTCTGTAGATGCTTTTGATACATCATAGCATACATATTATGGATGTTTATATTGCAGTGCAAAATGATTTGTCAGAAGGTGTTGATTCGTTTTCTATAAAAGCAGCTCTCTGGAAATAGTACAGGTTTATATTTATGTGCTTGTTCGTATACATTAACATTTTTACAAGTACAAGTCATTTTATGGAACTTGTCTGGTGGTTGCTCCACATTATTAAAGGATAATAATAAACAGATTTTAAGTGTTTTTTTTTTTAAACACATCAGCGTGAACACTTTTGCTGAACCAACCGAGGATGAAAAAACTCTCCTCGAAAACAAAACTCCCAAAATTATCAAATATTTCAAAGAAACGGAAATAGCTAAAAGAATATAGATTCCCTCAATATCTCCTGCTCCACACTCCAGCCCAGTCGGTGGCAGTAATGCACCTTTAAGTTGGTTTGCCAACCCCCCCAAAAAAAAACCTAAAGAAGAAGAAGTAAACCCCCAAAAATACAAAAAAGTAACAAAATATGGAATAAAAGTATTTGATGGTAAGAATGTATCTTTTTTTTTATTTTTCAATAATTATTATTATTATTATAGCATTTCTCACAAATTGCTCCTGCCATGTCACCGGTTTGTTTACATTCTGAGCAGGAATGATTTTGTCGGACGTTTTGTATAAAGTTTTTATTTATCAAATTTGCAAAAAATGTTCATCTCCTGTTCATGGAGATGAAAAACATCCCCACAGCATGATGCTGCCACCACTATGCTTTATTGCAGGAATGGTATTCTCAGGTGTTGGGTTTGTGCCACACGTGGGATTTCCGATGATGGCAAAAAAGTTCAATTTTTGTCTCATTTGACCAGAGAATCTTCTTCCATGTGTTTGGGGAGTCTGCCACATGCTGTTGGGCAAACTCCAAATGTGTTTTCTTCAGCAATGGCTTTTTTTCTGGCCACTCTTCCATAAAGCCCTGCTCTGTGGGGTGTACAGCTTAAAGTGGTCCTATGGACAGATACTCCCATCTCTGCTGTAGATCTTTGCAGCTCCTTCAGTGTTATCTTTGGTGTCTTTGTTGGATCTCTGATTAATGTCCTCCTTGGCCAGTTTGTGAGTTTCAGTGGGTGGCCTTCTCTTGTCAGGTTTGTAGTGGTGCCATATTCTTTCCATTTTGCTATAATGGATTTAATGGTGCTCCCTGGGATATTCAAAGTTTGGGATATTTTTTATGACCCAACCCTGATCTATACTTCTCCACAACTTTGTCTCTGACCTGTTTGGAGGCTCCTTGGTTTTAATGTTGCTTGTTTAGTAGTGTAGCAGAGTCAGGGTCCTTCCAGAACAGGTTGATTTATACAGACATCATGTGACCGATCATGTGACACTTTGATTGCACACAGGTGGATCTTAATCAACTAATTCTGTGACTTATGAAGTGAATTGGTTGGACCAGCTCTTATTTAGGGGTTTCATACTAAAGGGGATGAATACCTTTCCACACTCCAGACTTCTGTTTTTTCATCTTAATTTTTGTTTGTGTCATAATAAAACAACAATCACCATTCTTGATAATGGTTAGTGATTGACACTTAAGCGAGGCTCATTAAGCCTTTGTTTTATGGCATTAACACATATTGTTAATTTGACTGTGGACTTGATTACTTATTGTTTGTCTCTGGGGGAAGAGGAATGCATGGATCAGTGATTTTTATTTTATTTTGAAGACTCCGACTCATTGTCACACAAGGTGGAGGACACAAACTTAGTTCGTTGTACCGTATGTGAATGTTCGTAGTTAAAGAGTTTGTTATAACGAGGTTGAAGTTTAGTATGAAGAACAAATACTATATTTATAGATAATTCGGAGTGTTTCATGTGACAAAAGTCACAAAGATACACTTCTTGCAGGTCTCATTTTCCTAACCTACGCATTTTCAGTTGGACCAAAGTTTTGGTTGCTTTGTTTTACTGACATACTTCCTGCCAAGATGATGCCAGAAGACAGTGACAGGAAATAATGATGACCTCTCAGATAGTTCAGACGGCTTTCATATTTTTATCTTCCCTCACATCAATTCTGTGGCTATATGAGCAAATACATGTAATTGGACCGACACTCAGGGGGATTTAATGACCTTATCAGAAACTTCTGAGATGTTCCACATTACGCCTTTAGAAAAAGGATCAGGTTGATCACATGTATGGTTTCTCTGGTCATCCTGAATCAAACTACGTAAATGATTCCTGCCTTGGGCACTCTTGAGAAGAACGCGTTTCCATTAGTCATACTTCCCTGGTCTGATATACCCACCCGATATAGATATATCTGAGCATATACAGGAAGCAGTGCATGCTCACTTACACACAAACACACTACAGGGACGGCAGTTATAGCTATGTGTATTCTATCCAGATGGTGTTGGCCTCTGGCTAAGATTATTACCCTTACTGAGATTTGGTCCATGTTTTTTCGTTTATTCACAAAACTAAAACATATAGATTATAATAACAAATAAATGAATAAATTATATGACAGCATTGTTGAATTTTTTTAGTCAGAAGTTATTGATTAATTGTCCATCACAGCAGCTCTGACAGCAGTTCCAACTGTAATTTAAATGCCAGATTTCTAATAATGATAATGTATTATTATTATTATTATTATTATTATTATTATTATTATTATTATACATATTATTACACTATTCTTTCTATAGTCACAACTCATTCACAGGGACTTGTATGGTTGATGTGACACAATCTAATATTTTTATTTAACACTTTTGGAAGGAGTCTCCAATGTCAGTGATTTGTAACAATCAGAGATAAAACTGTTTTAAACCATGGAAAAGTCTTAAGGTTTTTCAGTTACATGACATTATTTTAGTCTTATTAACATCAAGAGAGAGAGAAAAAAAAGGAGGCTGGTGAGGGAATGTCTATTTATAGCTGCTCTAGAGGCCTTTCACCAATGTCACAGATTTTTGTTTCTCAGGCAGCGTCTACCATATTGCCGGGCAAAGAAAGAAACAGCCGCGACAGCTAATAATGAAAATCGAGACAACTTCATTCAGTACGTACAATCTCTCTGAAATGATTAAAAATGAATTTTATACCAGCAGATTGTGTTAGATCCAAAAGCTGAAACATGTAGGCATCACAGAGCCATATAATTTACCCACTGTTCTCTCTCTCTCTGTTAAATGCACGGGTTAAATGCAGAGGAGGAATTTCACTGTACCTGATTGTACATGTGACAAAAATAAAGGCTTCTTCTTCTTAATTTACCCTCAAATGTATTTATTCCACTTGAAAAGTGTACAGCAAACCAGTTACCGGATTTGGGACACTACAACATCCTGAACTATTTAGTATTTGGGATTTCTAAATACGAGTACACCAGAGATGCTAAAGGCAGACAAAAGTACAGATGTCTACTAATATTTCGAGGCAGGTTTTGTGCTGGACTGTCATGGGAAATTCCCGAGAAAGAAAAATACCTTATTATGACAAAGGTAAGCTCAAACATGGACTACTAACAGTAATAAACAAGCCAGGGCCTAGATCTAGCATATTTTATGGTGTTTAGCCAAGTCTACATTATCAGTACATAACAAACATGGTGCTCGCCAAGCATTAGGTCTAATAAAATATACCGCATCCAAAGTCCACATCCAGATCTACAGTACATTTTAATGTTGCACAGAGCTTTCACACTAACCTGATATAACATGTTCTCCACACACATGGGAATGCTTTGTTGGTATCCAGTTTTCCTGTTTAACTGCAGCTCACCGTTTTTCTCATTTTTCTGGGTTCACCAGGAAGTGGTGAAAAGTTAAACCAGGCTTATCTCCATGTCTGTTATTACATCCAAAAGCACTACAGGAGTCTGGCATTGTTCTTTTAGATGTAACTTCTACAAGTTTACTTGTAGATGTCGACTGAACTGAGCTTACAGTCACTTGCATACACGTGTGCCGGTTGTTGTCCAACACAAAGTTTGCCCAGCAACATGGCTGTGTAAACAAACCCACAGTTATGATGATGTCATGTGAAAGCCTTCTATAATATAAGGGATAAGAGGAACTAAATTGTCCCAGGGATGTTCCATAACATTAAATGTAGCTATAAATGGACAAAAAGCGTGACATGTAAATTAAGAAATTACAATTTGTATAACTGATAGCACCCTGTGATGACCTGGCGACTTGTCCAGGGTGTACCCTGCCTTTCGCCCGTAGTCAGCTGGGATAGGCTCCAGCTTGCTTGCGACCCTGTAGAACAGGATAAAGCGGCTACAGATAATGAGATGAGCATGCCCGTCATGTTTTCTAATTCCTTGCTTAAATATCAGTTACAGTTGTTTTCATCGTATATATTTGCTCCTTTGTGGTGGCATGGTGGTGTAGTGGTTAGCGCTATTGCCTCACAGCAAGAAGGTCCGGGTTCGAGCCCCGGGGCCGGCGAGGGCCTTTCTGTGTGGAGTTTGCATGTTCTCCCCGTGTCCGCGTGGGTTTCCTCCGGGTGCTCCGGTTTCCCCCACAGTCCAAAGACATGCAGGTTAGGTTAACTGGTGACTCTAAATTGACCGTAGGTGTGAATGTGAGTGTGAATGGTTGTCTGTGTCTATGTGTCAGCCCTGTGATGACCTGGCGACTTGTCCAGGGTGTACCCCGCCTTTCGCCCGTAGTCAGCTGGGATAGGCTCCAGCTTGCCTGCGACCCTGTAGAACAGGATAAAGCGGCTAGAGATAATGAGATGAGATGAGATATTTGCTCCTTTGTTTGAGGTATGTACAGCATGAAGTAAATCATTTCCACATGCAGATTATTCTTCCGAGTGAAGAGTAAATCACTTCTGATAAATCACTTGAGCACAAAAGGATAAAGAGCTGCTCTTTGCAATAGATTTCCATTTGCTCACCTCCACTCACACGGTTTTATTAATAGGAAACAACATCCCATTATTCATGCCACCAATTCCCAACACATGTACAAATGTTGCAACAAATTACATTGAAAAACTTTTTAAATGATGATAAGCAGTATTTATCTTTGCAAATGTGCATAAATTGTGCACATGCTTTATTGACTTACGTATGTGTGTGTTTTTTTAATCAGTCCTAAAGAATTATAAAGTAAATGTATTCTGAATACTTTTCAAATGCATCATGAACCGAATACAAATACTTCATTTTTTTAGTGTACTACCATTATCTGTATTCTGTTTCAGTCTGATCCTGACAGGATATACAGCCTTTGTTATATCCTCTCTTCTGGGAGTTAATCAGTGACAAGATTACTTACTTTTTTTTTTTTTACTGACATTGCTGTTCAAGAGTGCATACATAAATTTTCCCACCAAAATGTCTTAACTCAGATTTCTGTTAGTAGACAAAAAATATATATAAATTTTACATTTGCCCAAAAGGAGAAATACCAGAACGTCAAGGACATAGAAGCTCATTTGGCTTACCATCAAAACCATCATGACTACCAAAACATCAACCAGAACTGAAATGTAACAATGTGAGAGAGGACCAACCTCCATGACAAATTGTTTACAACAGGAAAATCGACAAAGGAATACATTTTGTTCCCCAAGGAAAGATCGACCAAAAATATCGCTCAGAACTGAATTTGTATGATAAATCAGAGAGGACATACGGTACAATTCTAGTCAGAAGAAAATGTGTTAAGTTGACCTAATTACTAATTTGTTAGCAAAAAATTGACAATACAATGACCAAGTTTTGTGCAGAAGGTCTAATTCTTTCAAATAAAACAATCAGAACTGAAATCCATTGAGAATTGAGGGATGAGATATGATTTAACTGAAAATAAACAAAGTTAAGGCGGCACGGTGGTGTAGTGGTTAGCGCTGTCGCCTCACAGCAAGAAGGTCTGGGTTTGAGCCCCGTGGCCGGCGAGGGCCTTTCTGTGCGGAGTTTGCATGTTCTCCCTGTGTCCGCGTGGGTTTCCTCCAGGTGCTCCGGTTTCCCCCACAGTCCAAAGACATGCAGGTTAGGTTAACTGGTGACTCTAAATTGACTGTAGGCGTGAATGCGAGTGTGAATGGTTGTCCGTGTCTACGGTATGTGTCAGCCCTGTGATGACCTGGCGACTTGTCCAGGGTGTACCCCGCCTTTCGCCTGTAGTCAGCTGGGATAGGCTCCAGCTTGCCTGCGACCCTGTAGAACAGGATAAAGCGGCTAAAGATAATGAGATGAGATAAACAAAGTTGTAAATAAATTGGTTACAACAAGAAAATCAACAAACAAATGACCAAGTTTTGCTCCTCAAGGGAATCTCTATCCAAAATGTCGATCAGAACTGGAATCGGATGAGAACTGCGATAAGAGATAAAATTCTAGTGAAAGGCCTGGAAAATTTGTAAATTTGGCCTAATTACTAACTCAGCAAAAAATTTGAAAAACAACAGCCAAGTTTTATGCAGAGTGATGAGTTCTTTCAAACAAAAGAATCGGAAGGGAACTCCGTGGAGAACTAATGGAGGAGATATGATTTAACTGAATGGTGGATAACGGACAAAGGACACCACACCATAGCAACAGCTCATCGGCCTTATGGCCAGATGAGCTAACAAGCCAGATGGACATGCTCTAGAACACGGGCTCTAAGACTTTTTTTTTTTTTTGTCCGAGGTCCAAGGTTTTTAGGGTTGGTCAACAACATTCACATATTTAGACATCCCCAAGTCATGGGGTCATTACCAGTTGCTTTAACATGAAAATAGAAGTGCTTCATTTGAAACTAAATGACTTCATTGAAACCCCTGGCTATAGAGAAAACTAGATAGAACTCGACGCCAACAGCGTCAATGGGGATGCCTCCGCCTGGTAGACTACATGCCTTATTAAGTTGTGATTTGGGGATGGACATTTGACCTCACAGTAATCTTGACCTGTGACCTTTTAACCTCAAAATCTAATCAGTTAATGTTTGTCCCCAAATGCACAAATGGTGAAAGTTTGGTGAAATTCCTTTCATTTGCCTTGGAGATATTGTGTTCACAAGGTTTTTGGACAGACATTTGACCTCACAGTGACCTTGACCTTAGACCTTTTGATCTCAAAATCTAATCATTTCATCTTTGTCCCAAAGTGCACAAATGGTGAAAGTTTGGTGAAATTCCTTTCATTAGTCTTTGAGATATGGCTTTCACAATGTTTGGGGATGGACATTTGACCTCACAGTAATCTTGACCTGTGACCTCTTAAGCTCAAAATCTAATCAGTTCATGTTTGTCCCAAAGCACACAAATGGTGAAAGTTTGGTGAAATTCCTTTCATTAGCCTTTGAGATATCGAGTTCACAAGGTTTCGGGACGGACACATGCACGGACGGACGGATGGACGCACGGACAGACAACCCGAAAACATAATGCCTCCTGCACCTTAAGGTGGCGGAGGCATAAAAAGGTGGATGTTGTAATGCAAATTACCAGCATCTCGACACCACTTTATTAGGAATTCCTGTCCATGCAATCAGCCGGTCCTGTGCCAGTGGATTACCGACCCTCCCTGCTACTCCCTGCTTGTGCTCAGCACAAAATGTATACTGTTCTTAACCATTAGGTGACACCAGGCATACCCAACAACCTGTTCTCTCTCTCTCTCTTTCATTACATGTCGATCCTGAGACACCAGACCTGCCTGATCCACCCTCATGCCCTACTTCTGGCTGGAGTCTCATCACTTTGCTCCTGTGGAGGATGGCCCCATATGGACAGTTGAGAGATGTAGAAGACACTTACAGTTTTGCGATGATGGCTGAGGACTACAATCACCATGATAACTTTCGGACTGCAGTTGTCATGAACAGTTTTGCACTCAAGTCTCCATCAGTGAACTTCAACAAAACAGACTTTGCACTAAAACTGTGATGATTTTCCTGGTTACACAGTTATACTATGTGACTATATAGGACACAGTTATAGAAGCAAGTTATTTATAAATCACGCTATCTGTTATCACCCAGATGAGGATGGGTTCCCTTTTGAGTCTGGCTCCTCTCAAGGTTTCTTCCTCGTGTCGCCTGAGGGAGTTTTTCGTCACCACCATCATCTCAGTCTTGCTCAACAGGGATAAAAAAATGTATTAGGGATAAAATTAGCATATGTTTAAAGTCTTTAATTTTCCGTAAAGCTGCTTTGCGATAAGGTCTGTTGTTAAAAGCACTATACAAATAAACTTGACTTGACATGACTATTGAAAATAGATTTCATAATCCATAACTATGAATCTTGCTGTATTTTCAGACACAATGGTGAAGCATCTATGGTGAAGCAATTTTTCAGGACAGCTATTGCCATTTACTTAATTAAACCTAACATAATTTTTTTTCTCCAGCAGTCATTCTTCAATCTTTCAAAAAACATTTAAAAATGATTGCAAATAAATTGAAATTCATTTTGAAAAACACCCCCCCCTTTTTTCTCTCTCAGCCTCCAGAATAACAACTGTTGTCTTTCACCAGGTATGAGATCTCATCTCATCTCATTATCTCTAGCTGCTTTATCCTGTTCTACAGGGTCACAGGAGGTATGAGATTGCATATAAAATCCCTTTTAAAACATCACTACTCAAGAAAACCTAAGAGGTTTTACCACAAAAGATATGTACATAAAATTGTTGACCAGTACTACAGGTAATGGATGTGGGGTGGAAATAAAGGAATAAATAAATAAATAATAGATTACCTTCCAACAAGCAAGTTTACTATGAGGGAGCAAATAAATAAATAAATAAATAAATAAAGGGTTGCCAGGCAAAACAAACCTCACCCAGGAGCACTTATTTCATACCTATATGTTGACAATGGTAAAATTTCTCAATCATCAGCTGTCAGGTTATAGTCCTATGAAAACGCACTTCCTATAAGTTGATAATGGTAAACATCTGGCTGTCATTAACCATTCTAAAGTTATAGCCCTTTGAAAATCCATGACCTTGAGTTTGACCTTTCAAGGTCACTCAAAGATCATGGTGCCAAATGAAAGCCCATATGGGAGTTCCTATATGCTCATAATAGTAAACATCTGTCTATCGGCAACCGTTTGAGTGATAATGGAAAATGTTATTTTGACCGAAAGGTTGACCCTTCCGTTGACCTTGACCGGATTAACCCCAAAATTTAATCAAGTAATTTACGGAGCATTGACCACCTACCATGAAAAATTTGAAGTAAATCGATGCAACCGTCTAGATGCTAGATTGTTAACAGACACACAAACAAACCGCACTGATTACAATACCTCGCCCCGCTTACTCTGTCACAGATCCAGTGTTGAATAAAAGCGAGCAGCGCCTAACCAATCAAGCAACACATCAATGTGAGGCATTGGGTATGCGTCAAATTTAGACACCACGTTGACCTTTCTATAGTCCACACAGAACCGGACCGACCCGTCGGTCTTGGGAATCAGGACCACTGGGCTGCTCCAGTCACTGTGGGACTCCTCGACTATGCCCATTTCGAGCATGGCCTTGAGTTCGTCCTGTTACGCCCAGCTATGCCCCCTTCAGGCCCAACACTGTCAGTGCACGGGCAGGGCTGGGTCCTGGTACCTGATTACCTAATTAGGTACACCTGTAATGCCAGCTGGGGCTATAAAGGGGCTGGCACCTATGGCCTCACTAGGCTCTTTCTCTCTCTGTCTTGACTGGCACTACCTGCTTGTTCTCTCTCTCTCTGTCTCTGTCTTCAGCTCTCATTCTTTTGTTATTTTGAACACAATCTTATATACTGACCTTTTTTTATTTGTATCCACTCATGCATAACCTCACTCCTGTATTTTATCCCTAGACATGTTTTTTTTGTTGTTTAAATAAATTTCTTAAAACTTACTTTTGTTGTCGTCTCCCTCATTATGTGATGGTAAATGAGCCTGCCGTTACATAATTTGGGCGCTCGTCCAGGAGTTGAATTGGTTTGGATCATAGACTCAAGTGGTTTCAGGTGAGCCCATTTGTTTGGCTTAATTGCAGTCTCTGGTTAGGCAGAGTGCTCCAGCTGGGTATTGCCTTTCCTTTGGTGCACTAGTTATTATTTTGCCTTTGTTATTTTAGTTATTTGTTTTTGGGGGTAATCCTGGTCGGGAGTTATCTCTCCTGTTAGGGGCATGCTTCGAACAGTGTAACACTGTTGCGAGTTCAGCGTTAACCAACCGCCCCAAGGCCAGCAGACTCCTGAAGACTAGCAAGGTTAGTTAGCTTCTGGGGCTAGGTAATTAGGTTACCAGAGGACTGTGTTTTATTTGCTGTAGGAATTTCGCCGGCGACCAGCTGATGGTCTCACCTGGAGTCACGTTGGGCAGCGCCGGCCCGTGGCATAGGCAATATAGGCAAATGCTAAGGGCGCTGCGTCCGTCCAGGGGCGCAGAAACGGGGGGAGAAAAATTATGACTTCCACTATTCTGAAAACGAGTCAGCATTATAATGTCTTAGCCTAATTTAATTGTACAGCAAAGCCAGTGGCGGCTCCTGAATTTTTTTTCGGGGGGGGGCAGTTTTCCCCCGTTATGTCTACACGGACCGTAAATGTCCACAGGACTGAAGTAAATTGACCTAGGCACCAAATCAATTGGCCGAACTTGTTTTTGCCTGGTAAATTCAGATATCAATATAGACAATATCTCTCCTCTCCACTAGGTGGCAACACTAAACAAGTTAAAGGTGGCAAACTAAGGTAGCCTAGTAAACTAGACCCACCCGCCTAGCGGCCAAAAATATTTTTGCCTACGAGTGGCAAATATTCACATTTAGTCTGGCTTGCCAGGCTAAAACTAAGGAAGATTCATTGTGAAGCCTTCAAAGCAAAACATTTGGCATCACAATCAATTAATATATTACATTACTCATTTATTTTCTCATATTATTCCAGTATTCTATAATAAGTAGACACAAATTCTTAATTATAAACATATTCTAATTTCTTCAATTCTAAAGAATGCAATTAAAGTGGCAGGATATAAATCCAAAAGTGTTTATTTAAGTTTTGAAAAAGATGAAGAAAAGCATAACCATCAAACAAACATGTGCAGCTTAATTATGTGGTTTTTTTAAAATATGGAATTGCACCATTTTAACAACAAATAATTCTAAATAAATTCTGCAGGTTTTTTTCCCCAAGAATTCCTCCAGAAAGCCATGCCTTAAAAGGAAATTTAAAGTATTACAAGCATGTCAATGAACACAAAAGGCTTTAGTTATTTAGCTATATACACACAAGGCTGCACAAGGTTTTGCAGTCAGTGCAACTTGGCTTAACAAGTTGGAAAAAAGGTAAGGTGCTGCTGGCTCCAATGAACACATATACTGTACAATATATAAAAACTGAAAATATGCTTAATTTACACCAAGTCAGAGAGAACTTGAGGCTACTGAAATATTCCAAGCATGGCAATGTTAAACTGCCATTGGTAAAACAAAAACATGGCAATGTTAAACTGCCATTGGTAAAACACACACACACAAACAACTTTTGCCTAGTAAATTCAAATATCAGATATCACTGTACCGTCTGCTGTGCTACTTCCAGGGTGGAAGAGAACGCAAGGGGAGCAAAAACGAGCATTGACTACATCACAGCCAGCTAGCCAAGTTTTCCGGTGGTACCAGTTCTTGTTAAAACCTCTTGAGTAGGTCTTCTCCCCCTTCGTAGACACTTGCTTGATGTTTAAATTCGGTCTAGGAGGTCCTAGCTGTTTGATTGCCGTTTTCTCCTCATTGGTACGACGACTAAAGGGAACTTCTTTCAGAGACGCTATCGTATTGTTGCACTCAACACTCGCCGCCATCTTCATAGAATGTTCATACATTTCCCGTGCAAGTTGCGTTTTCCAGCCCAAAATTATGTTCAAAACCCGCCAAAATGCACTTAAAACCAATCTGGCAACATTTGCGCGGCGCAACAGGCATATGACGTAAGCACGCTGCTTGTGCGAGCACATAAAACCTAATAGAAAATGCATTGGGAGCATGATTTTTGAAAAAAACGTACGTACCATTAGTGTCAATGGGAGATTTTGGGGCAAATCTGAACCTGACAGAAATTGCCCCAAAAGGGCGTGGCTACACCAGGCGCGACCTTAGCCTGATTGGACAATGACATTACTGTTGGTAGTAGGAGTAGATAAAAAAAAAATCTCCCTCCCTGTTTGGGAGTGCGTCGCCCAAATCGCCCCTATTAACGAGCCACCAGTGAGCAAAGCATGTAGTCAGGGTGCGATTTGTCAAAAAAGGTGAGGTGAGGTGAGGTGGTGGTTGTTAATCATGAAACAATAAGCGCTCAACAGTGGTTCGCCCTGTCTATAGTGTGTCTTCGGGCGCGCAAGTGCGCATCCGCGGCTATTCTCTGTTCTGACCAATTGCCTAGAGCGCAAAGTGTGCCCAGGGGCGCCAAGGGCGACCAAAACCCCACCAAAAAGGAGGGATGGAGTTATTGAATGTTACCAAGTGCATCAGTGGTGTACAGTGTTTTCAACCACTGTGCTGCCGAACTCTAGTACCACGGAACACTAGTGTGCCATGAGAGATCACCAAGTGTACCATGGGAAATTATAGAATGACTGTATATTGTAAATATTGGCAACAGCGTTTTAGTTTCAGTCAACATTTTCTATTGGTGATGTGCCTTGAGATTTTTTCATTGAAAAAAGTGCGCCCTGGCTCAAAAAGGTTGAAAAACAAATGTAGCCTACGCAGTAGTGGTCGGTGATTTCCTTATGCCTACTAAAAATGCACAATGATAGGTTATAAGGGGGGCGGGGGGAGCGGTGTTCATCGGGGAATGAGAATGGCTATCCACTGCAAAAAGTAGCCCAGACTACAAGTGCTTAAATGAAGAAATCCAAACTCTCGGGTGCGCAAGGGCGCAAACGAAGGCTACAGGAAGAAACAAATAGAGCCAAGTATAGAGGTAAGTCTGATCTAATCTCTCATATCAACCATTATAGTGGCAAATTAATATTTTAGACGCCTGAATCAATGTCTGCCCAGCTAACTAGATGCAAACAGCAATAGACTTCAATAACAAAGTACCCATAATAGCACTTTTGTTTGAAAATACAGCCCATTGATGTCCTAACAGGGTGCTTAAGTTTGCACAATGTAGAATTGTAGAATTTTTTATTCATTTAATTTGTTAATTCTTCAGAGATGACTTAACTTTTAATAGCGAAAAAGAAACTAAAAATAATTTCTTGTTTATTGTCCATGCACTACACTTTGAACAGGGTGCGGAAGAGTTTTTGCCCATTATATGGAGATATGTATTGAATTTGTGTGGTCATTTTACTTTGTGACACTTTGTTAATAATGATAACAATAATAACAATAATGAAAAAGATAAAAATGACTTCTTGTTTATTGTCCATGCACCGTACATTGTTTAATAGTAATAGAATAGAGTGATTAGATTAAAATTAAAGTGTTATTTAGATGTATTAGAGGGGTTTTTTTTCTGGGGGGGGGGGCAAAACTCAATCTCGCCTAGGGCAGCCAAAGACCTACAGCCGGCCCTGACGTTGGGGTAAGTGGTTCATGCGGATGTGGTAAGTCTATCCTCTTTTTATTTGTCAGTAGAATCTGTTCGCATTAATCGGCTACTGTTTGTGTGCGGAGCAGGCCCGGCGCCATGGGGGGGGCGAAAGGGGGCGTCGCCCCCTCGTGGCTACAGCCCCGCCCCCTCAACGGAGACTCAGATCACTTGTTTTCTTATGAAAATATAATGTATTATAGACGTATTAATAATTTGCATTTTCAAATACGAAATATTAAGTGGTTGCGCAATACACAAAAATGCATTTCACATAAATCACTACTTGGTTAGCGCTGTCGCCTCACAGCAAGAAGGTCCTGGGTTCGAGCCCCGGGGCCGGCGAGGGCCTTTCTGTGTGGAGTTTGCATGTTCTCCCCGTGTCCACGTGGGTTTCCTCCGGGTGCTCCGGTTTCCCCCACAGTCCAAAGACATGCAGGTTAGGTTAACTGGTGACTCTAAATTGACCGTAGGTGTGAATGTGAGTGTGAATGGTTGTCTGTGTCTATGTGCCAGCCCTGTGATGACCTGGCGACTTGTCCAGGGTGTACCCCGCCTTTCGCCAGTAGTCAGCTGGGATAGGCTCCAGCTTGCCTGTGACCCTGTAGAAGGATAAAGCGGCTAGAAATAATGAGATGAGATGAGATAAATCACTACTAAAACTGGCACAGTAGAACAAATCTGATTGGTTGTTATGATTCTTACGTTGCAATCGTAGAATTCAACTGTATTAAGGTAGGATTATTTCAAAAAGCCTGAATTTAATATTAACCCTGTTTTAGACATATGTATCAATCCTAACTACTGGGGACTAGTTATTGTGGGTGTATGTGTGAAATGCTGACACAGCCGCGCACACACAGACCTTTGATAAGGACAAGGGTCGTGTGGGCGGGCGGGGGTTTTACATGCACACTTACAAGTGCACTGTCTCTGCAATATCCTGTAATATGCAGTCAGTTTACGGGAGTAGTCTTTCCCCTTCCGAATTAAACGAATTCAATCACAATATTGTGAATCCATTTTCTTTCTTTGTAGGCTAAGTTTATCTCCGTTTATGTTGGTGTATGTGTTCATATATGGTCCGCTTTGTGCGCAAATAGCGTAAGAATATGTGTCGTTGACGTCACCCCCCATGCAGCGGGGGTGAAAATTCATCACTTCAGAGTGTTTAGTCCCCTACACGCCTAAACTGGGATCGCGGATTAAGTGGTTAGCGTTGACTCGGTGTGAGTCAGGAAGGCTATTACTGGTGCAGCCGCAGGGTCTGTTGATTTTTTTTAAATTATGATTTTGGCCGCCGAGCCAAGTACCTTAGACTTGCATTGACGTTTTGTCTTCATGCCGCGGAGCTATTTGTATGTATTTTAAATTTAAAGGACTTGCCTGTAGGTTTGTGTGTTTTATGTTTGGCATCTTTCCAGTTATACCGCGTGTCTGTGAGAAAATTGGAGGGGAGGGTTAACAGGTGGGCACGGGGGTTGATAAAGCGCAACTGCCCTGGTAATATGCCACATGATTTTCCCGGACTAAAGCAACCTTCGGGGCCGTGGTTTTGTGGTTGGCGCAGTTAATTGTTTGAAACACGTTGTCAGACCGCCATCACTACTACACACTATATGAAAAAATATTTGCCCCCTTGCGATTTCTAATTGCCCCCTTAGTAAACTGTTCCTGGCGCCGGGCCTGGTGCGGAGTACCGCGTAGAACATTCACGGATCTATTTTTAGATCGATTGATGCTCTGTGTTCGGGTGCTCTGTCTCACTGCGCTTAATTAAGCTGTTTAAGTTGCAATTTGTGGAGGTTGGTGCCTCGCTGCACTGTTTGCAACTTGTTAGTTTGTAGCCTTTTGTAAGGTGAGGTGTGCATATTTAACCTTGTTTGCGTATGCTTTGATACTGCGACAAGTACGTTTGTGATTTATTCTGGTGTTTACCAGTTTTTTGTGCATTTCTTGCACGTTGTGTAATGGTAGTTTAATCATTATTGTGAGTGAGTGAGTGAGAGAAAAGCAGTAGTAGCTGAGATTTTTTTTCTGTGCCTCGTTTATTTGATTGCTTCTGGGTTAGGCATTTGTAAATTACACTGTGTTGAATTTGCACCTATTGGGGTGAGTAGGGAGCTGTTCTCACAGTTAGTTGTGGCCTATTATAATTTAGTCTAGTTAATAATGGGGCCTGGTGAAGATTTTTGTGCCAGTCCGTCTGAAGATTTGTTGGCAATAATGACAAAAGCACAGCTGTGTGAAGTGACAGAATATTATGAACTTCAGATTACATCACAGGAGAGAAGTTTAAAGGAGTCATTGTTTTTGTCTGTTAGAGATCAGTTACAGGAGAAAGGTGTTAGTGGTAGGTGAAATGACAACTACATCTGAACTGCAGACACAGTTAGATGAACCTAAGGTTGAGAGCGAGGACGGGACTTTCAAAGTGAAACAACTAGAGTTTCAGAGGGATGTGGAGCTGAGGAAACTCGAGTTTCAGGTGCAGCTGAAGCGCTTAGAGTTAGAGCGAGAACAACGTGATGAAGAGCGAGAACATGCCTTGGCCATGCGAAGGCTAGAGTTGGAGCTTGGTTCACATGAGCCCACACCACCCACAGGTGATTCTGTTAGTCCCCAGCAACCTAAGTTTGATGTTGCTAAAAATATACGGCTTGTTCCACCCTTCTCTGAGGAGGATGTGGATAGATACTTTGCTCACTTTGAAAGGGTAGCAACCACACTTGGCTGGCCCAAAGAGGTATGGCCTCTCTTACTGTAGTGTGTCTTCATTGGCAAGGCACAGGAGATTTTTTCTGCGTTAGCTGTTGATCAGGCAAAGGATTACGATACAGTTAGGAAGACAATTTTGCATGCTTATGAGTTGGTCCCTGAGGCTTATTGCCAACGTTTTAGGAACACAAAAGTTAGAGCAGCAGACTTTCGTAGAATTTGCATGAAAAAAAGAAACACTGTTTGATCAATGGTGCAGTGCGCTAAAAGTAGTGTCCAAAGAAGACTTGAGACAGATGGTTCTCTTGGAGGATTTTAAAAACTGTCTGCGTGACACTGTGGCTACTTACCTGAATGAGCAGGAGGTGCTTAAATTAGAGGAAGCTGCTGTCCTTGCTGACAGATACGTGCTGACGCACAAGTGTGTTCCTGATGGCCGTTGGGGTAACTAGCCGAGCAAACACCGATATTCTTTTAGGAATAAACAGCCTGCTGGTGGGGATAATGTGCAGGGGCGCCTGCAGGGTTGAACTGTAAGGTACGCACTAGCGGTGTAATCCCCCCCCCAAAAAAAAAACACTTGCGTGCTGCAGTTTCTATGAAGAGTCGATCTATAGGCTTATACACAAAACAACGATAGAACTTTAACTTGAAATTGAACAATAGCCTTCCATGAACACAGGCTGATATTTGAACAACATATGTGAACTACACACGACAATAAACAATAAACTCTTTATAGCCTCGATTAGAATCTAGTGAACTTGCTCAGCACTACCGCACGCACGAGTACACACAGACCTACACCGCAAGCGCAGTCCTGTCCCCAGGCCACCAAGCGCTAGGTAAAGGCGCACCCAATCACCGAGCAAAATTGTGCCTATTTAAAGTTAATTCATCTTCTACCTGTAGCGTCGAACTGCCTCATAATCTCTTCGCTGTCAATCTCCATATCAAAATGAATGTTCATGAGCGCAAGCCCAGTGAGCCTTGTATCACTCATGGTATTGCGCAAATATGTTTTGAGACGTCTTAATGTACTGAAAGAACGCTCGGCAGAGGCTGTGGAGACTGGCATTGTCAGCAAGACTTGAAGAATGCTGTGAATGTTTGGATAAAAATTTTCAGTTGTCTCGAGGACTTGACAAATGTCATGCTTTTTTGGGTTGAGCTCATTTAACTGTTTCCACAGTTCCAGCTCGGTGTCTACAGCATTGACGTTGGGCATTAAGTCCTTGTACTCCTCCTTTATGTCATGCCATAAAGTGTCGGACAAGGCAGAGAGTTTGTCTGGCAGCAAATACTGGGCATTGAGGCGCGGGAGTGCAAGGCAGACGCGATCTGTCACTTCTGTAATAAGATGGTCAATAAACGGAAGAAACAAATTTAGTCGCCAGTACTCCTCTGGGGTTGCTGCCGGTGTGTTTGAACGCTTAGTTTGCATTCTGACGATTCGGGGGATCATAGGATTTACATCCAGTTTATCTGCCAAAGCGCAACCCTGCTCCCACAGTCTTGGAAAGGCCGTGTCTCGCTTTTGTTGTAGCAGCGTTACTAACGCTGCTGCATTGGCTGCAGCTGTTGGCAGATGACAATCTGGATTTTGCAAGCTGTTGCTAAGAGGCGTGAGATATTGCAGCAAGCCCTGGATAACGGTGATGGAAATTATGAAGTCAAACGACTCCATTGACCTGGACAGGGCGGTCGCCGTAGCGCAGCTTTTAGCATCCCCCTCTACCTGGAGCTTCCCAAGGGTCACAAATATGCGCTCATAGTTTTCAATGACAGTGGAGATGCATGCATCATGCTGGGACCAGCGAGTGTCAGAGAATTTTTGTAGACGTCGGTTTTCAGTGCTTTGGTCACCTAAAAATATTTGTAACCTTTTGGGGGAACCAGATAGAAAAGCCACAATGTCTTGGACTGAATCAAGTGTGTTGCGAACAAGTGGGATTCGTGTGGAATGCACTATGGCCAGGTTCAGAGCGTGATTTCTGCAGTGCACGTAAGTGGCAGCAGGATAGAGCTGTCTGACTCGAGCCTGCACACCTCGCACCTTGCCACTGACGTTGCCTGCGCCGTCATAGCCTTGCCCCACCATGTTCTTTGGGTCCAGATTTAGTTGTGTTAGTTTGTCCAGCAACACCTTAGTTAAAGCCTCCCCTGTGGTGTCAGCAGTGGAAACAAAACACAAAAAGTCCTTCCTCACTGAGTAGCCCCCTAACTCATGATGGACATAACGAACTAGAATTGAGACCTGTTCTGTATTGCTCACATCTGCTGTTTCATCCAAGATCACAGAAAACCATTCAGCGGACCGGCATTTACGAAGAATAGCATTCTGTATCTATATATTTCTATTTATATTTGCGGACTGTTTCTGAAGAAGGCGGGAGATTCTCGCCGAAACTGTTAACAAGGTAACAAACTTAAAAAATATACTTGTCTAAGAAACGAACTTAAAATATTTGTAATAGTTAGACATAATGAACATCCACTACGTAGCATTCTGTATCTGTTTGCCACAGAGTTCAATGATCTCATTCTGGATCTGATGGCCGCAATAATTGGCGTTCGCAGGCGCCAGCTGCAGGTACTGTTTTAACGTGGGGTCACCTTTAGCATGGTACTTTAAAAAAGCCTGGAAATTACTCCGCTCGTCTGTATGACCCCTAAGAGCAACATTTTGCTGTCCACACGTACTGACCAAGTCAATGATAGCCTGAATGCCATGCCTGTTGCGTTCTGTTGTCTCTTGATGGGAGCGGTCCAATACTGAACAAATGGAAAGTTTTTTTCCTGTACATATTTGGACAAATTCGGAAGCCCGCAACTGGGCATTCTGGTGTGCTTGTGTGCCTATGTGTTTGGCGACGATTTTTTTGGCATTGCTCCAGTCTCGGAGTGGTTTAGTCCTAAGGATTAAATCACCAGACGAGAACAGAATGCATGCAACGCAGAACAGGCTATCCTGACACACACTGTAGTGCAACGTGGGGTACATAGACTCGTTGAAAAACTCCTCGGGTATTTTTCTGAGTTTACCGAAAATCAGAGTAGAAGGAGCCACCCATCCTCTGTCTGGTTTGAAGCGGTTCTGTAGGACATTGAGCTTTACAGAGTCCGGTGCACATTTTAAGGCATCTGGTTGAAGTTTACCTATGTCTGATAAATCTGATGTCAGTGATAGCGGGCTGACTCGTGGCTCATTAGTAAAGCTATCTGATGGCTCATTTGTCAGCAAGGTGGAGCAACCATCTACTTCTGATCATAAGGGACATGGGGGAGATGTAGGTGTTCTTATATGAAATTCACTGGATGTATGGCTAGTTTCAAACTCAGAGGTAGATGAAGGCAATTCCCTCAAAGGAACTGAGCTAGCATCCAGCTGCAGCGTACTGCTGCTAGGTTGCGGAGGAGTGGAAGCTGCCGGTGCCATGTTACTAGCTGATACTGGAGAGGACTGGCAAGCAGATGACACCCCTGGATCACTGCTTTTGGACTTTTTCGGAAAAGTCTGAAACAAGCTCGTTTGTTTCAGGGTTCGTTTACTCATTTTTTACTCGCTTCTCAATAAATTCTCGCACAAGCTCTGACTACTGACGATTGTCTGTCTCTGTTTCTCATAACTGGAGAGAATCTCAGTGGTGCAAGAAAAGTATATCTGCATTGACCAATGAGCTTTCTTGGTCACACACACCCCGCCCACTCCTGAAGCACACAAATGCGCCGGCACACACGCGTCTCTCTCTCTCTTTCTCAAATTATGTTGCATTGCCAAAGCATTCAGGTAACAATTATAATTAAAAAAAAATCTCTCTCTCCCCAAGGTACGCCTAGTGCATACGGCCGTACGCCTGGCGGCGCCACTGATAATGTGCAGCATGCATCTTCCTCTGATACCACCATGTCTTCCTCTAACGTTACTCGCCCCCCCTTCCCCTAGTAAAGCGACAGTCATATGCTTTTACTGTAAGAGGGTAGGGCATAAGGCAAATGACTGTGCAGCTCGCAACAAAAAGAACAAGAGTGCCAAAGGCTTTGGCTTGGTGACTTCTTGTGGGATGGGTCAGTCTGTTGGTGCCATGAGTGTTGGGTCTACTGTTGCTACTGAAGTAGGTAAATGTATTGATGCTGACTATACCCCCTTTGTTACTGATGGTTTGGTGTCTTTGCCGGGTGAGTCACATTGTGTGCCAGTGCGCATACTGAGAGATACTGGAGCAGCTCAATCTTTTATATTGGCTGTTTTGCCTTTTTCTGAAAGTAGTGCCACAGGTGCACATGTTCTAGTAAGGGGTTTTGAAATGACGTTCATGCAGGTGCCTTTACATACAGTTCATTTGTCTTCTCGGTTAGTCACTGGTGATGTTGTGGTGGGAGTGCGTCAGTGTCTCCCTGTACCCGGTGTTTCATTTATTTTGGGTAATGATTTAGCTGGGGGGAAAGTTTGGGATTCTACTGATGCTGTCTCTCCACCTATTGTTAAGCCCTTTTGTCTGCTTGAAGAAAAGTTACCAGTTATGTCTGACCCAAGTCCACTAGGTAATCTAGATTTGGTTCCAGCGTGTGCTGTTACTCGCGCCATGGTAAAACGTGGTATCGATTCTGATATTGTGCCTTTAGAGAATACATTTCTTACTTCACCTGGTGTTGTAGATGGTACTTCCTCTGACCTGCCTGTAGGGGAGCTAGCGGCTACTTCTGTTGGAAGTGATGACTCTGAGGAGGAAACTAAGGCTGAGGAGGTAGACCCTCCTTTAGAAATCGCTGATGGTGAGTTTATACCTGCTATCCTACATGACAAGCTTGATGTCTCTTTGCCTGATTTGTTTAAGGTTTCACGTGAGGAATTGATAAAGGAGCAGGCCATTGATTCTTCTTTAAAACCTTTGTTTGTGATGGCATCTGAGCAGGCCCAGTATAATAACTCTCTTTATTTTCTGCAGGATGGATTGTTGTATAGGAGATATGTGTTTAGGAAAAACATCTACTCTGAAACATTTTTGCAAGTGGTTGTTCCATCAAAATTTCGGAAGGCAATTCTAGATCTAGGCCACAGTGGTGTAGCTGGACATACTGGGGTCAGAAAGACCTATGATAGGATTATGCATAGGTTCTTTTGGCCAAAAATGAGAAAAGATGTGTCTGTTTATGTAAAGTCATGCCATGTGTGTCAACTAACTGGTAAACCTAACCAACGGATTCCTGTTGCTCCATTGCAGTCCATTCCAGTAGTGTCAACTCCTTTTGAACATCTTATTGTTGATTGTGTTGGCCCATTACCCCGCTCTAAGGCGGGGCATAGTTTCCTTTTGACGGTGATGTGCCAATCCACTCGGTATCCGGCAGCATACCCATTGAGATCAATCACTGCCAAGTCGGTATTAAAGGCTCTGAGTAACTTCATGTCCACCTTTGGAATTCCAAAGGTCATTCAGAGTGACCAAGGGTCCAATTTTATGTCTAAGCAGTTCAAAAGGGCATTGCAACAATTGAAAGCGAGACATAATATATCCAGTGCTTACCATCCCCAGAGTCAGGGGGCCCTAGAACGAGTCCACCAGACTCTGAAGTCCCTCCTTCGGTCCTACTGTGTAGAACTTGGGTCTGATTGGGAAGAGGGTTTACCCTGGCTACTGCTAGTCATCAGGGAGGTAGTTCAAGAAAGTTTGGGCTTTAGCCCAAATGATCTGGTATTTGGACATGTGGTTAGAGGCCCAACTGCAGTTCTGGCAGATGAGTGGAGTGTGGATAAGGTTCCTGTTAATGTTCAGGATTATGTTAATGGGTTTCGCTACCGCCTTTATGAGGCTAGGGCTGCTGCGAGACATAAGCTTGAGAAAGCTCAGTCAAAAATGAAGCGACTTTTTAATTGCAAGGCAGAGCAGCGTACTTTTGCTCCAGGTGATAAGGTCCTTGCACTTTTGCCTCTTTTGAGTAGCCCATTTCAAGCTAAATTTAGTGGTCCATATGAGGTTGTAAAATGTCTGTCAGACAGTAACTATCTCTTGAGCACACCAGATCGTCGGAAGAAGGTGCAAGTTTGCCACATTAACCTTCTGAAGCCTTATCTTAATTTGTTGGCACCTACACCTGTTAGTTTGGTTTCCATCGTGCCCGTAGTGGACTCTACTGGTGTTGCATTTGGGCCTTCTACAGTGGCTACTTCTATGGTTTTGTATCCTGTCAGTGAGGAGTTGGATGAGGGGGTTAGGGGCCCATCACAGGCAGTGGTGGTGGATCGCCTATGGAACTCAGAGTTTCTAGCAGACTTGCCCTCACACCTCTCTCATCTGACTGAGTTGGAAAGAGCAGATGTTATTGAGTTGATTAAGTCTTTCTTAAGTCTTTTTCCTGATGTTCCATCTTGTACCTCTGTTATTGAGCACGATATTGATGTGTGTGGTGCGCAGCCCATTAAATAACATGCATATCGGATCAATCCTACGAAGAGGGGACTGCTACAACAAGAAGTTGACTACCTGTTGGCGCATGACCTTGCTGAGCCAAGTTTTAGTGCATGGAGCTCTCCCTGCCTGCTAGTAAACAAGCCTGATGGGAGTTATCGCTTCTGCACTGACTATAGACGCCTTAACACAGTTACTAAACCTGATTGTTACCCCTTACCACGCTGTGATGACTGTATAGACCGTGTTGGGTCCGCTAAATTTGTTAGTAAGTTTGATCTCCTAAAGGGATACTGGCAAGTCCCATTGACATCTAGGGCTAAAGAGTTATCTGCTTTTGTAACCCCAGATAATTTCCTGCAGTATTGTGTCATGCCCTTTGGGGTTAGGAACGCTCCTGCTACCTTCCAACGACTCATTAATCGAGTCTTGGCAGGGATGCGTGGGTGTGACGCATATTTAGATGACGTCGTTCTATACAGTAGTAATTGGTCCAGTCATATTGATCAAATCAAAGAACTTTTTTTTCGACTGGCTGCAGCTAACTTAACAGTAAATCTTGCTAAGTGCGAGTTTGGCAAGGCTAGTGTTACCTATCTTGGTAAGGTGGTGGGTGGAGGTGAAGTCCGGCCTGTAAGGGCCAAAGTTGAAGCAGTTTGTAGTTTCCCTGTGCCTGGAGACCGTCGAGCACTTCGAAGATTTCTTGGGATGACAGGATATTACAGGGCGTTTTGTAAAAAATTTTGCATCTGTAGTGTTGCCTTTGACAAACTTGCTTAGTCCCAAAGTTCCATTTCAGTGGACTGACAAGTGTCAGGATGCCTTTGACAATGTAAAGGCTTTGCTTGCGTCTGCTCCGGTGCTTTTGGCCCCAAATTTTGATTGCCCGTTCAATGTTGCTGTTGACGCCAGTGAGAGTGGTGTTGGGGCTGTGCTGTTACAGCTGGGTTCTGATGGCGTTGAACACCCAGTGGGGTACTTCAGTAAAAAGTTTAACCGATATCAATAGGTGTACTCCACTGTAGAGAGGGAAGTGCTGGCCTTAATTCTAGCTGTTCAGCATTTTGAAGTTTATTTAGGCTCATCCTCGAGACCCATTGAGGTATATACGGATCACAATCCCCTAGTCTTCATTGACCGTATGTGTAATCAAAACCAATGCGTTATGCGTTGGAGTTTGATTTTACAGCAATATCCACTTAAAATTTTACATATTAGGGGAAAGGATAATGTTGTAGCAGATGCGCTATCTAGAGTCTAATGTGTATTTTTTTTTCTTCATGAATATAACATTGGTGGTTTTTTTGTCTTGTTCACTTTGCTTTTGTAGTCCTAGAGCCCAGGATCTACAAGTTGCTGTTTTGGTGATGGACCCTGGTAAGGGGTAGTTGGCCTGATGACTGGAGTTTGAGGTTTACTAGGGCAAACCTCTTTTTAGTGAGGGAGGTGTTATGCCCAGCTATGCCCCCTTCAGGCCCAACACTGTCAGTGCACGGCCAGGGCTGGGTCCTGGTACCTGATTACCTAATTAGGTACACCTGTAATGCCAGCTGGGGCTATAAAGGGGCTGGCACCTATGGCCTCACTAGGCTCTTTCTTTCTCTGTCTTGACTGGCACTACCTGCTTGTTCTCTCTCTCTGTCTTCAGCTCTTATTCTTTTTCCTTGTGCCTCATTCTTTTATTTTGAACACAATCTTATATACTGACCTTTTTTTATTTGTATCCACTCACACATAACCTCACTCCTGTATTTTATCCCTAGACATGTTTTTTTTGTTGTTTAAATAAATTTCTTAAAACACTTTTGTTGTCGTCTCCCTCATTATGTGATGGTAAATGAGCCTGCCATTACAGTCCTGAACCACCTTTTTCTTGTGTTTGGGCAATCGGTAAGGGCGGCTATGCACTACCACCCCGGGGTCATTTCGATGTGGTGTTCTATGAGGTGGGTACAACCAGGAAGGGGCGAGAACACATTGGAAAATTCCTTCTGCAACTTGGCTACCTCCATGAGTTGGGCTGGTGAAAGGTGGTCTCCACAAGGGACCAGAGTGGTCCGAGATGTTATCTTTTTTTACCTCCGGCCCCAGCTCTGCCTTCTCTGGGACTACCGACGCCAACGCCATGGGGACCCCCTCATTTCAGCATTTTAAAAGGTTGAGGTGGTAGATTTGCAGTGCCCCACCCCTATCCGATCGCTTCACCTCATAGTCGACGTCCCCGACTCACTGTGTGACCTCAAAGGGCCCTTGCCACTTGGCGACTAATTTAGAACTCGATGTAGGCAATAATATGAGCACTTTGTCTCCCGGCATGAACTCTCTAAGGTGCGTGCCCCTGTCATACAGCCGGCTTTGACATTCTTGTGCCTGCCGTAAATTCTCCTGGGTTAGGTGCGTGAGGGTGTGGAGTTTTGTGCACAGGTCAAGAACGTACTGGATTTCATTTTTACTTGGTGAAGGTACCTCCTCCCAATTTTCCTGTAGCACGTCCAGAATGCCACGCGGCTTACGCCCATATAATAATTCGAAGGGAAAAAAACCCGTGGAGGCTTGCGGGACCTCTCGTACTGCAAACAACAGGGGCTCAAGCCACTTATCCCAATTACACGCATCTTCACTTACGAATTTACGGATTATGTTTTTGAGTGTCTGGTTAAGTTACTCTACTAAGCCATCCGTTTGTGGGTGATAGACACTGGTGCAGATAGACTTAATCCCCAGTAACCCATACAGGTTGCGCAGTGTGTGTGACAAACAAAGTGCCTTGGTCTGTCAGGATTTCTTTCAGAATCCTGACCCGGGAGATAAAGCAGAAGAGCGCTTCCACAATACTGCATGCTGAGATATTGCGGCGAGGCACTGCTTCCGGATATTGCGTCGCATAGTCCACTAGAACTAAAATAAAGTGATATCCCCGTGCTGACTGATCTAATGGCCCGATGCGATCCATCCCAATTCGCTCAAACGGGGTCTTGATTAGAGGAAGAGGGCGCAAAGGCATTTTTGGAGTGGCTGCGGGATTTACTAATTGGCATTCACGGCATGCCACACACCACCGACGGACATCCCCGCGAATCCCTGGCCAATAGAACCGGGCCATTAATCGGGATAGTGTTTTATCTTGCCCCAAGTGTCCAGCCATGGGATTAAAGTGAGCCGCAGGGAACACGAATTCCCTACGGCTCTTTGGGATTAACAACTGGGTTATTTGTTCCTTGGTTTGAGTGTCCTGCGTCACTCTGTACAATCTCTTTAATTATGGCAAAATAGGGGAAGGTCGGTGCTGCACTTGGCTGAAGAGTTTGACCATCGATTACTCTCACTTGGTCAAATGCATGCTGCAGAGTCTCATCTCGCGACTGCTCTAACGGGATTCCCAAGGGAATCCCCGAGAGAGGGAGGAGGAGCAGGCTGCTCCTCACTCTGACGCGGTGTTGACGTGGTGTTGACGTAGACGGCTCTGCGACAGCTTGTCCAATCAATGCTACACCGGGATCTTCCTGTGACCTACTAGTGCAGGAGCCACTGCGTGTTAAATATTCCATTAGGTTTTTAAATCCAAGCCAATCAGTACCCAAAATCAATGAGTGGGTGAGACGGGGACTAACCACTGACTTTATTCTATGCATTTTGCCCCGGAATAGAATTTGGACAGACACTAGAGGGTAATGGTGAACATCCCCGTGCACACACAACTCTTTCACCGCTTGTGCTCCCCCCAGTGCCTTACCTTGCACCAGGTGTTGGTGAATTGAGGTCTGATTACAACTGGATTCCACCAAAGCATGATATGTAGCCCCTTGAATACTCACCGGTATGCAATACATTCTGGCCCAATCGGGGTGGTTTCTGGCGCATCGGGGATCCGGATTACAGCACCCACCTCCCTTGCGGAGCTCTGACCTTGGAGATGTTCCTATTCCCTGCCGCGCCAGCACACTGGCCCAGGCTTTCCCTCTGCACTGGTGTTATAGGTGTCACTCACCTGAGGGGGAGACAACACAGACACAGGAGAGGGAGAGGGGAGGACACCACAGGTGCGATGGGCCGGCTGGGGAGGAGCCAGCCGCCGTCTCCATGGCAGGGGAACGGGGTGAGGAGGGGGGCGAGAGACAGGGGGAGAAATGAGAGAGAGAGAGAGAGAGAGAGAGAGAGGAGAAACGAGGGGAGATGCTTCGTCTGCCTGCCGTCGGAGCCGCCTGGTCGACACTCCTGCTGACATGAGCAGGTGCCGGAACACCTGGCGATCTTCCTGCTGGGCTAGCATCAAGGCTTCGAAGCGTTGATCCTGCTCCTTTCGGAGGGCGATCAGCGCTTGATGCTGGTTCTGCTGGGCGGTAGCGAGGGCAAGGATGAGCTCTTCGAACGACGGGTACTCCATGGGGTGGTTCTCTTCCGTGCGCCCAGGTTTCGGCACCACTGTAACACTTCCTGATGTGGGTGGAGCACAGAAGCATGGCAGGCGAGAGTTGATGTTTTATACAAATACTTTTTTATTCAGGCTTTTCAGCTTTCTTTCTTTCTTTCTTTCTTTCTTTCTTTCTTTCATCACTCACTCACTCACTCACTCACTCACACATGCATTGTGGTTGGGGAGAGAGCTCCCTTTCTCTGCTCTCTCTCTCTCCTTTTATGCTCCATCCCTGTAACAAACACACACACACACACACACACACACACACACACACACACACACACACACACATATATATATATATTAATTGACAGCAGGTGGAATGACTTGGCCACTTACCTTCCCCGACCCCGCCCTCCATTCACAGACTGCTGCTTGGCCATGCTCCCGCTGTCACACCATGGCAATGCAGAATATAGTGCACTCCTTAAAGCATTTAATGTTTGAAACAGATATTTCTGAAATAAAACTATCCAGCATCCACGTACTGTATGCCTGAGCTCTAAATAGCAGGTCAGAAGCTCTCATTAGAACTGATCACCATAGCAATTATGTTCTTGGGTGAAGAATCATGACATTTAAATCACCCACAGTCCTGTCTTTCAGCCTGGACGTCAATTTCAACCATCTTCATGAAAGCTCTGCAAATGTCTGCACATGTTTAGTGCACACAAATACTAACTAATCTTATATACAGTATGTAAAGGATGTTTCGGCATTGTTTAAATCTTGCTTTTCTAAAAGGATTGTATTTCTGTTTAGTAAAACAGAATGTACACTGTACATTACACAATGTGGCGTAAAGGTGATATGACACCATGACTTTTGCAAGGAGAAATGTATTATTATTCCATGTTTATTTTATGCACCAGCAATAATAATAATGGTTTGCATCTCCTTTGTTCAGAACATTTACATGGAACTGTTTTATGACTGGGGTATGTAAACAATGCACTACACAGGACTGTTGGTGCTCTGAGCAGCTCCTTCAGCAGCAGACTGCTGCACCCACGGTGCAAGAAGGAACGCTACCGCACCGCAGGTCTTTCATCCTGACTGCTGCCAGACTTTTCAATGACTGCCTGGAGTAATGTAGCACTGTTTCTCAATGTCACTATCGCCTTTTTGTCACTTTGTCACTTTATTCGCATCTCATCACCATCATCTACTTACAGTATACTGTGCAACAATATTCTTATTTGGTACAATATCCTTTTCATTTGCAAGACTTTTCTTATTTAAAGGTCGACTGCCCTGCAGATTTTTCAAGTGTAGGTCGTAAAAAGAATTTTCCCGGCACCCAATTATTTTTATTTCATGGACTGAAAGCTACTGAGCAAATTATTCCTGAGCAAATAATGTGCATGAAATCCCTCGCTTTGTGCAGTCAAGCAGACAGAGGAAGTCCGTGTGCTGCGCATGCGCAGGTTTACCTTTGACTGTGCACTGACAATTACATCATTCTGTCGCTAAACGAACAGCTAACTAACTGGGTATCGGGGAAAATTCTTTTTATGACCTACACTTGAAAAATCTGAAAGGCGGTCTATCTTTAAAAGCAGTCTCTTTAATTTTGTTCCATTGCTGTACTTTGTATTTCAGTGAGGGGAAATAGGTTGAGTTGGAGAGAAAGTGAGTTTGAGAAGTGCAAAAACCCTGGCTTCATAGAGTTAAATAATGAAGACGACAGCAGAAGGGAAGAGCTTTTTCCTGCAAACCCTCCAGCTATGGAGTAGACTTCCAATTAGTGTTCAGGACTCAGGCCCTGTATCATTCAAGGTCAAGGATGTTGACAACCTAACCTATTTGTCAGACATCGTGTTAAAAAAAAGAGCTGATCTGGGTAGATCATGGCTATAGAGAATTACAATAAATTGGGCTGTTTTGATGCTACCACGTGCTTTTAGCTGCAGTACCAGACATCTTTTATGTTCTGATTCTCAAGTTCTTAAATATAACGTATGCTGCAAAAGCTAGACCTGCTGGAGTCCCTGCCTGAACGCTAATCACAATGTAGAAGCTTTTATTCCACAGCAGGATAACAACATGCGCTCTCTCTCTCTCTCTCTCCTCCTATCACCTTTCTCTCTCTCAGGATCTTCTCTGCCTGATTCACCCTGATCCTCTAATCCAGCTTGTCGGCTGATTTTCTTTATGACCAACTCACCCAGCAGATAATCGTGCATGGACACTGAGGATCTGTCACCCAGAAGAGGATTCGTGATTCATTTCTTTTTGAATCTGGTTCCTCTCAAGATTTTGTTCCTCATTCTGTCATTAGTTTCTCCTTTCCACTTTTGGCTCCAGGTTGTTCGTTAAGGATTTAAATCTGTCCCTGTGTCCGAAATCACTCACTACTCACTATATAATGGACTATATAGCGAGTTTGCCATTTTGTAGTGCTGTCCGGATGTATAGTGAGAATTATTACACCCTAAATAGATAGTGCACTCATAGTATCCCACAATGCATTCTGAAAAGTAGTGTACAACCAATGGTCACTAACCAAGCAATATATACCATCATGCATTGCAGTTGCGCTGAAAGAAAAGCTGTAAAAGCTGTTTCATAAGGACCGTTAAGTATTTTAGCTTGAGTATAGCAGGAGTTTGTTTTCCCTTATGACAACGGGCACAAGACAAATTTATAAGTGGTGGCGTGAAAATGGCAATAATATTGTAGTGTGTTGGGGTGAAAGGACAGAGGAAGAAACACATTATAAACTGACATTCAAGTACAATTAAAAATAGTAAGAGAATAGAAAATAAGCTAAAATAGAATGAGACAGATAAAATACAAGAATAAAAGTTAGAGTGCAGAGTGAGGAATTAATCAAAAGCCTCACATTAAAAGTAAACGGCCTTTCGATTTCATAAAACTGGGGAAATTTAGTTCTATCTGAAATTTGTTCATTGTGATATGTTTATTTTTGTAATATCTAAAAAATCGCTCATTTTGCGCAGTCAATAATAATAATAATAATAATAATATGTTCAGTTTATATAGCGCCTTTCTCAAAACCCAAGGTCGCTTTACAATAAGAGGCAGAAAAAAAAAAAGGCCACCAAATAGAGGTCAGGATATCATTCCAGTGGTGTCGCGGCCACAGTCCCACCAAAAGGCGCACGAAAACAAGTCCCACATCTCCAGCGCAGCTGCCGTGACGCCGCCAGCAACATCGCTCGAACACCACGCCATGGATCCACAAAGCAAGCACAGAAGTACCGCCATGCAGAGCGCTGGTATGTCCCAAACCGCCTGCACAGCTGCCGCGATGCCACCGAACAACATCGCTCAGAACATCACGCCAAGCATTAAAGCACAGAGCACTGGACAACCACGAAGTTAAAATGAGCAATGAGCTCACTGCAGTCCATAGCTGGGAGCACAGGCATCACCCACAGCGAACCAAGGCCTGGAGGGAACCGACGCCCAAAACTGGGTCCGGAGCTACACCACCACTGGCGGACAAAAACACTCAAACATCAAACACAGAAAAATAAAATAAAAAAATTAATTAAAAAAGGAGAGAAAATTAAAAAAAACCTCTGTCAAGCAGACAGAGGAAGTCCATGTGTGCATGCGCACGCTTACCTTAGTCATCATCATCTTATTCATCTTTAGGGTTTTACGGCAGCTGGCATCCACACCGATATTTATTAGTTTGATATTTCCTGCATTTCATTTCCTTCATATATAACAACATTTTTTTCTTCTTGCTTTCTTTCTGTTACTGTAGTCGGTCTTTCACGTTTCATTCGCACACTCACATCCTCCATTTTTCTCTCCTGTTTCAAATTTGTATCCCACAATGCCTTGCACGAATGGGGGAAACCCACCACGTGATGCATGAGATAGTATCTTGTATTGTGCCATGGTGAAGCAAGAAAAAAATAGCAGAGAATTTAGGGCCACATGGCCCTAAATTCATTAATTGTTCTGTTTTTTTTTAACTAATACAATTGGAAGTCTGTGATTCGAATTCAGTAGCTTTCGGTCCATTAAACAAAAATAATTGGGTGTTGGGAAAATTCTTTTTATGACCTACACTTGAAAAATCTGAAAGGCAGTATAACTTTAATAAAAGACAGCGGTAAAGAAGAAAGTATTCAGCCTTGATTTAAAAGAACTGAAAGATGTAGTAGACACAAAATGCTTTGTATTTATTAATGTGGGAAATGCGCTCAGTATAATGTCTTTATTGCAAAAATACATGCATGTATTTATTATTTTGGAGCAGCACGGTGGTGTAGTGGTTAGCGCTGCTGCCTCACAGCAAGAAGGTTCAGGTTCGAGCCCTGTGGCCGACGAGGACCTTTCTGTGTGGAGTTTGCATGTTCTCCCCGTGTCCGCGTGGGTTTCCTCCGGGTGCTCCGGTTTCCCCCACAGTCCAAAGACATGCAGGTTAGGTTAACTGGTGGCTCTAAATTGACCGTAGGTGTGAATGTGAGTGTGAATGGTTGTCTGTGTCTATGTGTCAGCCCTGTGATGACCTGGCGACTTGTCCAGGGTGTACCCCGCCTTTCGCCCGTAGTCAGCTGGGATAGGCTCCAGCTCGCCTGTGACCCTGTAGAAGGATAAAGCGGCTAGAGATAATGAGATGAGATTTATTATTTTGAAAGCCGACTGATCTGGCATGTTTTAACTGTGCAACAGTAATGACGTAAATGATGGCACGGCGGAGTAGTGTCCGAAAGTGTTTTTTCATTTTACCAATGAGCTCTCAATATGTAGTCCTCTATATAGAATTCTGTAGATAGTGAGTTGGGAGTAGTGAACAAGTGAGTGAGTTCAGACACAGCTTGTGTTTAAATTACGGTAAAGCTGCTTTGTCCATCCAACCATCCATAGCCACTTATCCTGTACAGGGTCGCAGGCAAGCTGGAGCCTATCCCAGCTGACTACGGGCGAAAGGCGGGGTACACCCTGGACAAGTCGCCAGGTCATCACAGGGCTGACACATAGACACAGACAACCATTCACACTCACATTCACACCTACGGTCAATTTAGAGTCACCAGTTAACCTAACCTGCATGTCTTTGGACTGTGGGGGAAACCGGAGCACCCGGAGGAAACCCACGCGGACACGGGGAGAACATGCAAACTCCGCACAGAAAGGCCCTCGTCGGCCATGGGGCTTGAACCCGAACCTTCTTGCTATGAGGCAACAGTGCTAACCACTACACCATCGTGCTGTCGTCTATTGTGAAAAGGACAATACATTTAATAACAAAAATTTGGATTGAATAACAATCATTCCTGTGAAGAAAGGTAGGCTGATGTATGTTTTACTTTACTCTGAAATTGCATTTCATCATCCTTCTACTGTATTTAGTTGGTAAAAGACAATTTCCACCAGTTGCCTGCTACATTTAGAGTGAATCTGCAGTGAGCAATGGAAGGCATTTAAGATTTTTTTGAGGATAAAATATGCTGTCAGCTGTTATGTTTTTCCTCCTTTTCACACCGGTGATGCTAATCACTTGTTTCAGCATGAATAGATTTGTTTTTAGCTTCATCAAACCATACACCGGTGCCACAATGAGGCTATTTTTAGACACAACACTAGTCTCTATTTGTGTAACCATGAGAGATCCTTCAAATGGATTTAGGACACTGAATGAATGCAGAGGGTGGATTTGGATTATGTGGGGTGTAATGAGATTTAATTTTTCATGCAAAATATAGTACATAGCATAAAACCGCGTAATATTCAATAAGACTTCACATAAAGAATTAATTATTTCATTTTCTTAACCTTTTTTTTGGTTAAATTTAATATTCATTGTGGCATACACTCACCAGCCACTTTATTAGGAACCCCCATACATCCACCTGCAGCTGTTTGATGCAGTTCTCTAATCAGCCGATCCCTTGCCAGCAGCACGATGCATCAAATCACGCAGATACAAATCAAGAGCTGCAGTTAATGTTCACTTCACTTCATACATCAGAATGGGAAAAATTGTGATCTCAAACTGTGACTTTTACTGTGGCATGGGTGTTGGTTTGAGCCAGATGGGTGTTGGTTTGAGTATTTCAGAAACTGCTGATCTCCTGGGGTTTTCACACACAACAGTCTCTAGAGTTTGGTGCAAAAAACATCAAGTGAGTGAGCGACAGTTCTGTGGAAACAAACGGCTTGTTGATAAGAGAGGTCAGAGGAAAATGGACCGATTGGTTCGAGCTTTTTTGCCAGGGAGGATATAGCAAGGGCGGCACGATGGTGTAGTGGTTAGTGCTGTCGCCTCACAGCAAGAAGGTCCGGGTTCGAGCCCCATGGCCGACGAGGGCCTTTCTGTGCGGAGTTTGCATGTTCTCCCCGTGTCCGCGTGGGTTTCCTCCGGGTGCTCCGGTTTCCCCCACAGTCCAAAGACATGCAGGTTAGGTTAACTGGTGACTCTAAATTGACCGTAGGTGTGAATGTGAGTGTGAATGGTTGTCTGTGTCTATGTGTCAGCCCTGTGATGACCTGGCGACTTGTCCAGGGTGTACCCCGCCTTTCGCCCGTAGTCAGCTGGGATAGGCTCCAGCTTGCCTGCGACCCTGTAGAAGGATAAAGCGGCTAGAGATAATGAGATGAGACGAGGATATAACAACTCATAGAAACTCTTGTCAACCGTGGTGAGCAGAAAAGCATCTAAGCATGCAACAGAAAACAGAAGACCACACTTGGTTCCACTCTTGCAGCCAAGAACAGGAATCTTAGAATCAAGAACAAGTTCCTATTAACGTGACTGGTGAGTGTATCCAATTGTTGTCAAAAGTTTACATACACTCATCATGGACTTGAGTGTCATTGCAATATTGGACTTCCAATTATTTTTTGAACTGCTCTTTTTCTGAGGAAGAATGATTGTACAACATGCACGTCTTTAATAGAAAAAAAAATTCTTGAATACATTTTAATTTATTTGCGTGTTCTGAAATCAACACAGGGTCAAAAATCTACATACTAATATTGAACCTAATATTTGGTTAAATGTCACTTAGCGGGTTTCACCTTGACCAGACACTTTTGGAAGCCATCAACAAACTTCTGGCAGAATTCTGGTTGGATATTTGACCACTCTTGGCAGAATTGGTAGAGTTACAGTAAGTTAAATTGTTGGTTCCTGGCATGGACCTGACTTTTAAGCACAGTGCACCTATTTTCGATAGGGTTGAGGCCAGGATTTTGTGAAGGCCATTCCAAAAGCTTGATGTTAGCCTGCCTTATCCATTACACAACCAGCATTCATGTCTTTGGTGTCATTGTCCTGTTGGAACACCCAAGACTTGTGTCCAAGTTTCAACCGTCTAACTGATGGTTTAAGGTTATACTGAAGAATTCTGAGGTAGTTCTCCTTCATTATTCTATCCATTTTGTTTAACCATGATTAACAGTTGCTTAACAGTTTGCACAGTGTTCTTGGGCATGAACACCTCACCTTTACTCCTCCAAACATACCTCTGGTCTGGTCTGGTCTGATCAGCTGAAAACACTGCATCGTCAGCAAGCAATGCTTAGGCTCTTCCACTAAGATAAGGACACATCACAGTCTGTTGTGTTTGGAGTCCAGTTGCAGGGTTATAACTCATTTGTGGACTGTCCAGTGCAGTAGAAAACCCAAGGAACTCATTGATGGAGTTTCTGACATCTACAGATGCTAGTACCACACATGATGGCATGGTTGACTCTATAGATGACTTGCAATCATGTGATCAAAATGTGCTATACCATAAGCATCTGCCATGATGGTGGATATACAAAGCAACTAGGATGGCAGCCGCTGAAAGCATGTCTGTAAACAATGCTGAATTTTCTCAGTATTACCACAATTTGAACGGTTGAACGAAGATTTGATACAAAGAGAAGATAGATATGTGTGGTTTTGACCCATATTTTAAAAAGTCAGACTTTTCTGAAGATAAGACGCTTCTCCCGACCATCAAGTACCCAGATATTGTGTTCTATCTGGTTTGGCTGCCAAAGAATCAAGTCCGACCTTGGATGAAACATAGCTCATTTTCTGAGTGGACGTCCAGTCTGGATTGTTTCTATCGTATAATTTTGCTGGTGCTCCTAGAAGCAAAATGGTAATACACGTGTTAACTATAACAACGACCAAGTGAACCACAACAAGAGAACACTCATTTTATAGCAAGATTCTAGCAACACAAAATAAAATTCTTCCATGATATTATCGAGAAAGCTTTTGAATCTCACCTGAGATAAAATGATTACTGCAAACATGAGCTGTTTTGGTTTTAGCCTCAGAGTTTCCTCGCCCTGTTTCCAAATCACGGACGGAATTCTAAAAAAAATTGGCACGTGCCACAGTCACAAGTACTGCTGTGACCACAACCATATACAGCACAAAGGTATTACATAGCTAAACGAATGCTTAAAGCAGTGGAAAAACAAAGAGAGTTGCACACGCGGGATTATATTTTGTATGGAATGTCGCTTGACCCTGCATTTGTATATCCACCAACATGGCCGACATCTGGATTTCTATTTTGCTTTGAGGTCACCTGCAAGTCAAGGATTGGCAAGCATAATGTCCACTATACTTTATACTTTTGGGTGATTGGATGGCTTATACACTCAGAAAGTCAGATAGAAGCATCATAAACCAGTTTTGGAGAATCTATCTTCTTATTAATACTTCTGCACAAGAACTAAAACTTCCTGAGTCAGAGTGACAACTTTGGTATGGACTGACAAATGCTTCAAAAGGGTTAGGGTCGAGAAGCAGTCACTCTTCTCACACTGAGGAATGTTTTTTATTACAGAACATCCTATTGTTAGTATCTATCCTTCAAGGGTGTGTTCTGCAAGATTCTAGTGGTGGAGAATGTGCTGATTTTCAGGGCTGCTGCCAAGCTATCAATCTATCAGACTGTATTCTAGGCTTTGGAGGTGTTCTTTGGCCATCTGACTTTTGTGTTTGCAATCAGAAAGCTCTGGCTCACGGGCTTGGGAAAGATTTGGCTCTGAACAGGGATTCAAATCTGTCAGCAAGTGCACCATGTCAGCACTGATATTCCCCAGAATACTGAGGGAATATTGAAGTCAGATACAGCTTCCTTGAGATTGTCACTGCTAAGGCAATGAGCATATAGCTGATAACTATCACTGGCAACAAGGGATGACCTGACTTGTGGTTAAACAAGTGCTCATGGAACCACGTAGTATTCTACAAGTAATGCCCTTTGTCCTTTAAACCCACATATGGCTAATTGGCATGTAAGTTTTTTTTTTTTAGCAGATAGAAGGCAACCCTTACAAAAAAGTTGATTCAAGTGTGCTTCTAATATACTTCTTTTAAACTAAAAATAAGAGAGTATGCTTTCAGTTTACTTTTATTTACTTATCAGAGATGTACTTAATAAAGTTATACATAAGTATACTTGGCTTATACTGAAAAGTATATTGAAAAGTCTAAGTGTATTAAGCTTATACTTACAATTTTGATCAAGAAATACTGAACAAAAGTGTACTCAAGTATTAAAATATTTGTGCCTTATGTTCAAGTGGACTTTCCCTGTAGTTGTGCTTATCCTTTTGATAGTAGCATATAAAATATTTTATTTTTCACACATATTGGCTTCTTTGTGATATACGGCAGCATGTTTTAACAAAACACTTAAGTTGTCGACTGGTAGTGTCAGAGCCTAATCTAGGGCGCGTAATACGCATTTTTTATCTGTCTGTCGCACATCCACTTTTTGGACACGAGAGTGATATTGCGTATCTATTCATTTTGTCGCGCATTTATAAGTAGAGAGCGTGTAGTCGCTTATACTGAATCTTGTGCGTATCAATTTGTCAGCACCAGCTAGCAAGCACTGCGGTAAATATAGCGTTGTTTACACACCAATCGGAAAATATCGGAAAGGACCGAAGTATTCCGAATGGTTTATTTAGCGGGTAAAACAGTTTTGTGAACTATTATATCATTGGTCACTGAACCGGAAGACAGTGTATCTCAGCCAATTGTGTGAAGTGTTTTAAAAATACCCAAAAGCACATGGCATATTGTTCTGTCTCGTCCAAACATAACAATGTCAAAACGCGTGGTCACGTTGAAAGACCTTTGGACGAAAAAACAAAACAAAACGAAGACACAGAAGTGACAGATACTAATCCAGCCGACACAAGATATTATGAAATAGATTTAATCTGTTCTTGTATAATGGTAGGTACTGTAACATTACTGTAAATGAGATTATCATGATATACTGTTTAGGAAGTCTGAATTTTGGGATTATCTCTAGCAGGGTTTTTTCTAGAAAAATTTAGTATGATGGCGCTCACCATGGCGAGGGAGCGAAGTGGGGGGGATGGTGCCAGTTGTCCGTCCCCCCCTGCCATGCGAAGCCTTTGAAAAATTGAGGCTACAATGGGACATTCTGAGGCTATCTGAGAGGGAAATTGTAACAAATTGTCTGTCAACATTGAAAAAGAAAGAAGTAATCATCTTCTGCCCCGGGCAGTCTTTGGCTTTCTTCCGTTTCGTGCCACAGGATGACATCTTTAAATGCCCAAGTGTCAACAAAAACAACTCGCGGACTACTTCTGTCAAAAGCTCCCACGCCGGTGGGTGAAAAGGTCATTCAGTCTCGAGAAATCTCACTCTACAAGTCAGCTGACCTTGTATGTAACCCATGCCAAATCTTGCGAGAGCAGCCATGACAAGTAAACAACATGGCGCCTCAGTCTGGAAAACACCAATTCGGATTGTTTTTGCACCGTCTGGCGGTGTATCTACTATGATTGGAATATTTTTGGAGTAATTATAATGTATTTGATGATCAGACACATTGTCACATGGTGTTGCTGGGATGTTTTCATGGAGAAAAGATCGTTTTGAGAAAGATTGCATGTTGTGCAGTAGCATATAAGTGCATGGCCTAAAGGCCAATTTATGCTGATAACCCAGTCCTCGCAGATGGCGTCGCAGATGGTGTCTGCGAAGCCCCCCCCCTTCGCAGACGCTCTGCGCGCACCTCCCAAAACTTGTGACCACCGCAGACAGCCTCGCAGACAGCGTCGCAGACAAGAGGGCTCTGATTGGTCCACTCTACATCCGCTGTACACACAGTTCCGCTTCCCTACTTTCCCGGTTTGTTTTGTTTTCATGACCGCCATTTTTAAAAACACGAGCGAAGATGGAGCAGCACGAAGAGCGGTTGATCGAGGAAGTGAGGAAGTACGTACATCTATACGACTCCAGTTCTAGTCATTATAAGTAACCGGAGGATAAACACTCCACTAACCACACCCACAACTACTCCTAGCGATTTCGCGCCCCCTTGCGTTGTGGCGGTGAATAACATCGCGCACGCCTATCACTCCCCGCTCAACGATAAATTACAACTGTCTGTGAAAAGCTATCTGCGAAAGCCTTGTTGCAAGAGCATGCAGAGGCCCTAAGTGTGACTTGGGGTTCAATCAGCATTTCGGTAAGGGGGCGCAGCACCCCTGTTCCCCGGTTTAGACGAAAGCCTGATCTCTAGTCATCTACTGTATGTCAAGAACTAGTTTAAAGATAAGTTCTACATGAATGCTAGTTGTTGTTTTTTTTTGGGGGGGGAGTAATTTGTTTAATTCAGTTTAGTATTGTTATTAATCATATTCAAATAGTAAAGGTGCTTAGTTGATATATAAGACATGTATAAGTTTGTGTACAAATATGATCTTAGAGTAATTATATGACAGTGTGAAGACATACTAAGTCATTTGATTCTGATTGATAATGATTTTTGAAGTTTGAATTTGATATTATTTTCCTAATGCCAATATACAATTAGTTTGATAATGTTTGGTATTATGCAAGTTTTATTTAAAAATATTATGAAATATATTTAATCTGTTATTGTGTAATTGTAGGTACTGTAAGACTGTAAATGACAGAGATTATATACTTTTTAGGAAGTCTGAATTTTGAGATTATCTCCAGTCATTTATGTCAAAATCTAGTTTAAACATAGGTAGATTGTTTGTTTGTTTTTCACTTTCATGAAAGGTGGTCTGAACAAAACAAATATGATAGCATTTTTAAATATTTGATAGTGATTTTATTTTATTCAGAAAGTCAGATTTTTCATCTTATTATTAACTAATAGTGGCAAGACTACATGGATTTTAGACTTAACTATATCAAATGATGCAATATTAACCTAGTCATATTTGAAATGCAACATTATACTACTGGTGGTCAAATTGGTAAAAATAGGCTTAAAAAAACATGATTTATAGTAAAACAGTAACCTAGTCATATAACAGAAAACTAGTCATATTTGTAAGGTTTTGCAGTAAATAATTCTTCATATAGTTTTTGATCTAAAATCTTTACATTTTTAAAGTTCAGATCTGATCATAATGTTTGTGCAATACTATAAACTGTGGATAAGTGTTTGCTGATATGGTTTTCATATCACTGTATTAAAGGATATGTATAGTGCCATAATTATTATATAGATTAACATCTGATATGAATGTTTGTTACATGTATTTAGTTTTATTAATAAAACTGTTCTGTTTATAGATGTACTCTTGAAAATATCTACCAATGTATTTATTTTTCTGTCCCCACTAACTGGAACAAATGAGGGATATTTTTACCCATGTTAATATTTTCTGTCCCCTGTTTCTACAACTAGTGAGGGATCTGTCCCCTATTTTCAAATTCCTAGATTAGGTTCTGAGTGTGTATGAGGTAAGGGTTAGGGCTAGAAAACTAACAGTATACCTAGAAGGGTAATTGCAGTATACTTCAAAATTAAAAAGCAGACTAGATGTATATAACCAGTAACTAATAGTATATTTCCAATATGCTATAAAGTATACTTTTATAAACTAAAAAGTGGACTAGAAGTGTGTAACGAGTAAACCAATAGTATATTTCCAATATACTACAAAGTATACTTTAGTAAACTAAAAAGTGGACTAGAAGTATAAAACAAGTAAACTCATAGTATATTTCCAGTACACTATGAAGTATGCTTTTGTAAACTAAAGAGTGGACTACAAGTATAGAACTACAGTAGTAAACCATTAGTAGATAAGTTTACTTGTGGTAGACTTGCAGGACAAAATAAAAAAATACTAGTTATATGCTCAAAGTTTACTTCTCTTAGACTTAAAGTATACTTTTTATAAACTAAAAGTGGGTCAATTCAGTCCCAAGAAGTATTACATTAGTTTACTTACAAGTATACTGTAAGTACATTGATATCAGTATACTTGGTACACAAAAGTATACTTAAGGAAATATACTTTAACTTAAGTATACTTCATAAAATGAACTTGAAGTATACTTCTTTTTGATAAGGGAGCAAGAAGTGTACAATAGTGTTATTTGTGAGTGGAAAGTAGTTTACGTACAAAGGGACTACACAGGGGAGTGATAATGGCCTGTACCTTTTTAACTTGTTTTTAAATGATTTGGAACTATATGGACATAAGGAAATGTCTCTAACTAAATATACTGATGATTCAACTATTTTAGTTTGTGTGTCAAGAGATTTGCCAGATAAATCTGAGATAGCTTTACAAAAGTTGATAGCCTGGACCAAGGAAAATTCTGCGTATTATAACACCACTACATGTAAAGAATTAGTTCTATGCAAGAAAGGTAAATGTTATTGACTTTTCTATGTTGTATAA
The DNA here is from genome assembly GCF_027579695.1 of Neoarius graeffei. NCBI lineage: Eukaryota > Metazoa > Chordata > Actinopteri > Siluriformes > Ariidae > Neoarius > Neoarius graeffei. The sequence continues at coordinate 10,825,564 of NC_083576.1, read as the reverse complement.
TATCAGGCAGTATATTACCGTCTCTGTTTTAGGAGTAACTTTTCAGAATAACTGTAAATTTAGTGTTCATGTTAAGGAAAAGCTGTATGAAGTGAACAAATGCCAATTTGTAATCAGAAGTCTGTGCAAAGAAGGTTACATGCAAAATGAAGTAGATCATCTTTTTAATGTGATAGTTCTCCTATATACCGTATATATTAGGGTGCATCAGTTGCCCCCTAAAAATGAAAAGTTCCTCCGATCATGATGCATTTTTGTTTTTATGTTCCTTTTGGTAAGAAAACACACTGGGTGAAATATTTTGACAAAATTCAAAAGTTTAATGGTGGCACCAGGAGCTCAAAGTTTTGGAAAAAGCTGCTATTTTCTGACTTTTATGACAATTTCGATCACTTTTCATGAAACATTATGGCACCTTATAGAGTATACCAAATATCTTAGATACACATTTTTAGTACATATTCTAAATATATTATCAAGCACAGTTTGAGTTTTAGCTGTTCATTGAATCATTGTTCAACTACTTTTAAACAATACAAATGTATTATGAATCACATTAATGCTTCTCAATCCCTTACAAAGGTTCTTAACATGATCTCTGGGTCACAAGAAATCAATAAATGGAGTCCAACATTGTGATTCAAACCTTACATGAAAACATAAAATAAGCGTTTTTTGGCAAAAAATGAACCTCATGGTGCCACCATTAGACTTTTGAATATGAAAATATATATAATTTTAAGGTGGCATGGTGGTGTAGTGGTTAGCACTGTCACCTCACAGCAAGAAGGTTCTGGGTTCAAGCCCTGAATGGGGGGCCTTTCTGTGTGGGGTTTGCATGTTCTCCCCATGTCTGCGTGGGTTTCCTCCAGGTGCTGTGGTTTCCTCCCACAGTCCAAAGATGTGGATTAGGTCAGTTGGCTACTCTAAATTGCCCATAGGTGTGTATGTGTACCCACCACCAGATGAGGGTTTGGGTCCCTCTGATGCGTTATAATCACCCAAGAGAATTCAGGGAAGCTAGTTGATAGCTTCCTGGATCGCCGACCCTCAACTGTGAGGATGACGACAGACAGACAGATACATGTTTTATTTTGTAGTATTTTTCATAAGTGCAAATTTTGTAATTATTGTATATTGCCTTTTTTAATCTATTTTAAATTGTAACATCTGATATGTACTTTTATCCAATGAAATAAAGACATTTGATTGACATTTGATCGCTTGATTGAAGGTAGAAGAGAATAAGAGGACGCTATTCACAACTTTGGAGTTTGGTTCCCCAAAGACTTTCACTCCTGGATAGCTTCATAATACAGGGTGTTTCAAAAAATTTGATATCATTTCACAATCTAATAACTTTGCCAATTCTCATTCAATCGACCTCAAATTTTAACATCATGTGTGGAAGCAAGTCAAAATTTTATGTTTTAATGTTTTTTTTCTTTTTAGGTATAGAAATGCCATTCACTGGAAAAGAAAAGGCGTTTTGTGTGTTAGAGTACGCTCGAACACAGTCGAACAAGACTTCAGCGTGCATTTATGAGAGAATTCTCTAAAAATGCACCAACTGCAATGCAGATTTGGACACGGCACAAAAAGTTCAAAGAGGAAGGCTGTCTGTGTCTCAGGTGGTGTACATGTTGAAAATTTGTAAAATCGTTCATGGAATGCACATACCTTTTGAATTTCTCATTCAAATTTTGAGGAATAAATCTTATATTGCTCAACATTAAGCCTGTTCAGTTTCATTTGCCTAGACTGTTATGTTTTGGCTGCCAAAAATATCATTTTAGTAAATCATCTAATTTTGCAATAACAAATTGGGGGTAGGGGTTGTTGTCTACCGACCGCTAGTAGTCTCGTACAGCGAGTGTCATGGCGAGTGTCACCGAGCCGGCAAGTCTGGGAAAGAGCCTACCGCAAATTGTTCTTTCTGTAACGACATTGTAATTTTTTTGGTATCTTTTTTTTTCTTTTGCGACAATGACAGACCAGTTTATGGCATTTGTGCCATGCTTACAAACCATGGCGCGAATCTTGTGTTCTTTTCGTTTTACCATTGTGCTCTTTAAACATGCTTTCAATATCAACGGTTTTGAAAAAGAGAATTTCGCGGAGGGACATCGTTCAGAGGGAGGATGGTGAGACCGATGTCAAAAACATTGACAAGGAAAACGGCATCAAAAATCCATGGAATTGGCGATGGCTAGAGTTTAAAGCCGGTAGTGAATATCTCCATGAAAACATCTCATCTCATTATCTCTAGCCGCTTCATCCCTCTACAGGGTCGCAGGCAAGCTGGAGCCTATCCCAGCTGACTACGGGCGAAAGGCGGGGTACACCCTGGACAAGTCGCCAGGTCATCACAGGGCTGACACATAGACACAGACAACCATTCACACTCACATTCACACCTACGCTCAATTCAGAGTCACCAGTTAACCTAACCTGCATGTCTTTGGACTGTGGGGGAAACCGGAGCACCCGGAGGAAACCCACGCGGACACGGGGAGAACATGCAAACTCCACACAGAAAGGCCCTCGCCGGCCCCAGGGCTCGAACCCGGACCTTCTTGCTGTGAGGCGACAGCGCTAACCACTACACCACCGTGCCGCCCTCCATGAAAACATACGAAGATAAAAGAACCGGGGAAAGCTTACTGCATCTTGTGCCATCAGGATGTGAAGTACGGTTCTGGTGGAAGAACACGTTTGGTTGACCATGTTAAAGGAAAAAAACATGCGGAATTGATGAAATTGAAGCTGTTGAACTATAGATTACCAGGTAGACCATCTTGTTCACATTTATTATTTATGTAGTTTTAACTTGTTATTGTTCATAATGTTCATTGTTATCATGAATATGTAATGAAAGAGAGACCAAAAGAGCAAGGAAAAGCCATATAGAAAGTCAGAAAGAAAAGCGTAGGCTTTCTAAGCTGAAGAAACTGCTAACGAAGAAAAGGAAATAAATATAAATATTAACTTGTAAATAGTTGTATATAGTTTTTGACTAGAATCTGTCTAACATGAACAAAGACATTTTGGTATTGAATCAGTTCAAAAACAAGAACATTAGTGACTATTATCTAAAAGTCAGTCAAGAATTTCCCTCCTGGAAAAGACATTATGGTACCCAATGAATTGATACAAATCGACACAAGAATATAAGTGAATTTACAATATGAGGTATGTTATTGATATATTTTCATTCTTCAAGTGAACCCTTATCAGTTAAAAGGTAAATCAGTTCATATTGTATTATTTCAACATAACAGTTCAAATTAAATGGCATGGTTGAGAAAATATATTTGCTTTCAGGAGATGCTTCAAATCTATCAATATACACAAAATCTGTTCAGCTTCTGGGGCCCTGGGGCCCCCAGGCCCATGACTCCTGGGGAGCTGCGCCCCCCAGACCCCCTGCTAAAACTGTTTCCTCGGATTTTGTCATTTCTATTTCACAGTCCTGTATGTAGTTTCTGGGGTATTTCCATCTCAAATAATATCAAATTTTTTGAAACACCCTGTATATAATGTATAGGCCATCATGCGCAAGCGAAAAGAAGGAAGCAAAATATTCTTGTATGACACTGGAACAGTACATATTGCAAATACGGCCTCTTTCATCACAATGTGATTTACCGGTAGTTTGAACTTCAGGGAGGTATCTGGATGGTTCTCACCATCTTTCTTGGTTACAAGGGGGTGAAATAGAGCACGTGTTTTGGCTATCAAGAGTTATTGAGTCTTGTTGTGCTGTTCCGTAGAAGTAAAGAGATACCAAAAGATCAGCCAAGGTGAGCAAGCTGCCACCAGGATAGTTAAAGCCAACTATTTTGGCAGCCCCTACTCGGTACATATAAACTAAAGAGTAAGAAGGACACGCTTGACTGCTATAACAAGTGGAAACAATTTATCTCCACTGTGTATCAATGATTAAAAACAAGGCCAATGTTAAAAAAAAAAGTCACACCACCAGACCCTGGGACATAGCAGTTTTTGCAGCCATATAAAAGTGATAAACAGTGTGCTGTACATCCACCAGCAATGCATCTGTTGCCGTTCTCAAGAGATTGCCTGTTCCAGAAAGCAAATAACAAAACTGTTAGAGCATGGACAAATATATGAACTCATATAAACTGTTTTTGATGCCCTGTGCATTTATTGTTTTGTTGAAGCAACATTTAGACAAACTCAGAGAAACAGATCCCATAAAAATATCGCAGTTTCTTGACAAAGAGAAAGATGTCAAGAATATGAACGTGCAGAACTTTGTATATGGTTTTAAAGACATGAATGGGACTTGGCCCAAGGGACAAGATATATATGAATATTAAAGATCATTAAGCCGTTGTTATTCATGATGATAAAAAAAATTGAGTATCATATCACTTTAAGACAAAAGAAGAAGCAAAGGATGGCAGTTATACTAACCAACATGTCAGATGTTTCAAAATAGCTATTTTTAATCTTAACCATTTATTCTTCCACTTTGGCAAATAATTCATCCATCCATCCATCCATCCATTATGTGTAACTGCTTATCCTGTGCAGGGTCACAGGCAAGCTGGAGCCTATCCCAGCTGACTATGGGTGAGAGGCAGGGTACACCCTGGACAAGTCAGCAGATCATCACAGGGCTGAGACAGAGGCCAAGTTTACATTAGACCGTATCTGTCTCGTTTTCTTCGCGGATGCACTGTCCGTTTACGTTAAAACGCCTGGAAACGCTGGGAAACGGGAATCCGCCAGGGTCCACGTATTCAATCCAGATCGTGTCTGGTCCGGTGCTGTGTAAACATTGAGAATACGCAGATACACTGTGCTGAGCTCTAGCTGGTGTCGTCATTGGACAACGTCACTGTGACATCCACCTTCCTGATTCGCTGGCGTTGGTCATGTGAGGTGACTGCTGAAAAACGGCGCGGACTTCCGCCTTGTATCACCTTTCATTAAAGAGTATAAAAGTATGAAAATACTGCAAATACTGCCCATTATGTAGTTATGATTGTCTTTAGGCTTGCCATCCTTCCACTTGCAAGTGGTAAGTGATGCGCATGCCCGATATGCACTGGGATCTCACACACAGCGGCTCAGTCCCGAATTACTGCTCGTGCACTTCACTCGCGCGCTCTGTGAGCTGCGCAGGGCCGGAGTGCGCACCCTCCAGAGGGCACTCGCTGTTCAGGGCGGAGTGATTTGGAGCGCAGGATGCCTGTGGAGCCAAGCGTATCCGTGTATTGGCGTTGCTGTGTGCAGGCGAATTGTGCATTGGTGTTGCTGTGTGCATGTTAATCGTTTTAAAAACGTTAATCTGATGATCCGCTGATACGGTCTAATGTAAACCCCACCAGAGACAAACAACCATTCATACTCCCATTCACACCTACGGTCAATTTAGCCACCAATTAACCTAACCTACATGTCTTTGGACTGTGGGGGAAACCGGAGCACCTGGAGGAAACCCATGCAAACACGAGGAGAACATGCAAACTCCACACAGAAAGGCCCCTGTCGGCTGCTGGGCTCAAACCCAGAACCTTCTTGCTGTGAGGCGACAGTGCTAACCACTACACCACCGTGCCACCCACAGTAAATACTTTAGAGGAAATACAGTACATTGCTGATGAGTGCAGAATGGCCAGACTGGTTTAAACTGAAGGCTATGTTAATTCAAATAACCGCATATAACTGTGAACAGTAATGTCTCAGAATTCACAATATGCCAAACCTTGAGGTGAATGGGTTATGACAACAGGGTTTTACTCCTGTCAACCAAGAACAGGAATGTAAGCAGGCAAGTAGCACAGGCTCGCTAAACCTGGACAGCTGAAGATAGGAAAAACAAACATCGCCTGGTCTTTCTTCAAGTTTCAACTGTCCAGTTTTGGTCATATTTGCTATTATTATACAACCCCGATTCCAAAAAAGTTGGGACAAAGTACAAATTGTAAATAAAAACGGAATGCAATGATGTGGAAGTTTCAAAATTCCATATTTTATTCAGAATAGAACATAGATGACATATCAAATGTTTAAACTGAGAAAATGTATCATTTAAAGAGAAAAATTAGGTGATTTTAAATTTCATGACAACAACACATCTCAAAAAAGTTGGGACAAGGCCATGTTTCCCACTGTGAGACATCCCCTTTTCTCTTTACAACAGTCTGTAAACGTGTGGGGACTGAGGAGACAAGTTGCTCAAGTTTAGGGATAGGAATGTTAACCCATTCTTGTCTAATGTAGGATTCTAGTTGCTCAACTGTCTTAGGTCTTTTTTGTCGTATCTTCCATTTTATGATGCGCCAAATGTTTTCTATGGGTGAAAGATCTGGACTGCAGGCTGGCCAGTTCAGTACCCGGACCCTTCTTCTACGCAGCCATGATGCTGTAATTGATGCAGTATGTGGTTTGGCATTGTCGTGTTGGAAAATGCAAGGTCTTCTCTGAAAGAGACGTCATCTGGATGGGAGCATATGTTGCTCTAGAACCTGGATATACCTTTCAGCATTGATGGTGTCTTTCCAGATGTGTAAGCTGCCCATGCCACACACACTAATGCAACCCCATACCATCAGAGATGCAGGCTTCTGAACTGAGCGCTGATAACAACTTGGGTCGTCCTTCTCCTCTTTAGTCCGAATGACACGGCGTCCCTGATTTCCATAAAGAACTTCAAATTTTGATTCGTCTGACCACAGAACAGTTTTCCACTTTGCCACAGTCCATTTTAAATGAGCCTTGGCCCAGAGAAGATGTCTGCACTTCTGGATCAGATTTAGATACAGTTTCTTCTTTGAACTATAGAGTTTTAGCTGGCAACGGCGGATGGCACGGTGAATTGTGTTCACAGATAATGTTCTCTGGAAATATTCCTGAGCCCATTTTGTGATTTCCAATACAGAAGCATGCCTGTATGTGATGCAGTGCCGTCTAAGGGCCCGAAGATCACGGGCACCCAGTATGGTTTTCCGGCCTTGACCCTTATGCACAGAGATTCTTCCAGATTCTCTGAATTTTTTGATGATATTATGCACTGTAGATGATGATATGTTCAAACTCTTTGCAATTTTACACTGTCGAACTCCTTTCTGATATTGCTCCACTATTTGTCAGCGCAGAATGAGGGGGATTGGTGATCCTCTTCCCATCTTTACTTCTGAGAGCTGCTGCCACGCCAAGATGCTCTTTTTTATACCCAGTCATGTTAATGACCTATTGCCAATTGACCTAATGAGTTGCAATTTGGTCCTCCAGCTGTTTCTTTTTTGTACCTTTAACTTCTCCAGCCTCTTATTGCCCCTGTCCCAACTTTTTTGAGATGTGTTGCTGTCATGAAATTTCAAATGAGCCAATATTTGGCATGAAATTTCAAAATGTCTCACTTTCGACATTTGATATGTTGTCTATGTTCTATTGTGAATACAATATCAGTTTTTGAGATTTGTAAATTATTGCATTCCGTTTTTATTTACAATTTGTACTTTGTCCCAACTTTTTTGGAATCGGGGTTGTATAACACCAATGGTATTATTATTATTATTATTATTATTATTATTATTATTAGGAGGTGGCAGCTCGATGCGGTGTGACAGAGTTAGATAAAATGTTGATGGTGAAGAGATTAAGATGATTTGGTCACGTCAGAAGAAGAGAAGATGAGGCAATTGGTAGAGTTTATAGAGTAGAAGTTGATGGTCGAAGAAATCATCGAATGTCAAGGAAGACCTGAAAAAGATGCATTGAAGAAGATCTAGAAGAGTTGAATGCTGTTGAAGATGCTTTAGATCAAAGAGAATACAAGCATCGAATCAAACGTGTGACCCCCTGAACTTGGGGAAAACCTGAAGATAAAAAGAAGACAATGATGATCCATCCATTATCCATAACCTCTTATCCTGTGCAGGGCCACAGGCAAGCTGGAGCCTATCCCAGCTGACTATGGGCGAGAGCCTGGGTACACCCTGGACAAGTCGCCAGATCATCGCAGGGCTGACACATAGAGACAAACAACCATTCACACCTACGGTCAATTTACCAGTTAGCCAAACCTGCATGTCTTTGGACTGTGGGGGAAAATGGAGCACCTGGAGGAAACCCATGCAGACACAGGGATGCAAACTCCATACAGAAAGGCCCCTGTCAGCCACTGGGTTCAAACCCAGAACCTTCTTCCTGTGAGGCAACAGTGCTGACCACTACACCACCGTGCCGCCCGATGATGATGATGATTATTATTATTAAACATGGAGTAACAACTGGGTGGGCTGAACTATCAAGTTTGTCAATCGCTTGATCCATAAATAAAAATAACATTTAAACTTTTATTTTTATTTTCAGGTATTCAGTGATAAACCAAAGAGCTAAATCATTGGGACTATTAGGGGTCAACACATTACATTGCATTACATTACAGGCATTTAGCAGATGCTCTTATCCAGAGTGATGGACAATACACCCATTGCAGCCTGGGGAGCAGTTGGGGGTTAGGTGCATTGCTCAAGGGCACTTCAGCCATTACTGCTGATCCAGGGAATCGAACCAGTGACAATGTTGTCATTAAATTAAATCTTCAATAAAAGACCAATTCAAGGCTAAACAGTGGCATTGAGTATATATACAGTACTCTATACAGAAGGCAATACAATTTATGGCCAAGGACAGAATACAAGGTTCTTACATGCTTTGAGAATTGAAATGATAGTCTTGGACAATTGTTGACACAAACTGATGCTATTTGCAAAATGAATGGTCACTAGTCTCATTATCTCTAGCCGCTTTATCCTGTTCTACAGGGTCGCAGGCAAGCTGGAGCCTATCCCAGCTGACTACGGGCGAAAGGCGGGGTACACCCTGGACAAGTCGCCAGGTCATCACAGGGCTGACACATAGACACAGACAACCATTCACACTCACATTCACACCTACGGTCAATTTAGAGTCACCAGTTAACCTAACCTGCATGTCTTTGGACTGTGGGGGAAACCGGAGCACCCGGAGGAAACCCATGCAGACACAGGGAGAACATGCAAACTCCACACAGAAAGGCCCTCGCCGGCCACGGGGCTCGAACCCGGACCTTCTTGCTGTGAGGTGACAGCGCTAACCACTATGAATGAATGAATGAATTAATTTATTTTATTTTCGAACATGTATAAAAAAAATGTATGTAACTATTTTTATATACAAAAGAAAGAAAACGAGAAAGTGACAAAAAAAAGAATAAATGAAATTAAAGCCGCAAGCGGCCTCGACGGGCCCTCGCGCCAGCGGCCAAGGGGGGCGGGGGCGTGCGTCCCCGCGAAAAACCTTCCACAGCGTCTTCGGCAAGAGACATTACACCCACAATGGCGACAAAGCACAGAATTGGACACATGGCAACAATAGGGTCCCGCACTGTACGGTGCTCGGGGCCTAATAATAATAGTAATAATAATAATAATAATAATCCTTCAAAAACAATAGGGTCCCGCACTGTACGGTGCTCGGGCCACAATAATAATAACTAGAAACTATATGCCAAGCAGGCACCTTAATGCGAGAGGCAAAAATCACAGCACGTTAGGGGGTGCTATAGAGGCCCTGAGGCCCGCCTCATTTCTGCCATAACCAGCACCCCCAGGGGCGAAAGGGCACAAAATTTGGCGTATATGTCAGGAGAGCTATGAAGAGTTTGCGTATGAAGTTTGATGACAAGTGAGTAAATAGAAGATGAGATATAGATTTTTGAAGAATAAAGTTTTTGGTTTCTCCCATGTCAGTAGGTGGCGCTATGCTGTACATGAGCGATTATGAGTGGGAAAAATAAGTGTCTACAACAGCAACGTACTATCACAAGGTAGTGGTGTGAAGGAAAAGCATTATGGAGTTATTAACAGGAAACCCATTTTGGAGAAATTGCGTCGGCCAAAAACAGCGCCCCCCATGGACGAAAATTCCCAAAATGTGGTATACATGACATGGGAGGTAGTAAGAGGGTGGCCGTCAAGTTTGACCAAAATTGAGGAAAGATTGGATTTTTTGCCCAAAAATAGCGCCCCCAGTGGCGAAATATCACAGAAATTGGGTAACATGTCAGAAGCCCAATGAGTGATTAGCGTGTGAAGTATGAGCAGGTTTGAGCAATTAGAAGATTTGTTATGAATTTTTTAGCATGTAAAATTTTGAAGTGAAAATTGATTGACGTATAACTTCTGAACGGTTTATCCGACGTGAAACGTATTTAGTAACTTTTGTCAGCCATGTCTGTAGATGATGTGTATCAATTTTGGTGACATTCCTATGAACGGTCTAGGAGGAGTTGCGCCGTCTTCGTGGCCATGCATTTCGCACAAAAGTGAAATTACCTCACTTCCTGTTGGGCGTGGCTAATGCATCGGCATTACATTTTTGTCCGGCTTAGTGAGATACATATGCGTACCAAATGGCATGCCAGTACTGCAAACTATATGGCAACCAGGCACCTTAATGCGGGAGGCCAAAATCACAATGACTTAGGGGGCGCTATAGAGGCCCTGAGCCCCGGCCAAGTCTGGGCTTTTGGTTCTGAGTAGCGGTGGCAATTCTCGGAAGTGGTGCCAAATTTCGTGCGTTTTCGCCCATGGCAAGCGCCCCGAAAATGGCCTAACAGCGGAGAAAAATAAAGAAGAAGAAGAAGAAGAAGAAGACGGAAGAATAATTAAAGCCGCAAGCGGCCTCGACGGGCCCTCGCGCCAGCGGCCAAGGGGGGCGGGGGCATGCGTCCCCGCGAAATACCTTCCACAGCTTCTTCGGCAAGAGACATTACTCCCACAATGGCGACAAAGCACAGAATTGGACACATGGTAACAATTGGGTCTCCCACTGTACAGTGCTCGGGGGGCGCTATAGAGGCCCTGAGGCCCGCCTGGATCTGGGCTTCTGGTTCTCAGTAGCGGTGGCAGTCTAAGAAAAAGGAGCTAAATTTCGTGCGTTGTCGACCATGGCAAGCGCCCCAATAAGGGTCTTGAAAAGAGTTTGCTTGCCAAGTTTGACAAATCAGAAGCTGCAATATCATTTGTGCCATAACCAGCACCCCCAGGGGCGAAAGTGCACAAAATCTGACGTATGTGTCAGGTGAGCTATGAAGAGTTTGCGTATGAAGTTTGATGACAATTGAGTAAATAGAAGATGAGATATAGATTTTTGAAGAATAAATATTTTGGTTTTTCCCATGTCAGTAGGTGGCGCTATGCTGTACATGAGCGATTATGAGTTGGAAAAATAAATGTCTACAACAGCAACGTACTATCACAAGGTAGTTGTGTGAAGGAAAAGAGGAAAGATTGGATTTTTTGCCCAAATATAGCGCCCCCAGTGGCGAAATATCACAGAAAATGGGTAACATGTCAGAAGCCCAATGAGTGATTTGCGTGTGAAGTATGAGCAGTTTTGAGCAATTAGAAGATTTGTTATGAATTTTTAAGCATGTAAAAGTTTGCATTAAAAATTGATTGACGTATAACTTCTGAACGGTTAATGCTACGTGAAACCTATTTAGTAACTTTTGTCAGCCATGTCTGTAGATGATGTGTATCAATTTTGGTGACATTCCTGTGAACGGTCTAGGAGGAGTTGCGCCGTCTTCGTGGCCATGCACTTTGCACAAAAGTGAAATTACCTCACTTCCTGTTGGGCGTGGCTAATGCATTGGCATTACATTTTTGTCCGGATTAGTGAGATACATATGCCTACCAAATGGGATGCCACTACTACAAACTACATGGCAACCAGGCACCTTAATGCGGGAGGCCAAAATCACAACGAGTTAGGGGGCGCTATAGAGGCCCTGAGGCCCGCTTGGATCTGGGCTTCTGGTTCTCAGTAGCGGTGGCAGTCTAAGAAAAAGGAGCCAAATTTCGTGCGTTGTCGACCATGGCAAGCGCCCCAATAAGGGTCTTGTAAAGAGTTTGCTTGCCAAGTTTGACAAATCAGAAGCTGCAATATCATTTCTGCCATAACCAGCACCCCCAAGGGCGAAAGTGCACAAAATTGGGCGTACATGTCAGGTGAGCTATGAAGAGTTTGCCTATGAAGTTTGATGACAATTGAATAAATAGAAGATGAGATATAGATTTTTGAAGAATAAATTTTTTGGTTTTTCCCATGTCAGTAGGTGGCGCTATGCTGTACATGAGCGATTATGAGTTGGAAAAATAAGTGACTACAACAGCAACGTACTAGCACAAGGTAGTGGTGTGAAGGAAAAGCATTATGGAATTATTTAACAAAAACCCGTTTTGGAGCAATTGCGTCGGCCAAAAACAGCGCCCCCCATGGACGAAAATTCCCAAAATGTGGTATACATGACATGGGAGGTACTAAGAGGGTGGCCGTGAAGTTTGACCAAATTTGAGGAAAGATTGGAATTTTTGCCCAAAAATAGCGCCCCCAGTGGCGAAATATCACAGAAAGTGGGTAACATGTCAGAAGCCCAATGAGTGATCTGCGTGTGAAGTATGAGCAGTTTTGAGCAATTAGAAGATTTGTAATGAATTTTTAAGCATGTAAAATTTTGCATTGAAAATTGATTGACGTATAACTTCTGAACGGTTTATGCTACGTGAAAGGTATTTAGTAACTTTTGTCAGCCATGTCTGTAGATGATGTGTATCAATTTTGGTGACATTCCTATGAACGGTCTAGGAGGAGTTGTGCCGTGTTCGTGGCCATGCATTTCGCACAAAAGTGAAATTACCTCACTTCCTGTTGGGCGTGGCTAATGCATTGGCATTACATTTTTGTCCGGCTTAGTGAGATACATATGCGTTCCAAATGGCATGCCACTACTACAAACTACATGGCAACCAGGCACCTTAATGCGGGAGGCCAAAATCACAACGACTTAGGGGGCGCTATAGAGGCCCTGAGCCCCGGCCAAGTTTGGGCTTTTGGTTCTGAGTAGCGGTGGCAATTCTCGGAACTGGTGCCAAATTTCGTGCGTTTTCGTCCATGGCAAGCGCCCCGAAAATGGCCCAACAGCGGAGAAAAATAAAGAAGAAGAAGAAGAAGAAGACGGAAGAATAATAATAGTGAACTCTTACAAGAACAATAGGGCCTTCGCCCTATAGGGCTCGGGCCCTAATTAAAGCCGCAAGCGGCCTCGACGGGCCCTCGCGCCAGCGGCCAAGGGGGGCGGGGGCATGCGTCCCCGCGAAAAACCTTCCACAAGAGTTTGCTTGCCAAGTTTGACAAATCAGAAGCTGCAATAGCATTTTTGCCATAACCAGCACCCCCAGGGGCGAAAGTGCACAAAATTTGGCGTGTATGTCAGGTGAGTTATGAAGAGTTTGCGTATGAAGTTTGATGACAATTGAGTAAATAGAAGATGAGATATAGATTTTTGAAGAATAAATTTTTTGGTTTTTCCCATGTCAGTAGGTGGCGCTATGCTGTACATGAGCGATTATGAGTTGGAAAAATAAGTGTCTACAACAGCAACGTACTTTCACAAGGTAGTGGTGTGAAGGAAAAGCATAATGGAATTATTTACCAAAAACCCGTTTTGGAGCAATTGCTCCGGCCAAAAACAGCGCCCCCCCATGGACGAAAATTCCCAAAATGTGGTATACATGACATGGGAGGTAGGAAGAGGGTGGCCGTGAAGTTTGACCAAATTTGAGGAAAGATTGGATTGTTTGCCCAAAAATAGCGCCCCCAGTGGCGAAAGTGCACAAAATTTGGCGTATATGTCAGGTGACCTATGAAGAGTTTGCGTATGAAGTTTGATGACAATTGAGTAAGTAGAAGATGAGATATAGATTTTTGAAGAATAAATTTTTTGGTTTTTCCCATGTCAGTAGGTGGCGCTATGCTGTACATGAGCGAGGATGAGTTGGAAAAATAAGTGTCTACAGCAGCAACGTACTATCACAAGGTAGTGGTGTGAAGGAAAAGCATTATGGAATAATTTACCAAAAACCCGTTTTGGAGCAATTGCGTCGGCCAAAAACAGCGCCCCCCATGGACGAAAATTTCCAAAATGTGGTATACATGACATGGGAGGGAGTAAGAGGGTGGCCGTGAAGTTTGACCAAATTTGAGGAAAGATTGGATTTTTTGCCCAAAAATAGCGCCCCCAGTGGCGAAATATCACAGAAATTGGGTAACATGTCAGAAGCCCAATGAGTGATTTGCGTGTGAAGTATGAGCAGTTTTGAGCAATCAGAAGATTTGTTACGAATTTTTAAGCATGTAAAATTTTGCATCGAAAATTGATTGACGTATAACTTCTGAACGGTTTACCCTACGTGAAAGGTATTTAGTAACTTTTGTCAGCCATGTCTGTAGATGATGTGTATCAATTTTGGTGACATTCCTATGAACGGTCTAGGAGGAGTTGCGCCATCTTCGTGGCCATGCATTTCGCACAAAAGTGAAATTACCTCACTTCCTGTTGGGCGTGGCTAATGCATTGGCATTACATTTTTGTCCGGCTTAGTGAGATACATATGCGTACCAAATGGCATGCCACTACTACAAACTACATGGCACCCAGGCACCTTAATGCGGGAGGCCAAAATCACAACGACTTAGGGGGCGCTATAGAGGCCCTGAGCCCCGGCCAAGTTTGGGCTTCTGGTTCTGAGTAGCGGTGGCAATTTTCGGAACTGGTGCCAAATTTTGTGCGTTTTCGCCCATGGCAAGCGCCCCGAAAATGGCCCAACAGTGGAGAAAAATAAAGAAGACGGAAGAATAATAATAGTGAACTCTTACAAGAACAATAGGGCCTTCGCCCATAGGGCTCGGGCCTTAATAATAGTGAACTCTTACAAGAACAATAGGGCCTTCGCCCATAGGGCTCGGGCCCTAATAACATAAAAAGCTAAGACATTACAATACACCGCACATTGTTCGAAAAAGGAGTGGGAAGAAGTACAATACTTTTTTAATTTCCCACCCCTTTTTAACTACCCCGAAATCCAAACTACATTAATACACCTATAAAAATATATACCATATATACACTTCATGAATATCTATCTATCTATCTATCTATCTATCTATCTATCTATCTATCTAATTACAAAAATAAATATATACTACATACCATATATATACACTTCACAAATATCCATATAAATATTTAATTACCAAATTAAATATATACTACATTCCATATATACACTTCATAAATATCTATATAAATATATAATTACAAAATATATATATACTATATACCATATATACACTTCATAAATATCTATATAAATATATAATTACAAAAATAATTAAAGCCGCAAGCGGCCTCGACGGGCCCTCGCGCCAGCGGCCAAGGGGGGCGGGGGCATGCGTCCCCGCGAAATAACTTCCACAGCTTCTTCGGCAAGAGACATTACTCCCACAATGGCGACAAAGCACAGAATTGGACACATGGTAACAATAGGGTCTCGCACTGTACGGTGCTCGGGGGGCGCTATAGAGGCCCTGAGGCCCGCCTGGATCTGGGCTTCTGGTTGTCAGTAGCGGTGGCAGTCTAAGAAAAAGGAGCCAAATTTCGTGCGTTGTCGACAATGGCAAGCGCCCCAATAAGGGTCCTGTAAAGAGTTTGCTTGCCAAGTTTGACAAATCAGAAGCTGCAATATCATTTTTGCCATAACCAGCACCCCCAGGGGCGAAAGTGCACAAAATTGGGCGTATATGTCAGGTGAGCTATGAAGAGTATGCGTATGAAGTTTGATGACATTTGAGTAAATAGAAGATGAGATATAGATTTTTGAAGAATAAATTTTTTGGTTTTTCCCATGTCAGTAGGTGGCACTATGCTGTACATGAGCGATTATAAGTTGGAAAAATAAGTGTCTACAACAGCAACGTACTGTCACAAGGTAGTGGTGTGAAGGAAAAGCATTATGGAATTATTTACCAAAAACCCGTTTTGGAGCAATTGCGTCGGCCAAAAACAGCGTCCCCCATGGACGAAAATTCCCAAAATGTGGTATACATGACATGGGAGGTAGTAAGACGGAGGCCGTGAAGTTTGACCAAATTTGAGGAAAGATTGGATTTTTTGCCCAAAAATAGCGCCCCCAGTGGCGAAAGTGCACAAAATTTGGCGTATATGTCAGGTGAGCTATGAAGAGTTTGCCTATGAAGTTTGATGACAATTGAGTAAATAGAAGATGAGATATAGATTTTTGAAGAATAAATTTTTTGGTTTTTCCCATGTCAGTAGGTGGCGCTACGCTGTACATGAGCGATTATGAGTTGGAAAAATAAGTGTCTACAACAGCAACGCACTATTACAAGGTAGTGGTGTGAAGGAAAAGCATTATGGAATTATCTACCAAAAACCCGTTTTGGAGCAATTGCGTCGGCCAAAAACAGCGGCCCCCATGGACGAAAATTCCCAAAATGTGGTATACATGACATGGGAGGTAGGAAGAGGGTGGCCGTGAAGTTTGACCAAATTTGAGGAAAGACTGGAATTTTTGCCCAAAAATAGCGCCCCCAGTGGCGAAATATCACAGAAAGTGGGTAACATGTCAGAAGCCCAATGAGTGATCTGCGTGTGAAGTATGAGCAGTTTTGAGCAAGTAGAAGATTTGTTATGAATTTTTAAGCATGTAAAATGTGGCATTGAAAATTGATTGACGTGAAACTCCTGAATGGTTTATGCTACGTGAAACCTATTTAGTAACTTTTGTCAGCCATGTCTGTAGATGATGTGTATCAATTTTGGTGACATTCCTATGAACGGTCTAGGAGGAGTTGCGCCGTCTTCGTGGCCATGCATTTCGCACAAAAGTGAAATTACCTCACTTCCTGTTGGGCGTGGCTAATGCATTGGCATTACATTTTTGTCCGGCTTAGTGAGATACATATGCGTACCAAATGGCATGCCACTCCTACAAACTACATGGCAACCAGGCACCTCAAAGCGGGAGGCCAAAATCACAACGAGTTAGGGGGCGCTATAGAGGCCCTGAGGCCCGCCTGGATCTGGGCTTCTGGTTCTCAGAAGCGGTGGCAGTCTAAGAAAAAGGAGCCAAATTTTGTGCGTTGTCGACCATGGCAAGCGCCCCAATAAGGGTCCTGTAAAGAGTTTGCTTGGCAAGTTTGACAAATCAGAAGCTGCAATATCATTTTTGCCATAACCAGCACCCCCAGGGGCGAAAGTGCACAAAATTTGGCGTAGACGTCAGGTGAGCTATGAAGAGTTTGCGTATGAAGTTTGATGACAATTGAGCAAATAGAAGATGAGATATAGATTTTTGAAGAATAAATTTTTTGGTTTTTCCCATGTCAGTAGGTGGCGCCATGCTGTACATGAGCGATTATGAGTTGGAAAAATAAGTGTCTACAACAGCAATGTACTATCACAAGGAAGTGGTGTGAAGGAAAAGCATTATGGAATTATTTACCAAAAACCCGTTTTGGAGCAATTGCGTCGGCCAAAAACAGCGCCCCCCATGGACAAAAATTTCCAAAACGTGGTATACATGACATGGGGGGTAGTAAGAGGGTGGCCGTGAAGTTTGACCAAAATTGAGGAAAGATTGGAATTTTTGCCCAAAAATAGCGCCCCCAGTGGCGAAATATCACAGAAATGGGGTAACATGTCAGAAGCCCAATGAGTGATTTGCGTGTGAAGTATGAGCACTGGTGAGCAATCAGAAGATTTGTTATGAATTTTTAAGCATGTAAAATTTTGCATCGAAAATTGATTGACGTATAACTTCTGAACGGTTAATCCTACGTGAAACGTATTTAGTAACTTTTGTCAGCCATGTGTGTAGATGATGTGTATCAATTTTGGTGACAGTCCTATGAACAGTCTAGGAGGAGTTGCGCCGTCTTCGTGGCCATGCATTTCGCACAAAAGTGAAATTACCTCACTTCCTGTTGGGCGTGGCTAATGCATTGGCATTACATTTTTGTCCGGCTTAGTGAGATACATAAGCGTACCAAATTGCATGCCACTACCACAAACTATATGGCAACCAGGCACCTTAATGCGGGAGGCCAAAATCACAACGACTTAGGGGGCGCTATGGAGGCCCTGAGCCCCGGCCAAGTTTGGGCTTCTGGTTCTGAGTAGCGGTGGCAATTCTCGGAACTGGTGCCAAATTTCGTGCGTTTTCGCCCATGGCAAGCGCCCCGAAAATGGCCCAACAGCGGAGAAAAATAAAGAAGAAGAAGAAGAAGACGGAAGAAGAAGAAGAAGAAGAAGAAGAAGACGGAAGAATAATAATAGTGAACTCTTACAAGAACAATAGGGCCTTCGCCCATAGGGCTCGGGCCCTAAATATCTACTACATACCTATCCCTGTAAATATGAAGATATAAACTATCCCCATAAATAAATATATACCATATATACCATTTACTAAGTTAGTTCTAATATAACAATCAACTCTATTCTATTTATCCCTCATCATCCTCCGTTGACATACTTCCTCTTCTATATACTTGTTTAAAAATATTTTTTGTACCTTTTTTTAAACAGATTTATATTTGCACTTTGTTTTATTTCTGTCTCCAGTCTGTTCCATAAAGTCACCCCACAGCTCGATACGCACATGCTTTTCATATTTGTTCGAACCTTTGTTTTTTTAAAATTTAGGTCTCCCCTTAGATTATATCCCCCCTCTCTCTCACTAAACATTCCTTGTATATTTTTCGGCAATAGATTATTTCTCGCTTTGTACATTATTTGTGCTGTTCTGAATTTGACCAGATCCATAAATTTCAACATGTGTGATTTTATGAATAGTGAGTTTGTGTGGTCTCTGTATCCTGTTTTGTTTATTGTCCTTATTGCTCTTTTCTGTATTGTACATATCGGCTGCAGAGTGGTTTTGTAGGTGTTTCCCCAGACTTTGACACAGTAAGTCAGATATGGCAAAAATAACGAGTAATATAGAGTATGCAAAGATTTGCAATCAAGAATATGTTTTGTTTTCCACAGAATTGCCGAGCACTTTGCCAGTTTTGCTCGTACGTATCCTACATGAGGTTTCCAGCAGACTTTATGATCCAAAATCACACCAAGAAATTTAATTTCCTGTACCATTTCTATCTTAGTATTGTCTATTATCAATTCTACATTACAATCTATTTTGTGTCTCCCAAACAACATGATCTTTGTTTTGCTTAGATTTATTGATAATTTATTTTGTCAAACCATAGTTTTAGTTTATTTATTTCAGTTGTGATTGTCTCCAAAGTCTGCTGCAAATTCTCACCGGAACAAAAAATATTGGTGTCATCTGCAAACAAAACAAATTTCAGTACTCACGAAATTCTACATATGTCATTGATCTATATTATGAATAATTTCGGACCTAATATTGACCCCTGTGGTACCCCGCATGTAATGTTCATGAAATCAGATTTATGGTCACCTATCTGCACAAACTGTTGCCTGTTTCTTAGATAGCTCAACAGCCAACTCCACCCAACTCCCCTAACACCACACTTTTCTAGTTTACTTAATAATATACTATGATCAATGGTATCGAATGCTTTTTTAGGTCCACAAATACTCCAACTGCTATTTTTTTAATTGTCTATACATTTTCTAATTTCCTCTATTAGTTCCATTAGTGCCATCGATGTTGATCTGTCCGTTCTGAATCCATATTGACTGTCTGTAAGGAGGTTGTGTTTTTCAATAAATTTGTCCAGTCTATCTGAAAAAAGTTTTTCGAGTATTTTGGAGAATTGGGGGAGTAAAGAAACAGGCCTGTAGTTTGTGAAATGGTGTCTATCTCCGGTTTTAAACAATGGTATCACTTTTGCAATTTTCATTTTGTCTGGAAATGTACCTGATTGAAAAGATAAATTGCAGATGTGGGTGAGTGGTTTCACAATTCCCTCAATAGCTGTTTTTACTGTTAACATGTCTATATCATTCCAGTCTGCAGATGTTTTGTTTTTACATTTTCTTACAATTTGGATAATTTCTTCCTCATCAGTTGCAGTTAGGAAAATTGTACTTGGATTTCTGTCCCCCATATCTTCTATTTCCCCACATTGTGTTGTCTCTTGTTCCTTTATTTTTGCTGCTAAATCTGGTCCCACATTTACAAAGAATTGGTTAAAACCATTCACCACATCCTCCATATTATTTATGGTCTTGTCATTTACAGTGTAGTACTCTGGGTAATTTGTAGTTTTGGATCCATTTCTCACAATACCATTTAGTACAGTCCATATACCTTTTAATATTGTTTTTATTTTTCTCCACTAATTTATTATAATAGTCTTTCTTACATATCCTCATAATATTAGTTAATTTATTTTTATATTTCTTATATTTTTCCTCGGGCGGCACGGTGGTGTAGTGGTTAGTGCTGTCGCCTCACAGCAAGAAGGTCCGGGTTCGAGCCCCGTGGCCGGCGAGGGCCTTTCTGTGTGGAGTTTGCATGTTCTCCCCGTGTCCGCGTGGGTTTCCTCCGGGTGCTCCGGTTTCCCCCACAGTCCAAAGACATGCAGGTTAGGTTAACTGGTGACTCTAAATTGACCGTGAGTGTGAATGGTTGTCTGTGTCTATGTGTCAGCCCTGTGATGACCTGGCGACTTGTCCAGGGTGTACCCCGCCTTTCGCCCGTAGTCAGCTGGGATAGGCTCCAGCTTGCCTGCGACCCTGTAGAAGGATAAAGCGGCTAGAGATAATGAGATGAGACGAGATATTTTTCCTCTGCCTCTATAGTTCGATGCTTTAAGAATTGTCTGTATAATATATTTTTCTTTTTGCAGGCATTTTGTAGCCCCTTGGTGACCCACGGGCTATTTGTATATTTATGTATATTACTGTATTTCTTTATAGGACAAGTTTTATTATATAGTTCATTGAATATTATTAAAAATTCCTCATATGCTTTATCAACATCTTTTTCTTTATAAACTACATTCCAGTCTTGTATCATTAAGTCATTTTTTAGTGCAATCATGGTTTCTTCAGTTTTTACTCTTATATATTTATAATTTTTGGAATCCTTTTTCTTGCTATAATTACAGTAATATACATTAAAAATAGGTAGGTGGTCACTGATGTCTGTTAATAGTAGTCCACTCTCTGTATTATTTTCCAGGATATTAGTAAATATATTATCTATTAAAGTGGTGCTGTGAGAAGTGATCCTGCTTGGTCTGGTAATAGTTGGATACAGTCCCATACTGAACATTGAGTTAATGAACTCTTCTGTCATTTTGTGTTTCTTATAATTAAAGAGGTCGATGTTAAAATCACCACAGATGTACATGACCTTCTGTGTTGATTTTATAAACATACTTTCCATCCAATCTATAAAAACTTCTATGCTTGATCCAGGAAATCTGTATATACAGCTCACACTACACCACCGTGCCGCCAACTAGTGAGTTTTTAAATGGCAGAATGTGTAGGCGAGGGCGAATTTTCACTTCAAATAGTATGTGTGTGTGTTGTATGGTAAGAGAGTTCAGTGATGCAAACAAGACAACAGTGAGGCTCTGGTTTGTTCAATGCCTTGCCATGACTGACATTTACTGTACCTTAGGAGAAAAGGTTCTAAAGAAACTTATCTTATGATCAACGTGATTAATCGTATTTATTATTTTCGCGATGAAAAGTTGGTTTTTGATCAGTGTCATTCATTGGAATCTTCAAAATGCAACGTTCTCCCTTTTCTGTTTCTGCAGTTGACAGACTTCAAAATGCTAAAACGTGACTTTTCGTTGAGATACATGCAAACAAGAAACGTATTTCAGTTCAGCAAAGGTTTCAGAATGATGTTATATAATTTATATTATTCTATCCACATTGACTGGATATGAGCAATCGTGCGCTCTAATTGGCTACTCTACTACTAGGATATCAGCTCATATACCATGAGTAGAGAAAAACAAAATGGTGGAATGTGTTGCTGAAACAACCGAGGACGAAATAAAAACTCTACTCGACAACAAAAAAAAAACAAAAAAAAATACAAAAAAAGCAACAAAATATGGAATAAAAGTATTTGATAAGAGCATATCTTTTTTTCAAGAATTATTATGATAGCATTTTTTACAAATTGCTACTGTCATTTTGCTGTTTTTTTACATTCTAAGTGGAAATGATTTTGTTGGGCGTTTTGTATAAAGTTTTTATTTATCAAATTTGCAAAAAAATAAAAATGCTCCCTTTCTCAAAATCCAGTGAATGTGGATAGAATAAAACAGTTATTCCACTCAATCTTCTCGTACACGGATTATAGCCGACTCGGTGCTACGTGCCTCATCGGCTATCAGCTCATGTACGACTTGATTTCGTGGAATAATTATTAATTGTACAATCATTCCGCCACAGAAAAGAACAGTTCAAAGATATATTTGAAAGCAATGTAGTTGTATAATATTGCCATGACATTCATGTTTGTGTATGTAAACCTCTGACCACAACTGTATATATTTGACTGGTTTGTGTGTTGTGTATCTATAAGAGTGATAGTTGTGGTGATAATACTCATGAGGGTCCTGGACCTCAGTTTGAGAACCATGGTTGGAGATTAATGGTCATGATTTTGGAAGGTTGTGAAACTTGTGTGAACGTGCAAGCAAGTTAAAGTTAAAGTCCTTCCCACGCCCAGTACCTGGTATTCCTAGGCAGTCTCCCACTCAAGTACTAACCAGGCCCAACTCTGATGGTGGCGCATCGGGCGGCGCTGATCTCCGTTTCTGTAGCCCTCGGCCTCTCGCCTATTACATAGCTAGGGTTACAGTGGGGGGCTAGTCCTCTGGTAACCACGAGAGTTTAACTCCCCATGCACATCTGTATTGCAGCGTGCCTTGCCAGATGGTAGTGGGTACCATTTTTATGATGGTCTTTGGTATGACCCAACCGTGAATAGAACTCACGATCTCCCGATCGAGAGGCGGACACGCTACCACTAGGCCACTAGTCGGTACGTGCAAGCAAGACAGAGTCTCAAATCTAACTTGTGTGTACCATGGAGCTGAGAGAGAAGACAGGGCATAGTGAACAAGGTCACGGCATCTACAATTTATTTCCAGACAATGGAGGAACAGCTCACAACTCTGCAAGCTCACAGCATGAGGCCCTCACCTCTCTCTCTCTCTATCTCTCCCTGTGATGCTTTACTGATTAAAGGAATAATTATGGTGAGGTGTGGTGAGATAGACAAAATGACTGATTTATTGATTCATCTCAGACGGGGGGCTGTTAGTGATGAATTAACTGGTGGGGGGCAAATGTTCAGTGAGCGCAATCTGTAGTTTAACAGACACAGTTGTAAAAATCAACATGCTGACCAGCAAATGTCTTGATTTAAACTTTCATTTTTAAGCAATAAATGTTTTAGCAGTGTGATTGCACCATTTTAAACCAGCTTTAGCCTCTAAGGGTTTGTATAAATAATTTAGCTACATGCTAAAAAAAAAAAATCACACAACCCGACAACAGAATATATATAATCAGAATCAGATCATGGGCGGCACGGTGGTGTAGTGGTTAGCGCTGTCGCCTCACAGCAAGAAGGTCCGGGTTCGAGCCCCGTGGCTGGTGAGGGCCTTTCTGTGCGGAGTTTGCATGTTGTCTGCGTGGGTTTCCTCCAGGTGCTCCGGTTTCCCCCACAGTCCAAAGACATGCAGGTTAGGTTAACTGGTGACATCGTAGGTGTGAATGGTTGTCTGTGTCTATGTGTCAGCCCTGTGATGACCTGGCGACTTGTCCAGGGTGTACCCCGCCTTTCACCTTTATCCTGTAGAACAGGATAAAGCGGCTAGAGATAATGAGATCAGAATTACTTTATTAATCCCTGGAGGGAAATTCAAATTTGCTACCAAGCTCCTGAATCAAAGAAGTAGTAAACATGTCTAAAAATAGAACATAAATTCGTCTGAAAAAGAATAAATAAAACTAAAATACATTTAAAAAAGTTTAGTAACTTAAATAAAAGCAAAATGAAGTGATTTTATATACAATGATTCCTATATACAGTATATTGCACCTGAGTTAAGGATACAGTATACAACCCCGAGTCCAAAAAAGTTGGGACAAAGTACAAATTGTAAATAAAAACGGAATGCAATGATGTGGAAGTTTCAAAATTCCATATTTTATTCAGAATAGAACATAGATGACATATCAAATGTTTAAACTGAGAAAATGTATCATGTAAAGAGGAAAAATTAGGTGATTTTAAATTTCATGACGACAACGCATCTCAAAAAAGTTGGGACAAGGCCATGTTTACCACTGTGAGACATCCCCTTTTCTCTTTACAACAGTCTGTAAACGTCTGGGGACTGAGGAGACAAGTTGCTCAAGTTTAGGGATAGGAATGTTAACCCATTCTTGTCTAATGTAGGATTCTAGTCGCTCAACTGTCTTAGGTCTTTTTTGTCGTATCTTCCGTTTTATGATGCGCCAAATGTTTTCTATGGGTAAAAGAGCTGGACTGCAGGCTGGCCAGTTCGGTACCCGGACCCTTCTTCTACGCAGCCATGATGCTGTAATTGGTGCAGTATGTGGTTTGGCATTGTCATGTTGGAAAATGCAAGGTCTTCCCTGAAAGAGACGTCGTCTGGATGGGAGCATATGTTGCTCTAGAACCTGGATATACCTTTCAGCATTGATGGTGTCTTTCCAGATGTGTAAGCTGCCCATGCCACACGCACTAATGCAACCCCGTACCATCAGAGATGCAGGCTTCTGAACTGAGCGCTGATAACAACTTGGATCGTCCTTCTCCTCTTTAGTCCGAATGACACGGCGTCCCTGATTTCCATAAAGAACTTCAAATTTTGATTCGTCTGACCACAGAACAGTTTTCCACTTTGCCACAGTCCATTTTAAATGAGCCTTGGCCCAGAGAAGACGTCTGCGCTTCTGGATCATGTTTAGATACGGCTTCTTCTTTGAACTATAGAGTTTTAGCTGGCAACGGCGGATGGCACGGTGAATTGTGTTCACAGATAATGTTCTCTGGAAATATTCCTGAGCCCATTTTGTGATTTCCAGTACAGAAGCATGCCTGTATGTGATGCAGTGCCGTCTGAGGGCCCGAAGATCACGGGCACCCAGTATGGTTTTCCGGCCTTGACCCTTACGCACAGAGATTCTTCCAGATTCTCTGAATCTTTTGATGATATTATGCACTGTAGATGATGATATGTTTAAACTCTTTGCAATTTTACACTGTCGAACTCCTTTCTGATATTGCTCCACTATTTGTCGGCGCAGAATTAGGGGGATTGGCGATCCTCTTCCCATCTTTACTTCTGAGAGCCGCTGCCACTCCAAGATGCTCTTTTTATACCCAGTCATGTTAATGACCTATTGCCAATTGACCTGATGAGTTGCAATTTGGTCCTCCAGCTGTTCCTTTTTTGTACCTTTAACTTTTCCAGCCTCTTATTGCCCCTGTCCCAACTTTTTTGAGATGTGTTGCTGTCATGAAATTTCAAATGAGCCAATATTTGGCATGAAATTTCAAAATGTCTCACTTTCGACATTTGATATGTTGTCTATGTTCTATTGTGAATACAATAGCAGTTTTTGAGATTTGTAAATTATTACATTCCATTTTTATTTACAATTTGTACTTTGTTCCAACTTTTTTGGAATCGGGGTTGTACATGGTAAGACAGTGTACCACAGTTATACAGTGGCATTGTACAGCTTGACCGCAATAGGTAGGAATGATTTCCTGTGTCTCTCAGTTGTGCAACGTGGAAGAATCAGCCGTTTACTGAACGTGCTCCTGTGGCTGATCAGCTCCTCATGTAGAGGGTGGGAAGGACAGTCTAAGATCGTTTTTATTTTGGACAGTGTTCTCTTCTCCAGCGCCACTATTAGAGAGTCCAGTTACATATATACACACACCTGTATGTGTATATATATAAAATGGAATTTTTCATTTGCGTCCACAGATGTGTGTGGCAACCTGGGAAATCCCTTGATGAAATATAGATTTTTTTTCTACATATAGGTCTGAGGATGACAGACTTTTCTGGAATGTAATATACCATATACTGTTGATGACATGCAACCACGTGATCAAAATGTGCTGCGTCATGAGCGTCCGCCATGATGGTGGATATACAAAGCAACTAGAATGGCAGCCTTTGAAAGCGTGTCTGTAAACAGTGCTGAATTTTCTCAGTATTACTGCGATTTGAACAGTCGAGCAAAGATTCGATACAAAGAGAAGATAGATATGTGTGGTTTTGACCCATATTATTTTAAAAAGTCAGACTTTTCTGAAGATAAGACGCTTCTACCGACCATCGAGTACCCAGATATCACGTTCTATCTGGTTTGGCTGCCAAAGAATCAAGTCTGACCTTGGATGAAACATAGCCCATTTTCTGAGTGGGTGCCCAGTCTGGATTGTTTCTATCGTATAATTTTGCTGGCGCTCCTAGAAGCGAAATGGTAATACACGTGTTAAAATTATAACAACAAACGAGTGAACCACAGCAAGAGAACGGCCATTTTATAGCAAAATTCTATCAATATGAAATAAAATTCTTCCATGATATTATCGAGAAAGCTTTTGAATCTCACCTGAGATAAAATGATTGCTGCAAACACGAGTGTAACGGTTCCTGATGTGGGTGGAGCACAGAAGCACGCCAAGCAAGAGTTGATGTTCACATACACACTTTTTATTTGCTTATTTTGGCTTTTCAGCTTGCTTGCTTCATTCATTCATTCAGTCACACACATGCGTTGGGGTCGGGGAGCCCCTCTTCTCTGCTCTCCCCCTCCTTTTATGCTCAATCCCTGTGACAAACAAACAAACACACCCATACACATTAATGACACCAGGTGTAATGACTTAGCCACTTACCTTCCCCGACTCCCGCATCCATTCACAGACTGCCACTTGGCCACGCCCCCATTGCCACATATCCCCACCACCCGACTCAGGCCGGGGAGCTGTCCAGCTTGAAGCAGACTCCCACCCCCGACCGGACAGGAAGTCCACCACCACCATCTGCACCCCCGGCCTGTGGACCACCTCAAACTTAAACGGCTGGAGGGCAAGATACCAACGGGTGATCCGCGCATTGGCATCCTTCATGTGGTGGGGCCACTGGAGGGGTGTGTAGTCCGAACAGAGAGTGAAAGGGCGCCCCAGCAGGTAGTATCGGAGGGCGAGGACCACCCACTTGATGGCAAGGCACTCTTTCTCGATGGTGCTGTACTTGCTTTCACGCATCGAGAGTTTACGGCTGATGTACAGCACGGGGCGCTCCTTGCCCTCCACCTTCTGGGACAAAACAGCCCCCAACCCTCTGTCCGATGCATCAGTCTGTAAAATAAAGGGGAGAGAGAAGTGAGGGGAGTGTAAAAGTGGCCCCCCACACAGTGCAGCTTTTACCTTAGAGAATGCCTGTTGACACCACTCTGTCCACTGGACCGGATCTGGAGCCCCCTTTTGAGTGAGATCGGTTAAAGGGCTGGTGACATCCGAATAATTAGGTATAAACCTACGATAATAGCCAGCCAGCCCCAGGAACTGTCTCACCCCCTTTTTGGTCTTGGACCTTGGGCAGGTCGCAATCGCTGCAGTCTTGTTAATTTGGGGACGCACCTGCCCATGACCCAAGTGGAACCTCAGATACTGTACTTCCACCCACCTAATTGCACACTTTTTTGGGTTAGCTGTGAGGCCCGCATGCCTCAGTGACTTTAGAATGGCCCTCAGATGTTCTAGGTGCCCCGGCCAATCATGGCTGTAGATTTATTATATCATCAAGATATGCACCCGCTTAGACAGCGTGAGGGCGGAGGACCCTGTCCATGAGCCGCTGGAATGTAGCGGGTGCCCCAAATAACCCAAAAGGGAGCATGACAAATTGGTGTAATCCAAACGGTGGAAAAGGCCATTTTCTCTCGGGATAGAAGAGTCAAGGGGATCTGCCAATATCCCTTTGTTAGATCTAGTGTCGAATAAAAGCGAGCCGCACCTAACCAATCGAGCAACTCATCAATGCGAGGCATTGGGTATGCATCAAATTTAGACACTGCGTTGACCTTTCTATAGTCCACACAGAACTGAACCGACCCGTTGGTCTTGGGAACCAGGACCACTGGGCTGCTCCAGTCACTGTGGGACTCCTCGATTATGCTCATCTCGAGCATGGCCTTGAGTTCATCCCGGACCACTTTTTTTTGTGTGTTTGGGTAGGCGGTAAGGGCGGCTACACACCACCACCTCCGGGGGCGTCTCAATGTGGTGTTCTATGAGGTGGGTGCGGCCGGGTAGGGGCGAGAACATGTCGGAAAATTCCTTCTGCAACTTGGCCACCTCTGTGAGTTGGGTCGGTGCCTGCTGGGCCAGCATCAAGGCTTCAAAGCATTGCTCTTGTTCCTTTCGGAGGGCGATCAGCGCTTGATGCTGGTTCTGCTGGGCGGTAGCGAGGGCAAGGATGAGCTCTTCGAATGGGGAGGACTCCATGGAGTGGTTCCCTTCTGTGCGTCCTGGGTTTCAGCACCACTGTAACGGTTCCTGATGTGGGTGGAGCACAGAAGCACGGCAGACGAGAGTTGATGTTCACATACACACTTTTTATTTGGTTAAAAATTCACAAACTGCCACTTGGCCACGCCCCCGTTGCCAGAACGAGCTGTTTTGGTTTTAGCCTCTGTTAGATCTGTTAGATCAGCCCTGCCGATGTTGTTCAGCCATGCTCATCTCCTTTCCGTACTAAGCCTCAGAGTTTCCTCGCCCTCTTTCCGAATCACGGACGGAATTCTAAAAAATCGGAATATGCCACGGTCACGGGTACTATTGTGACCACAACCATATACAGCACAAAGATATGACAGAGCCAAAAGAACGCTTAAAGCAGTGGCATGTTTTTTTCACACATTACAACAGTTCTAAAACTGCTTTTTACAGCATCTTCATTTATCTGTTTGGTTTTTTTTTTTAAGTACAATCATGACATACATACTACGTAGATATTATTGTAGCTGAACTTATCCTGAATACAAAAAAGTCTTTGAAAATACTGCTTAGATTTGTTGAAATTCACAACAAAATTAGAGCATACCAACATCATTAGAGTGCCAGAAAATACCCTCAGACCCCAGTGGGATAAATATGTATAATATGTATATGATAAATACGTAACTGTGATGCATATCTCATTATTGGTCTCACTGTCACAGTACACAATTCGATGGTTCATTCATGGTGCTATAATATTATTATTCTATTCAGGTTGTTTTTTTTTTAATGCCCTTGTGAACATTTTGCTCATAAACTCATCAGGAGCTCTGCTTTTAGGCAGTGCGTACATATATCCATACGTTAAATAAACCCATACTATCCTGCACTGACACACTTGTCTTTTGTAAGTATTTTTCCCATTCTCTAAACTTTCATTACCTTCTAGAGTTTGTGCCGAGTCTCAGCATTGAAATAATCCACTTGATACACTACCGTTCAAAAGTTTGGGGTCACCCAGACAATTTTGTGTCTTCCATAAAAAGTCACACTTTTATTTACCACCATAAGTTGTAAAATGAATAGAAAATACAGTCAAGACATTTTTCTGGCCATTGTGAGCATTTAATCGACCCCACAAATGTGACGCTCCAGAAACTCAATCTGCTCAAAGGAAGGTCAGTTTTATAGCTTCTCTAAAGAGCTCAACTGTTTTCAGCTGTGCTAACATGATTGTACAAGGGTTTTCTAATCATCCATTAGCCTTCTGAGGCAATGAGCAAACACATTGTACCATTAGAACACTGGAGTGATAGTTGCTGGAAATGGGCCTCTATACACCTATGGAGATATTGCACCAAAAACCAGACATTTGCAGCTAGAATAGTCATTTACCACATTAGCAATGTACAGAGTGGATTTCTGATTAGTTTAAAGTGATCTTCATTGAAAAGAACAGTGCTTTTCTTTCAAAAATAAGGACATTTCAAAGTGACCCCAAACTTTTGAACGGTAGTGTACATAAACGGCTTGCCTTGCACATTCCTTCACAAATTAATGCACTGAAAAATGCATTTTTTTTTAAAAACCAATTAAAGAGTTCTTCTAAAGCCTTTCAATTACACACAATTAATGTACCATGCCTTACCAAATTCAGGGCAAATGCGCCAGGCTGCAATAAAAACCAAATTCCAATTTACTCTCAGCTTAAATCAATAACTTCAAAGAGTGAGGTGAAAGGAGAGAGAAATGGCAAAGTGCCGTGTGCACAATCAGTCACAGCTGACTAAATCAAAAAGCGAGTCATTTATTATTGTAAAGGGCATTACTGTGAGATGGATATGCATGTGTGTAATATACTGTAATTTGTCTCCATGACTGACATTTCGTGCTTGCATTTTACGCACGTTACTTCCATGTCTGAGGAAGTAAAGGAAGGACGAAAGAAAGAAAGGAAAGAGGGAATGACATGAAACATGGACATGGAGGTGTACAGTAGTTCTGTCAGGGTTTAGACTGAGCTCACAGGGATGCCTCATGCCACCTGTGATGAATCCTGAGTAGGTACAGCCTGCTGTCAGTGAAGCTCATTTATTAATCAAAGTTTCCTCTCACTCCTGAAACACTGAACCACTGAAAATATGATTTCTTGAGATGATTAATCACTTTTGGAAGGTCACAAATGACAAATCCAAAGGGGGAAAAAAACAACTCTGAGAATGTTCACTCGGAAAATTGCATACTGTATTTAAATAATATTGGCTGGTGTTGAGTGGTCAAAAAAGTCAAAGTCCCTCTCATGCCAGAATCTGGCCTTCCCAGGCAGACTCTTGTCCCAGTACTAACCAACTCTTTAAGGCGTATGGGTGCAGCACCGATCTCCATTTCAATAGCCCTCAGCCTCTTGCCTATACAGTTAGGGTTGCAGTGGTGGGCTAATCCTCTGGTAACCGCAAGAGTTTGACTTCCCCACTCGCATCTGTATTGCAGTGTGCCTTGCTAGACGGTAGTAGGTACCATTTTTTATGATGGTCTTTGGTATGACCTGACTGCGAGTAAAACTCACGATCTCCTAGTTGAAAGGTGGACACGCTAACCACTAGGCCAACTCACGGTGGCGTTGAGTGGTATAATAACAATAAATAATCTCATCTCATTATCTCTAGCCGCTTTATCCTGTTCTACAGGGTTGCAGGCAAGCTGGAGCCTATCCCAGCTGACTACGGGCGAAAGGCGGGGTACACCCTGGACAAGTCGCCAGGTCATCACAGGGCTGACACATAGACACAGACAACCATTCACACTCACATTCACACCTACAGTCAATTTAGAGTCACCAGTTAACCTAACCTGCATGTCTTTGGACTGTGGGGGAAACCGGAGCACCCGGAGGAAACCCACGCGGACACGGGGAGAACATGCAAACTCCGCACAGAAAGGCCATCGCCGGCCACAGGGCTCAAACCCGGACCTTCTTGCTGTGAGGCGACAGTGCTAACCACTACACCACTGTGCTGCCCCATTATTATCATCTCATCTCATTATCTCTAGCCGCTTTATCCTTCTACAGGGTCGCAGGCAAGCTGGAGCCTATCCCAGCTGACTATGGGCGAAAGGCGGGGTACACCCTGGACAAGTCGCCAGGTCATCGCAGGGCTGACACATAGACACAGACAACCATTCACACTCACATTCACACCTACGGTCAATTTAGAGTCACCAGTTAACCTAACCTGCATGTCTTTGGACTGTGGGGGAAACCGGAGCACCCGGAGGAAACCCACGCGGACACGGGGAGAACATGCAAACTCCACACAGAAGGGCCCTTGCCGGCCCCGGGGCTCGAACCCAGGACCTTCTTGCTGTGAGGCGACAGCGCTAACCACTACACCACCGTGCCGCCCCCATTATTATCATTATTATTATTATTATTATTATTACTACACATTCCTTTTGGGTGTTCAACACGTCTTTCTCTTTCAAAATTCTCTCAAAATCTTCCGTATTTAATGAAGCAAACCTGGCGGCCATGTTTGTTTACAAGCTGTCACAGTCGCTTGCTAGTGTGGAAGTTTTATGTCTCTGACGTGTGACATCATGTTGTCTTGACAACCATGCAATATCGTAAACCATATTCAACACTCATTCTCCATTGGGTAGAGTGACATAATACATATAGGATAAGCAATATGCTAACAATATTGTATGCTATAAAACCAAATACACAAAACTCGCTAGAAGGGAATAGAACACATTTTTATTCCATCGAAAGAGTGTCCTGTACAGTATGTATAGTAATTCCTGATATTCACTGAACTGAGAAATCAGTGAATTTTTTTCAGTATAAATTAGGGCTGTCGAAGTTAACGCGATAATAACGCGTTAACGCGATCTCAATTTATCGTGATTAAAAAAAATTGTGCCATTAACACAAATTCTAATTTGGCCCTGCGAGTCACCTGTAGTTCCTGTTGAGGCTTGTCGCGCGCTGCTTCAATAAGAGTAAGTGTGAGTGATGGAGAAAGGTCTGTTAAACGGGAAGTTTCATTTCAAAAGTAGAGTGTGATTGAGCATAGACATATAAACATAGACGCCGCCTTCTGCGTAGAATCATACGTTATCCTCGCCGCCATATTGGATGTGGCAAAGTGGAGATTCTTCAACCGTCTCTGGTATAGCATCTAGACAGTAGCTGAGAATAAAGATGCCTCATTCATGTGCTGCGTTTAACTGTACCAACAGGTTTACCGTCCAAACGAGATCACATGGGATTACCTTTCACAGGTGAGACTGGAAAAAATACTTTTCATTGTATTTGGTCATTATAACGTAATTTTACGAACAGATTTTCCTGACTTTGTGGCTAATATGAAGTCTCGCGCATAATAGCTGCTCGGTGAAACCTGTCTCCAAACAACGAAGTATTTCCTTCGTAACTACGCTGATAACACTTTGTGTTTTTGTCAAACATTGGAGCTTTGTATTCATTCTGAAGGTTTATTGTTATTAATATTGAATAAAAAGTAACTGGGATATATCATTGTTAATTATCATTCAAATTTTAGGTAAATTATTTTAATTTGCATCTTATATGGATTTTATAAGGGAAATACGGATTTTGGAGGTTGGTTATACAGGTTTGATTGACCAAAGGTTGACATGTATGTTTATAACCATCACATTAAAAGTTATATATGTTGTTTTGATGCCTGTTTGTTTCACAAATATATACGTGTGTGTTTTAATGGGTGAATAAAAGGCATCGAGTTAAATATTATTGTAGAAAGGGGCTTTATGAAGTTCAGTCCATTTACTTGCATTGGTTTACGGGGAAGATTTGCCACATCCAATATGGCGGACACTCTGACGTATCCCAGCAACAGGGCCACCAGCTCAATGCGGCGTCTATGTTTATATGTCTATGGTGATTGAGTTGGTTTTGGTATGCACTTGTACTTTTGCAAAGTGAGATTTCAGTGTGCTGTAGCACTGTGATATGACACTAAATGTCTTTATTGAAGTCCAACTGCAATTTATTTTTGTTTGCGCAGCACTGTGAAGTCCTACAGGCTGTGACTGAATACAACTCCAGCACAATTGAAGTTTTATTTCATTTTTATTTTCTTTTGTCACACATGTCTGCACTGAGACACAGTAGTATGTGACTACATGTTTTATATTGAGACTACAGCTCCCTAATCCATCACAAAATCCAATTTTGTGTTTTGTATGTTCAGTACTGCCTAGTATGTGAGTGAATAAACTCCCTTACCATTTTCTCTTGTCCCAGCAGTTTTTAACAAGTACTTTTAGCATAAAATGTGTTCACCATTTTAATTGTAACATTTCACTTTAAAAGCCTTATTCATTTACATACACTTGTGTTCAAAATAATAGCAGTCCAACACGACTAACCAGATCAGTCACTGTTTTTGGTGGAAATTATATTACTACATGGCAAATAATTTACCAGTAGGTGTAGTAGAGTCATAGAAAACCAACAGACCCAACATTCATGATATGCATGCTCCTGAGTCTGTGTAATCGAATAATTAAGTGAAAGGGACGTGTTCAAAATAATAGCAGTGTGGAGTTTAATTAGTGAGGTCATTCATTCATTCTGTGAAAAAACAGATGTCAGTCAGGTGGCCCTAATTTAAGGATGAAGCCAGCACATGTTGTACATCCATTTCTCTCTGAAAACCTGAGAAACATGGGTCGTTCCAGACATTGTTCAGAAGAACAGCGTGCTTTGATTAAAACGTTGATTGGAGAGGTAAAACGTATACTGTAAAGAAGTGCAGAAAATGATGGGCTGCTCAGCTAAAATGATCTCCAGTGCTTTAAAATGGACAGCAAAGCCAGAGAGACGTGGAAGAAAACAGAAGACTACCATTCGAATGGATCGAAGAATAGCCAGAATGCCAAAGACTCAGCCAATGATCAGCTCCAGGGTGATCAAAGACGGTCTGAAATTACCTGTGACAATTAGAAGATGCCTGTGTGAAGCTAATCTATCGGCAAGAAGCTCCCGCAAAGTTCCACTGTTAAAAAAAAAGACGTGCTGAAGAGGATACAATTTGCCAAAGAACCCATCGACTGGCCTAAAGAGAAATGGCAAAACATTTTGTGGACTGATGAAAGTAAAATTGTTCTTTTTGGGTCCAAGAGCCGCAGACAGTTTTTCAGACAACCCCCAAACACTGAATTCAAGCCACAGTACACTCTGAAGACAGTGAAGCATGGTAGTGCAAGCATCATGATATGGGAATGTTTCTCTTACTGTGGTGTTGGGCCCATTTATCGCATACCAGGGATCATGGATCAGTTTGCATATATCAGAATACTTGAAGAGGTCATGTTGCCTTATGCTGAAGAGGAAATGCCCTTGAAATGGGTGTTTCAACAAGACAACGACCCCAAACACACCAGTAAGCGAGCAGCATCAGGGTTCAAGACCAACAAAATGAAAGTTATGGAGTGGCCAGCCCAATCCCCGGACCTTAATCCGATAGAAAACTTGTGGGGTGACATCAAAAATGCTGTTTCTGAGGCAAAACCAAGAAATGCAGAGGAATTGTGGAATGCTGTCAAATCATCCTGGGCTGGAATACCTGTTCACAGGTGCCAGAAGTTCTCAGAAACCGTGGTTATACAACTAAATATTAGTTTAGTGATTCACAGGAATACTAAATCCTTAAGATTTTTTCAGTTTATACAGTAAATATTTGGAGTTTGTAATGAAAAATGCAGACACTGCTATTTTTTTGAACAGCCCAATGTTCATTTTTCTTCATTTTCTGTAAAGTAATTAAAATATTCATACATTTTTCTTCATGTTTTGATGTAGAATATAATGTGCAGTGTTCCCAATGTATGGAAATAAAAACTATTATAAGGATTTTGAGCTTTACTCACGTTTTTAAACACACTGCTATTATTTTGAACACAACTGTAGATTAAAAAAATGCGATTAATCGCGATTAACTATATGAAATTCTGAGATTAATCGCGATTAATTTTTTTTAATCGTTTGACAGCCCTAGTATAAATACATTCAAGATTGAGAAAGACGTCTATCGACATTTTCATTACTGCATACACTGAAGAGAAACAAGTTTTCCAACACTTTTATTTTAGTTATTTATTATAAAACAGTTAGTTCCCATCCACTAATGGCTGATTGGTATTGAGGTGTTCCAAGCGTGCCTATACTTCCTATAACTACAAATGAGATGTTTCTGTGTGTCTCGCGCCACTCATCTGTGTTCACCACTTCAAATTCTATTTCCAAGTTAGAAACTGTTCATGCAGTAGAGTTAGCTATTTCATCAGCAGACATGGCAAACAATACTTTACTTCATCATTGTTTGGATCACAAGAAAACAACAATTTTCACCTTTACAGTGGTCGGCATTGTGGAAATTAAATGGTGCTAACCCCCCCCAAAAAAATCCATTTCAAGTCTTTCTTGTAATGCAACAAAACAGGACAAACACCAATGGGGATGAATACTTTTGTAAGACACTGTATTATCCGTTACTATGCACTCTGCTGACATGCAACATCTAAAGAGCAATTTATATAATTTAAGCAGTGTGCTTTCTTTTAGAAGTCCTCTATCCATCAAATACGCTTAACATCAACAAGGTCCTCAAGGTGCTTTCCAAAGAGAGTGATGGCAGCTCTCTCTCTCTCTCCATCTTTCTCTTTCCCTCTCTTTATTTCTCTTCCTCATTACACACAGACAATTCGTCCTTATCAGTTTTCTGCCTGATTGGTATTTTACACATCAGAGCCAACAGGCCTCTCCTATTTAAAGACGCGCAGCAACATTTCCATTCAGAATGAAATCCAATGGTAATTGTTCACATCATGATAATAAGCTTTGTATCTGTCGCTTCAAATCAGACAGCACTCTTTCTGTGTGGAGTTCTCATCTCATCTCATTATCTCTAGCCGCTTTATCCTGTTCTACAGGGTCGCAGGCGAGCTGGAGCCTATCCCAGCTGACTACGGACGAAAGGCGGGGTACACCCTGGACAAGTCGCCAGGTCATCACAGGGCTGACACATAGACACAGACAACCATTCATACTCACATTCACACCTACGCTCAATTTAGAGTCACCAGTTAACCTAACCTGCATGTCTTTGGACTGTGGGGGAAACCGGAGCACCCGGAGGAAACCCACGCGGACACGGGGAGAACATGCAAACTCCACACAGAAAGGCCCTTGTCGGCCACGGGGCTCAAACCCAGACCTTCTTGCTGTGAGGCGACATTTGATAACTGCACATCTGGTTCCATAGCTGTACATATTCATCAATATTCTCTACCTATAATGACCTATAATGCGTTGGGTGGTGAAAACTGCCCAACGCATTATAGGTGCTCCATTTCCAGACATTGAGGGAGTCTACAAGAAGAGATGCGTGCGCCGGGCACGTAGCATCCTCAGAGACTCTTCCCACCCAGCCAACAGACTCTTTCAGCTCCTCCCGTCCAGGAGGCGATTCAGGAGTCTGCAGACCAAAACAAGCAGATACAGGAACAGCTTCTTCCCCACAGCCGTCACCCTACTGAACTCTGCCAGCAGATGATCCTATATCCTCCTTCTACCTGTGTTGACTCTTGTTGCATTTGATAACTGCACATCTGGTTCCATAGCTGTACATATTCATCAATATTCTCTACTGTTGGATCTATTTACATAGCCAGTCTTGCATGTGTGTGTGTATATATATGTATATGCTTACATCCACACTTGAGTTTAGGTGTGCATGTGTAGGTGTATATATGTATGTATGTATATATTCTGAATGCCTATTTAACTCTTATTGTTTGTATATTCACTAGACAGCTGTATTGCAAGTTAGTTCTTCTGTATATAGCCTTAAGGATAATTATAACCACCCCTTTTTTATAGCCCTACCTGTACATACTTCTCCCGTAACTTTGTACATATACTGCACAGATGTATATATTCTGTATGCTTATTTAACTCTTATTTTTTTATATTCACAAGACATCTGCATAGCAAGTTAGCTACTTCTGTATATAGCCTTAAGGATAATTATAATTATAACCACCCTTTTTTATAGCCCTACCTGTAGTTACTTCTCCTTTAACTACCGTACATATACTGCACAGAACTATTGAACATCCTATTTATTTATCTGTACATTCTCTACTCACTATAACCATCTCATTTGCACTAGCTGTACATAACTGCATTCATCTGTACATATTGCTTATCTGTACATACTGTATTTATCTGTATTTACTGCACTTCTGCTATTTGTACTTCTGATTAGATGCTAACTGCATTTCGTTACCCTGTATTTATACTGGGTAATGACAATAAAGTTGAATCTAATCTAATCTAACCACTACACCACCGTGCCGCCCGTGTGGAGTTTTTTTGTCCAAATCCACGTGGTTCTGAATCCAACACGACCCTGACTGGAGTAAGTGGTCATTAACCTCCTAGGGCTTAGCGGTCACATGCGTGGACAGCACTTTATGGAAATTCGGAACAAGAATCCACATATGTGGACATACTTTTTCTCTAAAAGTACATCTTATCAAAAGATGATGCTTAGTTTTTTATTCTAATCAGGTTCTAATAAGCCCAACTAGCAAAGAGAAATAAAAAATGCATGTAAAAAACCAGCTTGGGCCTTAGGAGGTTAAGGACGAATGAATAAATGAATAAATAGATGGACAGACAGAATAATTCCTAATGTTTGATTTGTAGTTCCTTGGAAAATTTGGAAGCCAGTGAGTGTCTGAATGCAAGACCAAAGAAGAAACCTGCTTTTTGTTCTGCAACAGTAACAAGTGCAGTCGTCTACGCTCAGTCACAGCATGTTTTATTGATCTGAAATAGTGCTGGAGCAGGGAAACACAAACACACTATCGAACCTAGAGCCCACATCGCACTTAAATCAGCTTCCATAAGTGAAGAGCAATTAAATACATCAGGACCGATTTGAAAGACAAAATTGCACTTTAACGGCTCCATTTTGGAGGACGGCTCTATTGTATGCATCAAAGAAGGAATAAAAGAGCCCTTTTTAAGTCAATACACTTTAATTTCCTGATGCTAAGAGCTGCCTTTCACATCACAATCATATTCAGAGATTTGTGAAAGAGCCTTCATCAAATGAATAAATGTTAATATCAGAATTTGATAAAGACCCGTTGTGGTTCCAGTTTTGTAAAAGGTTGTCATGACCATTTATCTTGAAGGCAAGCTATTCATCTCAACAACACACACACACACACACACACACACACACACACACACACACACACACACACACACAAAGGGTGGATAATTTATGGTTGCTGGCAAATATCCAAGTACATTATCTTAACACAAAAGTAACGGACTCCATTATTTCTATAATAACATTACATTCCAGTAAAAACAAATACAGTATGTTTTCAATATCATGCAGAGTATTCAGGGTCATGCTTGGATGGCTGGATTTTTGGGCTGGTTTCAAAATAATCTGCACTACCGGAGCAGAAATTTTAATCAGGATTAAATCCAAATCAATTCCACAAACATAATCTATCACAAACAAAGGGAAAGTGGATGCACAGGTAATCTACCTACAGTGTACTGAACTATTTCTGTTGTAAGATCGATTGCAACGATCTGCCAAAGTAAAGAGGGATTATGGAGTAGATTATGGCCAAAGATGGCCATGATTAAAAGGCAGGGTGCAGATAGTGCAAATCAGAAAAGACTGGAAAAAAAAGGTAAGACACATACGGTATGTCTCATTTTCCAATGCCTTAACTTTTTGGTTTAGTTTGACGTCTTTTAGTTCAGCTTGCAGCCATGAAATCATGTAACAGTTATTAGAAAGGAAACGTAAACGTTTAAAGCTAGACTACCTTTCAGATTTTTCAAGTGTAGGTCATAAAAAGAATTTTCCCCGACACCCAATTATTTTTGTTTAGTTGACCGAAAGCTACTGAATTTGAATCACAGACTTCCAATTGTATTAGTTTTTTTTTAAATAAAACAATTAATGAATTTAGGGCCACGTGATCCTAAATTTTCCGCTACTTTTTCCTGCTTCACCATGACCCAATTCAAGATACTATGTCATGCATTACGTGGTGGGCTTTCCCTGTTCATGCAAGGCATTGTGGGATACAAATTTGAAACAGGAGAGAAAAATGGAGGACGTGAGTGTGCGAATGAAACATGAAAGACCGACTACAGTAATGGAAAGCGAGAAGAAAAAACATTATCTTGCGAAGGAAAGGAAACGCAGGACCAAACTAATAAATATCGGTGGTCAGCGAGCACCTCGGTGTGATCAGCTGTTCGTTTAGTGACAGAATGATGGAACTGTCAGTGCACGCTCAAAGGTAAACCTTTATTTGGCAGGAATGCGACACTGTGGATGCCAGCTGCCGTAAAACCCAAAAGAAGAAGGTAAACCTGCGCACGCAAACACACACACACGGACTTCTTCTGTCTGCTTGACTGCGCGAAGCGAGCGATTTCATGCGCATTATTTGCTCGAGAATCCCCTCAAATTAAATAACCTCCCAGCCACAGAATGGCCTGTTTTTTTTTTTGAGATATTACAGAAATAAACATATATCACAGTAACCAAATTTCAGAGGGAACTAAATTTCACCGATTTTATGAAATCGAAAGGCCGTCTAGCTTTAATGGGTCAAAAACCTACTTTTCTACCTTTCATGAAAAGCCAGCACTGAAAATTATGTTATGCACAGTTGGGGAAAAAAATGTGAAATCAAAATATAAAGTGTGGTCATTATGGGCAAGTTTAAAATTGCAATTAAATTACATTTGTTTGTAGTTGGAATCAATGAATTTGAGAAGCTTGTTCCCTTAAAGAATAGCTTCATGTCCCCTCAACTCACCTCCCAGGTGGGTCATCCTGGAGAAAACCCCAACTGCAAATCCGAACTGTATATAATAAGCTCTGTTTTTCCGTCTATTGCACATCAGCCTTCCCATGAACAACTCATAACCATTGTGTCCAGTCAGTATGGTGGACACTACAGTGTCTCGTGTATCCAGCTCCTGGTCACTTATTGTCCTAATCGACCCTGGGACTTAGCTAAATTCGCTATGGATGGGATACCGAGGGCGGTATGTTTTTTTTTTTGTTCAACAAAAATTTGTTGAAATTCTTTTTTAGACTGGTTCAAAAGCTCAAAGAAGTTTGAAAATGACATCACTGAAATGTACAAGGGTGGCATGGTGGTGTAGTGGTTAGCACTGTTGCCTCACAGCAAGGAAGTTCTGGGTTTGAGCCCAGCAGCTGATGGGGGCCTTTCTGTGTGGAGTTTGCATGTTCTCCCCGTGTCTGCGTGGGTTTCCTCCTGGTGCTCTGGTTTCCTCCACAGTCCAAAGACATGCAGATTAGGTTAATTGGTGGCTCTAAATTGACCGTAGGTGTGAATGTGAGTGTGAATGGTTGTTTGTCTCCATGTGTCAGCCCTGTGATGATCTGGTGATTTGTCCAGGGTGTATCCCTCCTCTAGCTTCAGCTTGCCCATGACCCTGCACAGGATAAGTGGTTACGGATAATGGATGGAGGAAAATATAAAGATTTTATTCTCATAACACTTCTATAAACCTGAGGTTTTAACGATAGCAGGAGATAATTATAGTCAGAGTCATGAATATTTGAATTGCTTCCCAAACCACACTCTACTAAATACCTACCCTACCATACTAGTATGGCAGAAGATCAATGGTGTCACAACTCTCTAGACATGCTGTTTAATGATTATAACTGTTATGGACACAGTCCTAAATTCTTATTGAATGTGTGCAGCATAACATACACTACAAAATGTCCTTCCACAATTTGCTCCATCCACCATCATTAAAGGTTCTGACTACAAAGTTGAATTCTGGGCAAAGTGTTCTATTTCTATTGCTGTTGGAGTTTTGAGATGTTGCGCTGCTGCACACACACACACCGTGTATCCTGTGTTTAAATGTTTTGCTGAGATAAAAAGGGTCCCGCATTTTATGATTCCAGAGATTGCCAAAGCAAGTGAGCAACAATATCTCGTGACCACTTTGGGGTGTATTGACCTACGTTTAACCAAAACAAGTCAGCATAGGCAAACATGGCGGACTCGGCTCTCCGTCCAGCAGAAAAGAAAAGGAAAGCCTGCCTAGTGAGTGCAACTGCAAGATAGAGCAAGGTTAGATGACATACCATTTTCTGGACAGATAACTAAGTCATTCTAGCTAGTGCTTATCTATCTTAGCCTTAGAATGCATGAGCTTGACTCCACGGTAGTGAGTATGGAGTTATACACCGAATGTTGTGATCTTACAAAGAAAGAAACGAGAACACAAAAGTAGTAACAGAGAAAAGATATATTTACCTCACCTGGGACAGAGTCCACCAGGGGGCGAGGTATTGTTTTTGGTGGGGTTTCTTTGTTTGTTAATGATGTTACGGGAAAACGGCTGGACCAATCTTCATGAAACTTTCAGGATAGATGGGCATTGGTCTTAAAGAGAACCTCCAACATTTTCAGGGTCATCCGGTCAAGGTCAAGGTTTTTGTGGCTACTGCTTCATATAGCGGCGGTAACCACTATGTCATCGTGCTGTAAGAATGTAAGAGTGTATCAACCGTGCAGTATGGTGTGTTCTGATTGGCTGAGAGCAGCAGAGAATCAGAATCAGAACTGTGTTTACTGGCCAAGTATGTTCACACACAAGGTCAAAGTCACCAAAAAGATCATCGTTTATCTTCCTTCATATTCATCATAAGGGCGAGGTTTGTTTTGCCTGGCAACACTTGTTGTCTTTTGTTTCACGGATCTATTCATGAACATCAACTACAAATTACTTCCCTGCGACTCAAGGTTGATGCAGAGTCATGATGTTTTCTTGGTGGCGTCGCCATCTTGGTGTGACACAGTTCCATAATTATGCTAACTAGTTAAAGATCCTCACATTTGGTTGTTTCCATAAGGCCATACTGTTTACCTCGACAGGAAGGATATTCGTATGGAATCAATTTTGTGCCAAAATGTTCATACAATACTTCTGAAATATCAAACAAATCAAAATACAAAAAAAGTCAATTTTTTTAGACTGGCAAACAAATTATTCGTGTAATCGTGCAAAATATCAGTCTATTACTCTTCAGAAACCTTTTATTTTTGTTCCGCGTCTTTCTCAGTTTTGCCTGACGTAATTTATTTTGGTTGCGATTCCAGCTCTCTCGTTTGCGCTCCCTGACTTTTTGCTTGCAGTTTTGGCACAAACTTCACGTGTGGGTGGGCTGTCCAGGAATGCATTCCCATTGGCTAACTTGTGTTTGACTGACAGCTACGCTCAGCGATTCCCCCGGAGGCTGTTGCGGCCATTTCCTACTCGGATTCTGGCGGACTGTTTGCCGAGTGACCGATCCATTGACGGTAAACAAGGATCGAGTGGACTTCAGTGGCGACTATGATATTGAATTAATTCAACAAAGTGTAAGTGCGGGACAAATGTGTTGTATGTGTTGCAGTAGGACACATTATGCAGGTGTTTCGTGGCAAGTCAAATGTTAGCCTTAGCTCCACTACCCAATATAATAGCTGTCTTGCTAACGTTAAACACGCCTGAATAATGTGCACTACTGCAACACATACAACACACTAGTCCCGCACTTACACTTTGTTGAATTAATTCAATATCATAGTCGCCACTGAAGTCCACTCGATCCTTGTTTACCGTCAATGGATCGGTCACTCGTCAAACAGTCCGCCAGAATCCGAGTAGGGAATGGCTGAGCGTAGCTGTCAATCAAAAACAAGTTAGCCAATGGGAATGCATTCCTGGACAGCCCACCCACACATGAAGTTTGTGCCAAAACTGCAAGCAAAAAGTCAGGGAGCGCAAACGAGAAAGCTGGAATCGCAACCAAAATAAATTATGTCAAACAAAACTGAGAAAGACGCGGAACAAAAATAAAAGGTTTCTGAAGAGTAATAGACTGATATTTTGCACGATTACATGAATAATTTGTTTGCCAGTCTAAAAAAATTGACTTTTTTTTTCTTTTTTTATTTTGATTTGTCGTTTTTGTTTGATATTTCAAAAGTATTGTATGAACATTTTGGCACAAAATTAATTCCATATATTCGGTCCCATTACGGAAAAAAAGTGGCTCTTGGGACATCAAAATGATCACGTCCTGTTCATCCACATGACATTGTTCTTGTGAGAGATAGGAAAATGCCATGCACAACAAAAAAATTAAAAAATTTAAGATGCAGTCAGCACCTTTAAGCATTAGCCTGAAAAGCTTAAGATTACTACTGTGCAATAATACTGACAGCGAAACCAAATGCCAAGTCCTCATTTGCAGCATGTTAGACCCATTTCTGGTTTCATTACTTACCTCTCAATAAAACATGCCAGACATACGGTAGGTTCCAGTGATCCTGAGAGATTTAGCTCTTTGACACTATGTGTGGGTAATAGGGTGCGAAAATTTTGCCTTGAAGCTGTTTGCTGGAAATTTAATACATCCGGTGTTTATCTGATTGGACTGATTCATTGGACAACTAATTCTTGAAGGAGCAGCTCCCTGAACTTTGGAGCAACTCTCAGGAGCAGAACTTTGGTCTATTTCTGTATCTGCATCTGTAATAAATGGCAAATGATGGGTATGTATCAAAATAACATAGTCTTACTGTTCACCGACCCTGGAAATTAAACATGAGTTACTAACAGGATGTATAGAGAATTGGAGAATTGTAAATGAGTAAATTAACATGTTCTGAGTGTTGGTTTGAATAACTATGCAGCTTGAGGGTGTTGTTTGTATAATGTGTAAAATACAAGGCAGAATCAAAGCAAATGCTTTCATTTTGCACCGTCTGTGTGACAAACTGCAGCTTGATGATAAATTTAAGAACAGTGAGCGATTGTGCAAATGAAATTGCGGTGTACTAAAGTTCAGTACAATTCATCCATCATATCAAAGTGTCAAATTATGACTTATCACTGCAGTGATGCTGGCTTTAAATGAGAAATTTGTCTCGCAAGATTCAAAGTACCTCTAAAAGCATTTTTTGTTCAGATATACCTTCTTACCAAAACACACTTATGTCCACGGTCTTATTTTTCATTCATGTAATGCTTTTAAACAGTTTCCCATATTTCAATAACCTCACATTAGTTATGTCTGCATGTGGGTTTCAATTCTGCTTTAACATCCAAACTCACCATTTCGACTTTCACTTAATTCGTCTTTGTAAATTAGTGCCAAACACACAGTAGCTGTATCAATCAGTATCTATTCCATTACTCAAATATAAAAAATAAAAATATCCTCGGGCGGCACGGTGGTGTAGTGGTTAGCGCTGTCGCCTCA
Organism: Neoarius graeffei; assembly: GCF_027579695.1. Lineage (NCBI taxonomy): Eukaryota > Metazoa > Chordata > Actinopteri > Siluriformes > Ariidae > Neoarius > Neoarius graeffei. The sequence goes on along the minus strand of NC_083576.1, from coordinate 10,780,743 downwards.
CAGCAAGAAGGTCCGGGTTCGAGCCCTGTGGCCAGCGAGGGCCTTTCTGTGTGGAGTTTGCATGTTCTCCCCGTGTCCGCGTGGGTTTCCTCCGGGTGCTCCGGTTTCCCCCACAGTCCAAAGACATGCAGGTTAGGTTAACTGGTGACTCTAAATTGACCGTAGGTGTGAATGTGAGTGTGAATGGTTGTCTGTGTCTATGTGTCAGCCCTGTGATGACCTGGCGACTTGTCCAGGGTGTACCCCGCCTTTCGCCCGTAGTCAGCTGGGATAGGCTCCAGCTTGCCTGCGACCCTGTAGAACAGGATAAAGCGGCTACAGATAATGAGATGAGATGAAAAATGTCCTCAATGAGAATGTAGCTCATACCGGCCATTGTTGTTGTGTGTGAGTTTGAAATCCAATCAATCCTGTGGGAAGAGTAGCCATTTTTGTGAAATTGCATATGACCCCTGTGTAGCTGCATCCATGGCAGGTGACACCACCTGGTGAACAATTCTTTCTGGAATATGTCTTTAGAGTCTTCTGGGTTAGTTTCAGTGAAAACATCCTAGCGGTTTACGAAGAGTCACGTTTAATGTGACGAGTCACCCAAAAAGTTCAGACACCCATAAAATATTAAATATGACAGGTGGTGCCACTGTCTTGACAACTTTTATACATACCAACCTGGGAAACATTCCATGTGAATTTGATCAAAATCTGATCACTCCTGTAGGAGGAGTCATGATTTTTGTGAAATTGCACATTACCCTCTGAGCAATTCCAGCGTTATGGACGTGACACTTGAACTCAAAATGGCAACAAATGACCCAGTGCATGTTTTATTGTCTCCCAGTATTTAAACAGGTGTTGCATATTTTAAGGCTGTACCATACTGGAGAAGTGATAGAACAAGAACAATTCCCATAGTACATCTAGGGCATGCCAGAAAATGCCAATAAAAGATGCGTTATGGATGTGACAGAAAAAGTATCACTTTTCTTGGGTGACTGTACATTTTTATCAAACTCTGTGAAATCGTAAACCTAATGTCGAAATGGAGATATCCATTTGATAGAGGGGTCCAAGGTGAATATTAAAAAATCTTTGTTTAAAATATTTTGTATTTCATGCAGAGTTTCGGAAGGAAAAGTCAGCGTTATGGATGTGACAAAATTCCATTATGGATGTGACGCGTCTGAAATAGACATGGCATATGTTTAGAAAATCAGCAATTTAACCACCATAACCCTTTGAAAAACTCTCTAAATATCAGCTAAAATTATCAAAATTCTTAAATAATATTTAGGATGGCTATTGTTTTGCTGTTTTGTGGATTTTAGCATACATTTCTGTGGCTTGTGGCAATAATATAGAATTGTACATGATCAAAGTTGATTTTAGCTTGGGTTTTACATTATAAGAAAGAAAGACTGACAGTGACACATTAGGTTGGTTACAAATTGGTTCAACTTATTCACATCTGTAAAATACAGGCCTAGGTGATATCTCTGGGAGTGGTTTTGATGTTTTACATGTTGCTTTATTTTTGCACGGTGAGGTTGACATTTACATGGAATTGCCCTTCTATAGTCTCATTCATGGTAGGTGGCACCATCTGGTGAACAACTCTTGTTGGAATATGTTTTTAGAGTCTTCTGGGTGAGTTTCAATGAAAACATCCCAGCAATTTACAAACAGTAGTGTTTAATGTAATGAGTCACCCAAAAATTTCAGACGGCCATAAAATGATAAATATGACACCATCTTGATAATTTTTATGCACACCCACCTGGGTAACACTGTATGTGAGTTTAATTAAAATCTGATGACTCCTGTAGGAGGAGTAGCGATTTTTGTAAATTGTTGACAGATGACGACGGATGACAGATGGACGATGCATGATCGCATACGGTAAGCTTATCCGGCCCAGCCTACAGCCAGATGAGCTAATGAATCATTTTAGATTTATTTCAGATTCATTGGTACAACAGTACTTCTGATAGTCATTATTTGGTTTTGTAGGACAGTATATAATAACCCCCGAAGCACATGATGGACAATATAGAGTTACCTAAAGGACCGTGACTTTGCTGATGACATGTGCAATCTGTCCACCACCTCCAAGACTGCCAGCAAGAGGTTAGCAACCTCGAAACAACCACAAAGAGAGCATACCTCTTTATCAACCTGGCAAAGACAAAAAACCATGAGTATAAACTCCAATCAAGAGAAAATTATCCAAAACAGAGGGACAGAGATAGAAAGCAATAAGGAGTTCACACACCAGTAAGTGTGATCAAATGAAGATATTAAATCCTGAAAAAGATAAGCTCAATAAGCCTTCACAATGTTAAAATCAGTATGGAGAAGATGGGCACTTAGAACCAACACTAAAGTCAGTCTTTTCAAGTCCAACTCCTCTACAGATCAGAGGCATAGGGACAAGGGAGAAACCTGAACCGCCATCAAAATTCTACAAGTATTCGTCATCTACTGTCTATTAAACATCCTAGGAGAGAGATGGCCAGATACCATCAGCAGCACTCGGTTATAGCAATGGATCAACCAACAAGTCATATACACAACAGTCAAGACTTGAAGGTGGAAATGGATAGGCCACACATTGAGAAAAACGAACTCTAACATCACAAAACAAGCATTGGAGTGGAATCCCTGAGGGTAACTGACAAGAGGAAGGCCAGAAGAAGAAGAAGAACACCTGGTGCAGGGTTTGAAGAACAGACCGCCAGAATATTGGATTATCTTAGAGCAAGACAAAAACCAACACCATGGACAGAAAAAGATGGAAGTCTACTCCGGTCGCATTACATCCGGTCAAGTCAGTCAAGTCACTAACACCATTACCTCAGTTAAGTTGGATTGTGAAATAAATGTTTCATTATACAATAAAATGAAACAATCAGAGGATATTTGCATTGATTTGGAGTTCTCTTTAAGGCTACAAGTGGAACAAAACCATGTCAGCAAAATAAGTGATCAGCAACAAATGAACATGAACATTCATGCACCAGAAGGATCCTACCAGAAGGTGATAGTAATGCACCAAAAACCTGTTTACAAACTGCCAGAAAACATCAGAAGAACTCTGTTTTATGGCAGCACCCAAGGAATTACATTTGCATACTGATCTGTTTTGAGTTGTCCTGATACATTAAGTGGTAAAATATATGCTCACATTGGTTTATCTTAGGTCTCTTTTGTTGTATTTTGTGCTTCATAATGTGCCAAATGTTTTAAATAGGAGACAGATCTGGACTGCAGGCAGGCCAGTTTAGCACCTGGACTCTTTTACTATGGAGCCATGCAGTTTTAATATGTACAGAAAACGGTTTGGCATTGTCTTGCTGAAAGAAGGAAGACCTTCCCTGAAAAAAAGATTTTGTCTGGATGGCAGCATATTGCTCTGAAATGTGTATATATCATTCAGCATTAATGATGCCCTCCCAGATGTACAAGCTACCCATGTCATGTGCACTAATGCCCCCTCATACCATCGCAGACACTGGCTTTTGAACTGTGCACTGATAACAAGCCAGATGGTCTCCTCTCCTCTTTAGCCTGGAGGATGTGGTGTCCACGATTTCTAAAAAGAATTTCTACTTTTGATTCATCAGACCTTGGGACAGTTTTCCACCTCACCTCAGTCCATTGTAAAAAAGCTCGGGCCCAGAGAAGGCGGCAGTGTTTCTGGGTATTGCTTATATCTGGTTTTAACGTGCATTTGTGGATGCAGTAATGAAGTGTTTTCACAGACGATGGTTTTCTGAAGTGTTCCTGAGCCCATACAGCGATTTCCACTACAGACACGTGTCTACTTTTAATGCAGTGTCACCTGAGGGCCTGAAGATCACAGGCATCCAGTGTCAGTTTTCAGCCTTGTCTCTTGCATACAGTGAACTGTAACAACAGGACCGGTTCAGGAAGAAGGTTTTACCTTTTACCAAGACAGGAGAAGAGGCAGAGAGAGTGGATTGGCTTTTTCCGGAAGAGGAAAAGAGGCAGAGCGAGTAGATTGGCTTTTTCCGAAAAAGGAGAAGAGGCGGAGCGAGTGGGTTGGCTTTTTCTGAAAAAGGAGAAGAGGCGGAGCGAGAGGGTTGGCTTTTTCTGAAAGTGGAGACAAGGCAGAGCAAGTGGATTGTGCGCGTGAAGCCAGAGGGTTGTTTTTTTTCGAAAGAGGAGAAAAGGTGGAGAGAGTGGATTGTGCGTGTGAAGCAAAATCAAGCAGTCAAAGAAGAAACGGAGCAGCAACGCTCAAGCAAAAAGGAGAAGATTGGAGGTAAACATTTTTACTTTTGCTTGCAATTGACAAGTCAAGAATCCTGAGGGATCTTGTACAATCATTGTGGAAATGAGACAAAGGGATATTTCCTCGCTTAGAGTCGGCTATAAATAGTATAATGCTGCGGATGGCAGGCTAATGTGGCCTACTGGTGCACTGTCAAGTAATGGTTACCTATATCCACTAGGGAGGGCAGTTTAATTATTCTTCAAAAGGACTCTTATTTAGTATTACGACGAAAGTAGGAATTTATCATAACTACCAGGATAAATCGTTTGGGCGCGAGTCTTGTTGAGGTCCGGGGTCACCGCGGTCAGAGTCGGCCGAGTCGCTGTCCGGTTCCAAGGCCGCATGGTCAAACCAGTGAGCCACATTCACCGATTGCTTCGCAACGGCCATAGGTTCATATGGTTTCACCTCTCGATATTCAATTTGGAGAGTTCCTACTTCAAAATCGCTATCGCTTTCAGATATTTTACACAACCTTTCACGACCAAAGTCCGTACACGTGTGCTCGGTTCGCAGGTGAACACAGAACTGCTCCCAGTCTGTTTGCCTTGAATGACGTCACGACGACGGGCCCCTGGCGGTGAAAGTGTGCATAAGTGAGATGTAAACAAACCTTTGGAAATTGGGCAAAACAGTATATTTTAACCGTTTTATTCAATTTTATGGTGCAAATTAGACACTAGGAAGATTGAATTCGCTTTTTGGGTCATTCTTCTAGACAATAAAGTTGATATTCTACGTTTCACCTCCGACCATTGCCTATGACCTTTAACTTACCAGAATTTCCAAGGGCCGACAGGGGCCTTTCTGTGTGGAGTTTGCATGTTCTCCTCCTACAGTCCAAAACATGCGGCTTAGGTTAACTGGCTCCTTTAAATTGTCTATAGGTGTGAATGTGTGTATGTGAATGGTTGTTTGACTGGCAAAGGAAGCCAGTGGTGAATGAAGAGTGCTCAAGATTGATGCAGACATCCTCAGAAGAGGCTGGCAACGGACAGGCCAGTTGGTCTGCAGGCATCAGGGTGAGTACGGTAAGTGAGTGAAAATTCCCAAGGTCGATTTTTCAAGTAGTAATCAGTATGAAAACATTGGGATCATGGTGAATTGTTCCAGTGCACATCTACTCTGTAATTATGGAAATCCATTTATTATCTTGATACAAAATACCATCTGTAATGTGTCTCCGTTTATGTCTATCACAGTTTGGCTCATTTAAATGATACATAAGTTACTCCACTCAGACTACACAGTGCAGGGTTTTATTTCACATTTGCCTCATCAGTGAATCCATCCACACAAACTCACTGCAGCTGTCGCAGTCAGGAAGCAACAACTTCAACACCAGCAGGGCCATGCACCTGAACTGTGACTGAAAACAAATTAAAGATTTATTCTGACAACACCAGGCTTTTAGCTGAACCAAAGTCCAACAATGTTGATGTTTTCTCTGCTCAAAAACATGTAATTTAGTCAGATTTTGTAGTTGTATTTAAAACAGGGGAATGACCAAAGCTGGATTAGAACTCTGGACTCTGATTACTATAATGTAACATCATTGCAGTTCATACCATAAGAAGAAGAATCCTTTATTTGTCACATGGACAGTGAAATGTATCCTCTGCATTTAACCCATCTGAAGCAGTGAACACACACAACTGAGCAATGAGCACACACACATACCCAGAGCAGTGGGCAGCTATACTACAGTGCCTGGGGAGCAATTGAGGGTTAGGTGCCTTGCTCAAGGGCACTTCAGCCCAAGGTTAACCTAACTGTATGTCTCTGGACTGTAGGGGGAACTGGAGGAAACCCATGCAGACACGGGAAGAACATACAAACTCCACACAGAAAGGCCCCCCCATCGGCTGCTGTGCTCGAACCCAGAACTTTCTTGCTGTGAAGCGACAGTGCTAACCACTACACCATCGTGCCACCCAATTCTTGGTCGATATAGCAGGTGGGGGCATGGTGTAGCTTGGAACTGCTCTGGAAGGAAGGTTTTTGAGGATGAGCTTGGGGCATAATGATAATGTTGAGGTGGAGTCCTCAAGCATAGAGATACCAGACACAACTTGGCATTATACTAGCGAAGGAGAAGGTGGTCATTAGTGGAGTTGCTGGAGAGGAAGGAGGAGTTGATTGGATCTCAATCAAGGAACAGGACACCCAAGATTCCGGCTAATATTTCTGACTGTTGCTGTTGAGAGGGCTCCGTGCCTGCACTACTGCTCCCTGAGCAGTCCATGGTTTTCAGCACCAACATGACAATGTCAGCAGAACCCCATTCAAAGAGCATGACCCTGATTAAGAGTTAATTTTCCAGTGTGACCCTTACCCATTTTCTACCAAAGCAGTTCCAGGGCTGGTTCGGGGCCAGTGCTTAGTTTGGAACCGGGTTTTCTGTTTCCACTGACAAAGAATTGGCTCTGGGCCAGAAAAACCGGTTCCAGGCTAGCACCAGCTCTTTGCTGGGCCAGAGGAAAGAACTGCTTACATCAGCGGGGGGGGCGGAGTTGTTAAGACCAACAACAATAGCAAGACCATGAGAGGGCGCCATTTTTAAATAAGTGACGAGATATCATGGATGCAGTAAAGCAGCAGTCATCCATTATTATTGTTGTTGCTGCTTCTTCTCCGTGTTGTTGTTGCTTCGATGTTCGCACCAAAGTTTATGCAAACGCAGCGACATAACTGACGTATACAGCGACGTAATGACGTGGCTCCCCTTAGCACCGTGAGCTATGGAAAAGCAAACTGGTTCTCAGCTGGTTCGCAAGTTGAACGAGTTGTGAACCAGCACCAGCCCTGAACCAGCCCTGGAACTGATTTGGTGGAAAAGGGGTATCTAGTCACTCATATAAATCTCAATGAAAAACCATCAACATTTTCCGCTTGTTTGTCAGTTTTGCTGCTTGGCTTCTGTTTCGCAGTTCTGCTGACTGCCAAACACACAGCTCATGTCAAAGAGAATGGGAGCCAGATTACATAAATATCAATACATATTCCCAAACACCTCCCTCCCAGTGCAGTCTCACGCTAAACCACATGCTTTTCGATTTCTCATTTTCCTCATTCTTTCATCATGCACTTTCAGTTATTATAAGAATCTATTATAAGATCAATATGAAAGCCTACTGGCTGTTGTTTTTTTTTTACTTGCATTTGATTTTTTATTTTTTAGATTAGATTAGATCTTTATTGTTATAGTTATTGTGGAAAGAACAAAGGAAATCCATTTAGCAGCTCTTCAGCAGTAGGCATCATAAAAAATGGAACAATTCAAAGTGGAACGGTAATAAAATCATGTACTGTATAATCCTGCATGCCAACAAGAGGATCCCAAAACAGGCAATGAGCTTTTGGGGATTCAACTGAATACAAACACTGAGAAGATAAAAGATGTTGTTTTTAAAGTAGATTTCAACCAGGGCACCCCAGTCGTCAATAAGCATAAAATATGATGTGCAAGTTATGCAAAAAACATAATGACACAATCATAACAGACTGGAAATATTTTCTAAGTAGTGAAAAATAGGAAATGGTACTTGATACTAATGGTGTAGTCAAGACCACCTAAACGAGACCAAGTCATGACCGAGACCAAAGGGCATCGAGACTGAGACCCCGTCCACACGTAGCCGGGTATCTGCTAAATCGAAGATATTTTTCTACGTTTTGGCCTGTCATCCACATGGAAACACATCAAAAATGAATATTTAAAAAAACTCCGGGCAAAGTGAAGATTTTTGAAAACTCCGTGTATGCCTTTTCGTGTAGACAGAGATAACCGGAGTTTTGCGTTTTAAAACGTCACAATCTGCGCCAAAAAAAATGACAACAAATCTGTCCTGACGTCAAACGTGCGACCTTTGTTTACTGAAGAAGCCAGATTAAGCATGGACAAAGAGTAATGGATCGGAGTAGTGCCTTGAAAGCGTTAATTATTGTGCAGGTGCTATTTACATGTTTAATTTTAGAAGCCCAACTACTGCTCCAAAAACAGGGTCAATATGTCCACATATTTGCTTTGACAAGATTCCCAATCAACGTTTTCTTGCGTCTTTTGAAGTTTATACTCCAAAATTGTGTTTAGAAGCAATTCTGTCTCCGAGTCTGTCCAGACGAACGAGCTTGGCGCCATGTTTTATGTTTAGGCGGAAGTGACGCCAACAGAGGGCTATTCTGATGTGATTGGGGGTAGGATTTGGGGAAATAATGCCATCTACAGGTTTGGAATGCTTATGAATGTGATTGAAAACGCAGATGTTCGGTTATGTGTGGAAGGGATTTTTTTCGAAGACGAGGTGGTGTGGATAAAACATTTTTATAAACGGAGGGGGGGAAAATGTTCGGTTTTAAAAATACCCAGCTACGTGTGTACATGGCCTGAGATAAAACCAAGACTTTGAGGGGTTGACATCAAGTCAAGACCAAGACGGGGTGAGACCGAGTCAAGACCAGGACAAGACCAGTGGTTGTGAAGGGGAGTGGTGGAGGGGTGACAGCTGTTAACAGGAAGAAAAATTTTCAAATTAGCAATGAGTCACGTTATTGGTTGCATTTGAAGCAGGAAATTTTACATCCATTTACAGTAATGATATTAACAAATAAATCAGACAACACATAGGTAATTTAGTGAAATCCCCACAGTTGTGGTCTTGACCGGTCTTGAAATAAAATCTAGAGTTCTCTTTGTCTGAAACCAAGACAAGAGCGAGTAAAAATGAGGTCAATTCCGAGACAAGACCAAGATCTTCAAAAAGTGGTCATGAGATCGGTCTCAAGACCAAGACCAATCTCAAGTACTACAACACTACTTGATTCGACTCTTGAGATAAATATCAGTAAAGTTTACTCCTTTGGAAAACGTGTTATGCTGAAATCTGCCATAGAAACTGTGAATACATTCAATCCAAGTATAGTTAAATAGCCTTGTTTACTGTAAGGAGTTCTTCAGGTTGGTTGGATCTTGTTTGTTGACTGAAGCAGTGTCACTGGGATTCAGATCTGGACTGTTTTGACTTGGCTATTGTAGATCATTCACTTTTTGTTTTTTTAACCAATCCTGCCTGCTTTGGCCTTGTGTTTGTAAGCATTATCATACTGAAAGGTGAAGTTTCTTCCAAGCTTCTTTTTTTTTACATAATAGACTGAAATAGGTTCTCTTGTAATATCACCCTGCATAGATATAGAAATTACTCTATCTATTCTCTCTTCACTGTTGAAAAGAAGCCTTGGTTACACACAAAAAACACACCTTCAAGGGTCGCACTTGGCTTTTATATGACTCTTCTTAAGTAAAGGTTTCTTTCTAGTCACCCTCCCATACAGTCCTCAAGGACATAAAACTCTTAAAATGTTGTCTTGTGCACCTTCACTCCACTCTCAGCCACTGGACTCAGAGTGATGGTTGGCCTTCTCTCACAGTCCCATTTCAGATTTAGCCCCCCCCCCCCTTTCCTGTAATTATAACCTTCAATCTTCTGGGAAGATTTTGGAACGTGGCTGTGGGGATTTGCTCATTCAGCCACAAGAACATTACTGAGGTCAGGCACTGATGTCAGGTGAGAGGAGGCCTGGCACACAGTCAGCATTCCAGTTCATCCCAAAGGTGTTCAGTGGGGTTGAAGTCAGTGCTTTGTTCAGGCCACTTGAGTTTTTCCACACCAACCTTGGCAAACCATGTCTTAGGCTTGGTTATGCTGGAACAGGTTTGGGGACCTTAGTTCCAGTGAAGGGAACTTGGAATGCAAAGATATCCTGGACAATTGTGTGCTTACAAATTTGTGGGAAGGTCTACATATAGGGTTGCCACCTGTGTCTGACAAAAATCCTGGACATTTCGACCATCCAATCGACCTTTTTGCTTGTAAGCAACGGCGCCCTTCGCACATCTAACCCAAGACAAAAAAAAAAAAATCGCCCTTCTACGCTGAAATTGTATTGCTCTAATTAGTAAAAATGACGTTTTTGCTAGTTATTTGTTTAGTTAATTGCTTTACATAATAAAGCAGGTCTTCATTATTTTGGTTTATTTCCAACAGTTTTTGGTTGTGGACACCTGGGGGCAGTAGTGGGCACAGGTAAAAGGGGAATACATAATTAAGTTCTGTTTGTTTGCTTATGTGGAATAAAAATAATTAATTTTTCATTGTATCTAAGAATACCTGAATGTAACAATGTAAGGTGTAGTGTCAAACAGCTTACCTGGTTGCTTAGAGTGTGGTGTGTGCTTTGCTTGTGCTTGCCGGTGCCTCTGCTGCTTGCTGCTCTTGGCTAAACAAATACATAGGAGGACATGTAACTGATATAACTGGGCACATACAGGAGTATGTACTACACTACACTATTTCATTTAATTCACCAAAACCTTACCTAATCTTCCATTTATATTTGGTGTTTTTCTTTGCTGCTGCTATGAGTCCTGGCTGATTTTCAATGAATGTCTTGAACTCAGTACAGGACAACTGAAAGTTTAGCCTGACTTGAAGCTCAGCCTTCACCATTGCAACAGAGAGTCTGTTTCTTTTATCAGTCCAAGCATCCTCCATTGCCCCTTTTCCACCAAAGCAGTTCTAGGGCTGGTTCGGGGCCAGTGCTTAGTTTGGAACCGGGTTTTCTGTTTCCACTGACAAAGAACTGGCTCTGGGGCCAGAAAAACCGGTTCCAGGCTAGCACCAACTCTCTGCTGGGCCAGAGGAAAGAACCGCTTACGTCAGCGGGGGGCGGAGTTGTTAAGACCAACAACAATAACAAGACCGCGAAAGATCACCATTTTTAAGCGACGAGAAGCAGCAGCTGTACAAACGCGAAGTCAGCCATCATCATTATTATTGTTGTTGTTGCTGCTGCTTCTTCTGTGTTGTTTTTGCTTTGATATTCGCGCCAAGGTTTATGCAAACGTAGCGCCGTAACTGACGTATACAGCAACGTAAGTGACGTATACAGCGACGTAATGACGTATTCAGCGATGTAATGACGTGGCTCCGCTTAGCACGGCGAGCTCGGAAAAGCAAACTGGTTCTCAGCTGGCTCGCAAGTTGAAATACACATTTTGCCCATTATGTACAAAAAAACGGGACATTCAGTGTCCCGGATTTTTTTTTTTTTTCCGGGACAGACCATGAAAATCCGGGACAATCAGGAAAAACCGGGACAGGTGGCAACACTATCTACATATGAGTTTAATAGTCAGGTGTCCACAAACGTTTGGTCGTAGTGTATATTTACACCTGCTTCCAGAGTAATGGTGGCTCAACAGTTAGGGCCCTTGATCAGAAGGTCAGGGGGTTCGAGCCCCAGTATTGGCAAGCTACCACTGTTGGGCTCTTGAGTAGAAATGGTTCCTCCAGGGATCCTGTATCATGTCTGACCACATTACATTATTTAGCAGACACTCTTATCCAGAGTGACATACAACATACCCAGAGCAGCCTGAGGAGCAGTTATGGGTTGGATGCCTTGCTCAGGGGCACTTCAGCCATTCCTGCTGGTCCAGGGAATTGAACCAGTGACCCTTTGGTCCCAAAGTGGCTTCTCTAACCATTAGACCATGGCTTCCCCAGTTGGGATGTGTGTGCAGGGGAAGGAGTTTCATTGTGCGGTAATGTACATGTGACCTTAAGTTATGAAATTCTATTACCTTAAACTTCCTTAAAATGATTGAATATCACACCTTTATGATCACACCTTGTCTTGAGACTGACAGTCTCTTCAATGACAGTTCAGTAGAGATGTTTTTTATCCAGAAAATGGGTGCTGTTTTAATATTTCATGGGTGAAGCCCAATTATAAGTTAATTCTGTCCTTGTTAATCTCTTTCATCTGAAACTTCTGCAACCCAGGTTAACCTTACACTTGCAGCATTTTGTAGTTTTTGATGTCCGCTGAAGTACTTACTGAAAAAAAATTAATTTTGACTAATTTTGAGAATTCGCTGCAAGAGAATATGAGCTTGCAATAAAAATACTGACAGAAAGAATATGTATATTAATAATTTATTATTCAGATCGATCTGGCCTGAGTTTCCCAAAAGCATCGTAGCACAAAGATCATCATTAAACGGTAGAGCAAGCAGCACAATGAACGCTCTCTCTCTCTCTTAGTTAAGATGCTCTTAGCATTAAGATGCTTTTGGGAAACCCACCCCTGATAGATTCTAGGGCAGCTGAAAACTTTTGCAAGCTGCTGCATATAACAGCTTTTTTTAGTGCCCCAAATATTCATATCACTATCTGGATTTGGAATTAAACAAAAAATGGGTGTGGGTTAAACTGGAAGCGTGGTTCTGACAGTATTATCACTCAAGCTCATAATTGGTCTCAAATAGAGACGTGTACATGACTTTTTTTTTTTAATCCTGTTTGCACAGATTAATTTTTGTTTGTAACTGTGTGTGATATTTTCTAATCAATTTAGTTAGTGCTATTTTTAATATAAACAAAATAAACGAACCAGTAGCCGAATTTAAACCATCATAATCACTTGCTTGCATCTTCATTAAATTAAAAACATCCGTACTATCCATGTAGGAGTGCTTATGTTTCCATTTTACAAACTATATTTAGAAAAAGAACTCAGAGCCATCACCTGTACAATAACTAAAGATGAGATTAATCAAGTCTCAGGTTACTCACTGACCTTCTCCTCAAGGTTTCCGTCCAAGCCCATGCTCCTATCAGTTTAAAACAGCTGTCCTGTCAGATTCATCTTTCATCTTCATGAAATTCATTCTGACCTGTCACACTCATTTTGAAACTTGATAACTGGTTTATGCACAGATTTTGAAAAAAAAAAAAAAGTGTCCTGAAACTGGGTCACATAGTTTGGCAGAAATCTATAAGCAATGGTGCATACTCAGCCTGTGTCAGTAGAGACATGGGCCAGGAAATATCAATCTTTGATCTGGTATAGAGACAAGATCAGGTCTTTCATTTCTTATTCTGTTTTTGCAGATGGAGAGGTGTATCTGTATCTGCATCATAAAGGTGTATCTGTATCTTCATCCAAAATCTGCCAGCACAGGTTCTTCAGAGGTCAGTGAGGCAAATTGATGATTAGAAATTCTCTCTGCTGTCAAAATGAAAGGAATTCAACAGACTTCGCAATAAAGCCAATCATTACCAGGTGTGTCGTACTTAATATTGCATGACGGTTCCTACTCGCAAAAAGCAGTGAAAATGGATAAAGCTGTTAAAGGTACCAGAGCTAACAAGGTATGCTGGTATGAAATTGGAACATTTGAAAAAGATCCCCCTGTGACCCTTAGCTCTGAGTGTAGTGGAGTGGAGTGTTGGGATGGGATGGGTTCTACAGCTCCAGGAGAGCTTCTTTTCCTAAAAGGGACTGCATTCTGAACAACTGGAACTGGAGTACTTCAAGAACCATCAGGGTGGGTGCAAGCCAGCAGCACTCGACAATGTTCAAACCTAAGTGTCATGACAGCATTAAGTAGATTTTCATTGTCATTTCATTGGTAGAATTAGGGCTGTCAAAGTTAACACGATTGTAATGTGTTCACACAATTTCACTTTAACGCCTTTAAAAAAAGTAGTGCTGTTAACGCAGGTTACATTTGTCTCTATGGCATCCATAGATGCGCCACCTTTTCAATGCATCAGACTGTAGTACAAGTAGTCCAAAAGACATCTCTGGACCAGTGAGCGATGAAGAAAGGCCTCTTGAATGGGAATTTCTGTTTTAAAGCTTTGGCAGATGACTTGCTCGACAAAATCAAAGTTGTGTGTTGTGACTGTAGGCTGAGTTTTGTTATCACTGGAGTGCATCCAGCCTACAATAGAACATGCAAGCTAAGCACAAATCTTACACCCAAAACAGTGCTAGTACTATAGCCGCAAGCGGCAACGAAGGCCCCGAGCACCTCCGGTATGCCAAATCTGGCATGAATCCAACAAACTGCCTAGAAGGAGAATGTCAAAATGTAACATGTCAAAATGCACAAAACCAAGAATAGCTCACTTCCTGTTGAGTATGGCGAATACACTGTATCTTACAATTTTGTTGTCTTGGGGCACCCCACACACCTACCAAATCTGACATGGATAGGTGAAACTATATACCGGGCAAAAGTCTCAATGACATGTGGGGGCGCTATGAAGTCCTCCAGACACACCCGGGGCCAAGCCTCTATCTCTGAGCAGCAGTGGCTAGGACTAATGTGTGTACCAAATTTCATGAGTTGTCGCCCATGGGAACTACCTCAAAAATGGCCAAGTCTTGAAAAAGAAGAAGATGATAATAAGAATCCTAAGGAAAACAATAGAGCCTTGCACCTTGGTGCACCTCCAGTGCTCGGGTCCTAAATATGCGACAGACCACGCTTGACAGTGTTTGGCGGAAAACAATGGACTCATCAACCTCCAGCAAATTAACGATAGCAATTGCTAAGTAGATAGCTACAACATGCAGGCCGATTTACACAGTGGAGGATGAAGGTCTGTGGAACATAATATGGATAGCTTCCAACAACCCAACTTATGAGCTGCCCTCAAGTGCCACAGTCATCACTAGGATATACAAGCTGTATTAAATGGAGAAGGCAAAACTGGTTAAGGAGTTGGAGCTTACAGAGATAGTCATGCTCACTGGTGACTACTGGACATCACTAGGGAATCACAGATACCTTGGGGTTACAGCCCATTATATTGATGAAGACTGGACACTGCATTCACATGCTTTGACCGTCATGAAAACAGAGAGACACCATGTTGAGGCCTGCGCGGGACATTTGATGGATGTAGCTAAGAAAACATGTGAGTGAATAAACTCTCTCACAATTGAAGTTTTTTAGCTGACTGGCCGTAGGGCGATGAGCTCTTACCATCAGGCGGCATCCATCTATCTGTCCATCTGTCTGTCCACAATTCACAAAAATCGCTACTCCTCCCTGAGTTTTCAGTGGATTTTAATTCTGATTGTTTTGTTTGGAAGATCAAGTCAATCTGCACAAAGTTTACTCCCTGATTTTGTGATTTTCTCATTAACAAGTTGCTAATTAGGCCGGGTAACGAACTTTCAGGAAAATTGCTACTCCTCCCTCAGTTTTCAATGGATTTAGATTTTGATTGTTGTGTTTTGAAGATCTAATCAGTCTGCACAATAGTTACTCCCTGGTTTTGTGATTGGTCTGGCCATGTGAGCTACTGCATCGCTGACGCTCTGGCCTTTTATTTTTCTTCTTCCAATTACCTGAACTTGTTCAGAACATTTGTATGAAGCATATTCTGCCCAGCTTTCATAATATAATCTCATCACACTTAAAAACCAGGCGGCATGGTGGTGTAGTGATTAGCACTGTTGTCTCACAGCAAGAAGGTTCTGGGTTTGAGCCCAGTGGCCGACGAGGGCCTTTCTGTGTGGAGTTTGCATGTTCTCCCCGTGTCTGTGTGGGTTTCCTCCGGGTGCTCCGGTTTCCCCCACAGTCCAAAGACATGCAGGTTAGGATAATTGGTGGCTCTATATTGACTGTAGGTGTGAATGTGAATGGTTGTTTGTCTCTATGTGTCAGCCCTGCAATGATCTGGCAAATTGTCCAGGGTGTACCCCGCCTCTCACCCATAGTCAGCTGGGATAGGCTCTAGCTTGCCCGCAACCTTGCACAGGATAAGCGGTTATGGATAATGGATGGATGGATGGATGGATGGATATCCAATAAGGCAGAATGATCAATTCTGCATTGCTGTGGCCCTCTAGAATATGGCTATGGCATTTTTGGAAATTAGAGACAGCATACTATAAAAATCCAGTAACATAAACAAGCTTCTGAGAAGTGTATAGCTCTAACAGAGACTCAAATCAATTCCAGATTTACAATATGAACAAAGACAGATAGGAAGGAAAATGACCAACCTGACTGCAAATAAGACAGAGCGCAAGGCTTGGACATTTCATCTGCGTTTTTTTTTCTTCTTCTCCTCTTTACCTTTTCTAAAACATCTTCTAAAACATGGACATGGATGGTCTTTCTGGGCGGAGATGAAATGTTCTTGCAGATGCTTTAAACCCCTTAGACATGAAGAGAAATTTGAGTTATCTTCAAAAGGTCCTTTACTTTTGCTTTTAACAGAAGCCTGGAACATGCCAGTGTCCCTGCTTTGCTGCCAGCTGAATGAATAAACAAACTAAATAAATAGGGTAAAACGTAATAAAATATGAATGGAAGTGAGGAAAATCATCTGAGGTTTCAGAGATTTGAGTCTGGAGATTGGAGGTTTTGAAGGTGTGGGAAATGGCTGGAGCAGTGAAAAGTTTGGGGAAGTTTTAAAGGCATGATGGCTGACATTTTTAGTGACCTGAACAGACACCAATTACCAATATGCTAAGCAAAATAACCAAGAAATTATTCAGTAAACATGGAGAAAAGCACTGTAAGTTGGAAAAATATGAAAGATACACTACCGTTCAAAAGTTTGGGGTCACTTTGAAATGTCCTTATTTTTGAAAGAAAAGCACTGTTCTTTTCAATGAAGATTACTTTAAACTAATCAGAAATCCACTCTATGCATTGCTAATGTGGTAAATGACTATTCTAGCTGCAAATGTCTGGTTTTTGGTGCAATATCTCCATAGGTGTATAGAGGCCCATTTCCAGCAACTATCACTCCAGTGTTCTAATGGTACAATGTGTTTGCTCATTGCCTCAGAAGGCTAATGGATGATTAGAAAACCCTTGTACAATCATGTTAGCCCAGCTGAAAACAGTTTAGCTCTTTAGAGAAGCTATAAAACTGACTTTCCTTTGAGCAGATTGAGTTTCTGGAGCATCACATTTGTGGGGTCGATTAAATGCTCAGAATGGCCAGAAAAATGTCTTGACTATATTTTCTATTCATTTTACAACTTATGGTGGTAAATAAAAGTGTGACTTTTCATGGAAAACACAAAATTGTCTGGGTGACCCCAAACTTTTGAACGGTAGTGTACCTGTATGGAAGGTATGTTCAAGAGAAGTTTAAGAACTTCAAGAGAAAGTCATTGGTCTAGCAAAATGTCTATACTGTTTAATGAAAGAAATGAACAATGTATATTCAAATACCACAAATAACAAATGAAATGGAACTTAAATGAATGATTGGACTGTGTCCTTTATTTCACTGGACTTCAAAGTACGACCAAGCTCATAGCATATTAATGCAGAGATGACGTTTGGAAAGTCTGTGATTAAAGCATTCACACATGACAGCTAATGCAGAGAATATACAGGATAGTAAGCTCAAGAAGGTGGTTTCACCTTCATGCAACCTTCATAGACGTCTCCTTTTCATTACGCATGCTGAGACCTTAATCCTTCCTCCACCTGAGCCTTAACCATTCCATGTTTTCCATGCAAATTGATTCATACAATCCCTAAACATGTAGTGGACTAAGAATACCAATCACATGGTAACATTTTCCATTCTTCTGAAAATTAGAGATATTCTGAAACTGCAATTTTTTTCTTTTGCACATGCATCAAGTAAATTTCAAATGATTAGTGCCAGAAGTGAAAATGGAGAAGACTGCATTTACAGTATCTTGCAAAAGTATTCATCCCCTTGGTGTTTGTCCTGTTTTGTCGCATTACAAGCTGGAATTAAAATGGATTTTTAGTACCATTCGATTTACACAACATGCCTACCACTTGAAAGGTGCACATTGTTTCTTTACTGTGACACAAACAATAATTAAGATGAAAAAAAAACAGAAATCTGGAGTGTGCATAGGTTTTCACCCCCCCAAAGTCAAGACTTTGTACCACCTTTTGCTGCAATTACAGCTGCAAGTCTCTTGGGGTATGTCTCTATTAGCTTAGCACATCTAACCACTGGCAAAACTGCTCCAACTCCCTCAAGTTAGGATGGTTGTGTTGGTGTACCGCAATCTTCAAGTTATGCCACAGATTCTCAATTGGACTGAGGTCTGGGCTTTGATTAGGCCATTCCAATACATTTAAATATTTCCCTTTAAACCACTCCAGTGTAGCTTTAGCAGTATGTTTAGGGCAGGGGTGTCCAAACTGATCCATAAAGGGCCGTGTGGCTGCAGGTTTTCATTCCAGCCATGCAGCAGCACACCTGATTTGGCTTATTCAATCAACTGACACACCCACCCTTTAAACAAGGGTGGGTGTGGCTGCAAGTATTTGACTGTGTGAAGACAGTTCAGTTGATTGAATGAGCCAAGTCAGGTGTGCTGCTGCATGGCTGGAATGAAAACCTGCAGCCACACGGCCCTTTATGGATTAGTTTGGACACCCCTGGTTTAGGGTCATTGTCCTGCTGGAATGTGAACCTTCATCCCAGTCTCAAACCTCTGGCCGACTCAAACAGGTTTTCCTCCAGAATTGCCCTGTCTTTCGTGCCATCTATCTTTCTTTCAGTCCTGACCAGCTTTCCTGTCCCTGGAGATGAAAAACATCCCCACAGCATGATGCTGCCACCACCATGCTTCACTGTAGGAATGGTGTTCTCAGGGTGTTGGGATTGCGCCACACATTGTGTTTCCCATGATGGCCAAAAAGTTCAATTTTAGTCTTGTCTGACCAGAGAATCTTCTTCCATGTGTTTGGGGAGTCTGCCACATGCTCTTCCATAAAGCCTCACTCTGTGGAGTGTACAGCTTAAAGTGGGTCCTATGGACAGATACTCCGATCTCCACTGTGGATCTTTGCAGCTCCTTCAGTGTTATCTTTGGTGTCTTTGTTGCATCTCTGATTAATGCACTCCTTGCCTGGTCTGCGAGTTTTGGTGGATGGCCTTCTCTTGTCAGGTTTGTAGTGGTGCCATATTCTTTCCATTTTGCTATAATGGATTTAATGGTGCTCCCTGGGATATTCAAAGTTTGGGATATTTTTTATAACCCAACCCTGATCTATACTTCTTCACAACTTTGTCTCTGATCTATTTGGAGGCTTCTTGGTTTTCATGTTGTTTGCTTAGTAGTGTTGCAGAGTCAGGGTCCTTCCAGAACAGGTTGATTTATACAGACATCATGTGATAGATCATGTGACACTTTGATTGCACACAGGCGGATCTTAATCAACTAATTATGTGACTTATGAAGTGAATTGGTTGGACCAGCTCTTATTTAGGGGTTTCATACAAAAGGGGGTGAATACCTTTCCACATTCCAGATTTCTGTTTTTTTTATCTTAATTATTGTTTGTGTCACAATATGGTAAAAAGCAATTTGCACCTTTAAAGTGGTCCATTTTAATCCATTTTAATTCCAGCTTGTAATGTGAAAAAACAGGACAAACACCAGGGGGGATGAATACTAGATAATAGGGTGACAGTTATAATTATCAACAGTCCATAATTATCAACACCTTTTCAGATTTACCAATAAAAAACAATTTTACAAAGGTGAGTTTCAGTTACAACAATTATCATTGGTTAATTAATCAACCAGAAGACCCCCCTCACCCTTTGATCTTGTTGTCTGATTTTTTAAAAATTCTTTCTTTATTGAGAATAGCACTAAATATCTGTAGATAATTTACACGTGGCCCTCAAAAAATGATTACACTGCTCATTACCTGAGATGGAATTTTTTCAGCACAATCAGCAATTTGAGGAAAACCCGGACATTATCATCACAGGTGAGCATGTTGGAAAGATCATGGACATGTTTGTACTGATCAAATTCACCGATATTTCATGATCTCCTTGTCGAAACCTACTTTGTTTCTTATTCTTTCATTTCACAGTCGCCATTTTGTATCTAAACGCGTGTTTGAGAAGTCACATGAGGTGTTGATAAAAGTGATCATTTTCACCAGTGCCCACCATTATTGACACCCTGTAGAATTAAGTGACATTTACAACTGTTATGGATCGATCTTTGTGTAGCATTGTTGAAGTTGATGAAGTACTTTTAAAAAATAAAAGTGCTGTGATTTATAATAATATTTTTTTCTGATTCATAACAGAATGGAATGTTTATAGAGTATTTGGAATCCGATTGCAATAAATAGAATTAGACCAGAATTAAATTCCCAGCATATAAAAAAAATTACATGCTTGAAATATTCAGATTTTTCTACTCCATTTTTTTATGCAGTTTGTTGTAAATATCTACCACATATTACAATATCAGTAGACATTTTATATTTTGGTTCGAGGAATGACATGCGACCTTTGACATGGATTTGACATTTATTGGTAAACTACAAAACTAGAAATTAATACAAACAATGAATGATTAACAAAATATGATCTACGAAAATACTTCGAAAGTGGTTAGAAAGTGGAACAAAAAGATTTTCTGACACAGGTTCAACATTATCAGTTCATTTGTTTACAAACATTAGAATTAGAGTAGAGTGGGGGAAAAAGCCCCCCTTAAGGAAAATTCAGTTTTTCTCCAAGTTGAAATGAACCATGTGTTTAGTTTTAATCATAGTTTTTGACAACAGTGACATGAACAATAATGCCACCTAAAGTTTGCCTAAAGTTAATACTTAATTTTTTTTTTTAACAAAAACAAACATTGTGCCGGGGTGGCATGGTGGTGTAGTGGTTAGCGCTGTCGCCTCACAGCAAGAAGGTCCGGGTTCGAGCCCCGGGGCCGGCGAGGGCCTTTCTGTGTGGAGTTTGCATGTTCTCCCCGTGTCCGCGTGGGTTTCCTCCGGGTGCTCACGTTTCCCCCACAGTCCAAAGACATGCAGGTTAGGTTAACCGGTGACTCTAAATTGACCGTAGGTGTGAATGTGAGTGTGAATGGTTGTCTGTGTCTATGTGTCAGCCCTGTGATGACCTGGCGACTTGTCCAGGGTGTACCCCGCCTTTCGCCCATAGTCAGCTGGGATAGGCTCCAGCTTGCCTGCGACCCTGTAAAAAGGATAAAGCAGCTAGAGATAATGAGATGAGAAACATTGTGCCAAGGGGGCCTTTTACCCCCCCAGTGGGGTAAAAGGCCCCCTGAGGTGGGGCAATAGGCTCCCTCACTCAAAAAAAGCTGTTTGGATAGCAAAAGTGTTTACTTAAGCCTATAATGTGAAAGAAACAAGAAAATATCCCTGAATTAATGAATAGACGCATTCTTTTATTATATTTCGCATTTTAATTTCAATTTTTTTTTAATTTCAATTATTTTTAATATTAAGTTCAAATTACTTGCTTTACTCAACCAGGTAAGCGAGATGTTATTAAAAACTATGTATCTGCTATTCAGAAATGTATGAAATACAGTAATTATGATAAAAGGAAACGATGCCCCCTGGGGGCCATTTACCCCGCCATTAAGGGGGCGTTTTACCCCACAGACTACACTTTTACAAAAAAGGGTCTTACTTTCAAAATGTGATTCAACTTTTTATACCTAATGTATTTTTTTAACGTACTGACTTGTCTACTCATACCACATACACAGCTGTGATATCTGACGAAATAGCAGCTATCTAAATACAGTTTTACTGATATCTGAAAATTATATCACTTACCGTGAAATTTGATTTCTCTCTGCTGCGTTGCTGATATGCGATCCACAGTGGATATTTGTATATCCCCGTTGTCAAACCAGTCCATAGCAACAATAGAAATGTAACTTTGCGCCATCTGGTGGTTATTTTGGGTAAAACAGGCCAGGAGCGTATTACCCCACGGGGGCGTATTACCCCACTCTACTTCCTCATTTACATAAGCACCGACATCGATATATTTAAAGAAAATATATTTTGCACTGAATATAAGTCTATGTAAAACAAATTTTAAATAAAAACTATGTTTTGTTAACTTTACCACATAACGTTTTTTAAAAAAAATAAATAATCATCTGGATGTCGATAATTGTGGAACGGTGTCGATAACTGTGGACAAAGGTGTCGATAATTGTGGAACTGTGTCACGTGATCTGATGTGCTAAGTAATCGGAAATCAACTCTTTTTTTTTTTTTTTACCAGTGGAAGTTTGAGTAATTATTCATGCACAATTTACGTATTGAAAGTCTCTTCTACTGTACTTTTACAATGGCCAAAAGATCTTTAAGGTGTCGATAATTGTAGCCACCGCTCTAGTTATTATTTTTCTTTGCACTTGCCCATCATATTTTCTAACAAATTTCGTTGGTTCAATTTCCCAAAATATAAATAAACTAGTAGCATAAATTTTAACCACATTCACATTAATGGTCTTTCTTTGTCCCACAAGCTTCATATCTGACTGATCATTTGTTCTTGAAAGTAAAAGCATCCTGCGAATACAACTTTTTTATTGCATCCTGTGGAATCCACATCACAATGTACACCTTTAGTCTCAACCAAGCTTTCTAAATAAATAAAATAAAGCTGTGTAAAATCTGTTTAAACACAATCTGGTTATTCCAAATAATGTGGTCATATCCCTACAAGTCACACATCAAGTTGCATAAAATGTCAAACAGCACTGCAGCACATTGCAGAGGCAGTTGGATGAGATCTATGACTGTATGTCTAGGTCAGAACAGAAGGGACCTTAAGAACACACACAAGCTGCCAGGTTTAACACCCAAACAAGTAAATTATTCAAGCTTAGAGCACAGACACACCAGGTCAATGTCTGAAGTCACCAGAACCTATTTTTTGGAGAAAACTTAGAAGGAGAAATAAAAGGAAAGCTCCGAAAAACAGGCAAGACTTGGCAAAAGGGTACACTACAACAAGACACAAACCGATAGGCCTATCAGGCAAGAGCAGATGGTACCAAGACGACACAAACGGCAAGAAATTACAATGACTACAGATTGGAGAGTATTTATAGAAAAAGATAACTGCAGTATGCACTCCATAGTCTGACTTAATCGTGCGAAGTCAAGCTGTAGCAGGAGTGATTATGAGGTATGTGGCAACACAAAAATGAATTCAGTTACTTCTCATCTCATTATCTCTAGCGGCTTTATCCTGTTCTACAGGGTCGCAGGCAAGCTGGAGCCTATCCCAGCTGAGTATGGGCGAGAGGCGGGGTACACCCTGGACAAGTCGCCAGGTCATCGCAGGGCTGACACATAGACACAGACAACCATTCACACTCACATTCACACCTATGATCAATTTAGAGTCACCAGTTAAACTAACCTGCATGTCTTTGGACTGTGGGGGAAACCGGAGCACCCGGAGGAAACCCACGCGGACACAGGGAGAACATGCAAACTCCGCACAGAAAGGCCCTTGCCGGCCACGGGGCTCGAACCCGGACCTTCTTGCTGTGAGGCGACAGCGCTAACCACTACACCACCGTGCCGCCCCGAATTCAGTTACTTGTCTTCTATAAAGTAAAACCCACATGCCAAGAACAACTACTTAGCAAAGTGTGAATATTAACCCTACATGTCTAAACATTGGCTTCTGTCATAAACAGACAGGGGTTGTGATGCAAATTCAAAGTTGACATCAAAAACAAGCAGACGATTAGCAAATTAGACTAAACTAGGCAGAGCAAACCTAATAATTTCAACAATCAAAAAACAAATCAAGGTCATAACCAGAAGAGCATATACTAGTGTTGTAGTCAAGACCACCGAAATCAAGACTAAGACCAAAGTGTATCGAGACCAAGACAAGATCAAGACTTTGAGGGGTTGAGATCAAATCAAGACCAAGACCAAAGCAGGGTGAGGCTGAGTCAAGACCAGAACCAGACCAGTGTTTGTGAAGGGGGTGGGGAGGGGTGACGACCATTAACAGGAAGAAAAATGTAAAATTGGCAATGAATCATGTTATTGGTTGCATTTGAAGCAGGAAATTTTACATCCAATCACAGTAATGATGTAAACAAATAAATCAGACAACGCACAGGCAATTTAGTGAAATCTATACAGTTGTGGTCTTGAAATAAAATCCAGAGTTCTCCATGTCTGAGATGGAAACAAGACCAAGTAAAAATGCCGTTGATTCTGTGACAAGACCGAGACCTTCAAAAGAGTGGTTTTGAGACCGGTCTCGAGTAATACAACACTAGCATATACTCCTTGGTATAAATCCTTGGTAACACTAATAATGATTATCGAGGAGCAATACTTCACAATAAGCAGTAAAATTTTCTTTTGGAATGTGATAATTATGAATATTACTTTTTTACATAGCATCACTACAGCTTATATTGAGACTTTTTTTTATTTTCTTTGCTCTTTACTCATTTTAATTTAAAGGTGTTTGATATAATAGGCATCTATCGATTATCTATACCACTCATCCGTCAGGGTTGTGGGGGAAGCTGGAGCCGATCAAAGCTGACATTGGGTGGGAAGTGGGGTTCAGCCTGGGCAGGTTACCAATCTATCACAGGGCTAACACAGAGACAACCAATGATTCATGCTCCCATTCATACCTACAGTATGGGCAATTTGGATTTGCCAGTTGACCGAATCTGCATGCCTTTGGACTATGCACCAGAGCACCTGGAGGAAACCCACACAGGCCCAGAGAGAACAGGCAAAATCAGAACAGAAAGGTCCCAGTTGGCTGAGAAGATTAAAACCTAGAACCTTCTTGCTATGAGGCAACAGTGCTAACCAGTACACCACTGTGCCAGCCTTGATGTTATACGCTACTTCAAAATGCAAACTGAGTAAATTGACATTGAGGAACTTGTGAATATAATTTTAACGTGTGAATATTTTATACATTTTATAAGTGCACATTTTTCATATATATATATATATATATATATATATATATATATATATATATATATATATATACCCAAATTTGAATTTTTGTTAATAGATTGTGTCCCAATAATAAGCAATTGTAGATAACAATAAGATAATTTAATTAATTAATTAATTGCCATCGCCACCATTAAATTGCATTGCTATCATTTCCAGTTTGTAGGAAACCATAATAGTCTCTGGTCATTTCTGATGACAGCTGAAGACCCATCTCAATTAATCAAGTCACCTTTAAAGCAAAATTTTCATCCAACTAAAGTGAATTTTGGAGAATAAGCCAGATCATTTAACGTTTCAAAGTTTTGCAAAATAAGAGCATGCTTGGCATGTGGGTTTAAACTTACAGTTGTGAAAATATATATATACTGATACTTCTGGTTACCTCTTCAGTGATTCTCCTGAAATCATTGGGTGTTTCAGGTCTTTCAACATCATACACTCTCCTCCAACCAACCCAGCTTGAGCTGATCAGACCCAAGATTGTGTCTAGATGGCAAACTCGTTACTCTGCCCCCATGGCTCTCCTGTCTTGAGCCACAGCCACCTTGAAGGTCTTTCTGCTGCACTGGTGGTGCTGCAGACGTATCTTCAACTTCTCTCTCCCTCAATGCCCAGTGAGTTTAGGGCTCTGAATAGGGATGCAAAATCCCTTCACCCAACTGCTATGGAGCACTTGCATGTGATGTCACAGCCGATCCAGATTGTGACAGATGCCATCTTGTAGGTCAAACGCCATATTCCGTCTTCTACTTCTACTTCTGGTTCTACTTCTGCTTTTACTTCTACCTTTTCTTCTGGAAAACCCTACTATATACAATTCTACTACAACGGCTGCGGCTACAAGCTCTCCCTACCTGTGCACGTTTTTTATGGTTTTTGTGTGTACTTTTGCGTGTTGTTCGTCTGTACCGGACTTCAATATCCACTACAACCGTATGGACTTACTGGACATTGGTTTCCAGCAGAAAATGACGGTTTGTAGCGATTTCCATCGCATGCACAACATTCCGGACGAGAAAAAAAAAAAAAACATTCCGGACAAGACAGCGGGGTCTCCGTGGATTGTTATCGGAAGCAAAGCGAAGGAGGCGGCGCCGGGAGCAGAAGCAAAAGCGAGGCTACAGGCAGAGCCGGCCTGTTGACTAAGCTCAGAAAACAGCTACTCAAACCTCCACTGCCAAGCCTCTACCTCTCCAACGCCAGATCCATGTAAACAAGACGGACGATTTGGAATTACCTTATTCTATTCTATAATCGGCTGGTCAGTGCTATACTCAATACTTAAGTGACTTACCCATCCAGTGAGGTTTATTTTCTTGTTTACAAGATGCCACATCTGAGTCGCTGACAAATGCTGAATTTCTGTAAAGATAACTGTCCAGAGATTTATAAGCACACAGTGCTTCACCACTGAACAGCAAGGGAAAGTTGATGAGGTAATCATACACGTCCGGGTATTCCGCTGGCAGTTCAAAATCCGGTCGTGAAAACTCCGTCCGGAAAGCCATAAGGGTCACAAATCTGTAGATCGTTTATTTTAGACATATATCTAGTTATCTGTTCATTAGAAAAATGAGCCGTGTAGTCCGTCGGTTGAAATTGATCCATTCTGTACACGAGTGCAGCAGTATTCAGCAGTGTTTTTGACCAACAAGATGGGGGTTGTGTACTTTCCGGTCACGTGACTGCAAGATCTCTATTGGCAAACATTTTGCTGTCTACCAAATTTTCTGACATTCTCTGACCAGATCATCATACTTAGTGAGCTTCCTTTCAAATGCTTCTTCCAGGTGGCCTTCCCACAGTATTGTCAACTCCAGGGGCACAACTTGCTTTGTGGAATCTGTAACCAGAACCATGTTAGGTCTTAAGGTCATGGTCACAATGTGCTGCGAAAACTTGAGTTGCCTCTCATGGTACCCCATCAACTGCCAGTTCCATGTAGAGGCTAGTATTCCTGCTGCTGTTCTCATGGGATATCCTGGCTCTTCTCCAGCTCTGACAAAGGCAATGGCTTGTTTTGAGGGGGAGTCTTCTTGCTCCACTTGACTCCAGTGCCAATGGATTCTTCAATGGTCTTCAAGACCTGGTTATGCCTCCATCTGTACCACCCTTTTCCCAGTGCCTTGGTGGAGCAGCTTAGGATGTTTCACACTTTGAGTAAAGTGGACTGGCTGGTGTCTCCACCTTGACCCATGTATGGAGGTTTGATGGACTGGGAAGCATGTCACCACTCCCACCAGCCTGTTGCAACAGAGCCACAACTCTGCCTACATAACAGCTTCCTCTACTCTCCACTTCCTTCTAGTCTTCATCTCAATTTCAGCTTTGCTCACCATTGGATCCCTTGACTCTCAATACAGAAGCGCTTCTTTGGCCATCATCACCTGGAATTCTTCTTCCAAGGATCTGAAGGATAGTTGCAACTTGTTGCTTTGCCCATAGAATGTGGTGCCATTGAGGCTCCTTGGTAGCCCCAACCATCATCTGAGGTGACTACTGACCTTCTTCTCTACTGTTGATATCAGCAGCTCATACACCAGGAGTGGCCACAAGATTCATATAGATTACAGAATCTATATGAAGACATCCATCCATCCATCCATCCATCCATCCATCCATCCATCCATCCATCCATCCATCCATAACCGCTTATCCTGTGCAGGGTTGCAGGCAAGCTGGAGCCTATCCCAGCTGACTATGGATGAGAAGTGGGGTACACCTTGGACAAGTCGCCAGGTCATCACAGGGCTGATGCATAGAGACAAACAGCCATTTACACTCACATTTTACACCTATGGTCAATTTAGAGCCATCAATTAACCTATCCTGCATGTCTTTGGACTGTGGGAGAAACCGGGGCACCCGGAGGAAACCCACACAGACATGGGGAGAACATGCAAACTCCATACAGAAAGGCCCCTGTTGGCCACTGGGCTCGAACCCAGAACCTTCTTGCTGTGAGGCGACAGCGCTAACCACTACACCACTGTGCCGCCCCACATTATGCCACATGATCCTTTTTTTCTTTTATAAATTTAATGTAGTTATGTATGTTTTAATTTGATTATTGAATGATATTTCTGTCTCCATCTATCTTTTTTTCTGCTTCACAATGAGTAACAGTTTGAGGTGTGTATATGTAGAAAACCAGTGATTTAACACAGGTGTGCGTGATTACAAAACCAGTCATGTGATGGGTCCGGTGACAACCTTTATTCAGGAGGATTCAGTGAAATATTTCTTCTTTTACCTGCTTAAAACTCTGCACTTTCTAGATCAGCCAATAAGCATGCCCATTAGTTTAAAAACTGCCTCAAGTTTCCAAATTGCATTTTTGAAAAGAGCCAGCTTTGAGAAAATGTCATTAGCATCGATTTTATTTTGGGTACAATTAGCACAAGTGAAATAAAGGAAATGACTCAGGTTATTATGTGTATAATGAAAAAGGTTTACACCAAAGTGAAATCATATGATCATTATTTGTGTTATTAAGAGTAGCTATTGTTTCTGAGGTAGAAATCGCAGAAGGATGTGTGACAGATGTGAAAATGTTAAACAGCATTTAAATTTAAGAGGAAGAACCCTAATAGTCGAATGATTCTCAATAATTTCTTTTCTAATGGGGTGGATGTCCATTTATTGAACAAAAACAAAAAAAAACTAGGTTAAAAGCATAATTGGTAATCATTTTGAAAGGGGAAATGGGGCAGAGATCGCATAAAACAGAGACATGTCTTAGTTATGCATGACTCTGACCTTGGATTTGCATTAAATTTTCTTAAGCTCACATGTATCCCATGTTAATTAATTAATTTCTTTTTTTTTTTTAGAAACAAGCTTTTATTTATCACATTGGATGTAATGAGGACATTTTCCAAATCTTAGCTCTTTGAAAAGTTTTCAAAGAAGATATTGAAAGATATACAGCTTTGGAAAAAATTACGAGACTGCTTTTAATGTTGGTCATCAATATTAAAGTGTCTTAATTCTTTCCATAGCTGGACACACACACACACTTTATATACTTTGCTTCCAGATATGAAAGTACCAGGAGGACATACATTTTCTTAATATGTCAAGCATGCGATCCAGCCCATTAATTTATGCATTATTATGATACATACGGGCCACTTTTTCCATGGAATAAAAACCAGTATTCTATTCCCTTCTAGTGGGTTTATGGATAGCATGCAATATTGCTATCATATCGCTTATCCTCCATGTATTACGCCACTCTCCTCAATGGAGAGTGAGTGTGCAATATTGTTATAATATTGCATGTTGTAAAGACAATATGACGTCACACATCGGAACTCATGTGAAGATCCAATGACAAAACTTTTCTGCAGTGCATGCGCAGAATCATTTCTTTGTCAGCTGGGAAAGAGAGAAGATCCGGTGCTAGGTTTAAGCACTAAATAAATAAACTGAAAACTGAAACTAAAGATGCATTGAACACCTGAAAGGCTACCAAAACTTCATTATATATTCTTCACGCATATTCACAAGAAAAAACATACCAACAGACATCGAAAAACTGGAAAAGAGACACGTCAGAGACATAAAACTTCAGCGCTAGCAAGTGACTGTGACAGTTTGTACACAAACATGGCCGTGAGGTTTGCTTCATTAAAAGCGGAAGATTTACAGAGAATTTTGAAAGTGAAAAATGTGCTGAACACCCGAAAGGCTACCAAAACATCAGTGGATATTCTTCACGCATTTAACCTTCCACATTAAATATATGGAAAAGCTGCAAGAGACACGTCAGAGATGTAAAACTTTTGTGCTAGCGAGTGACTGTGACAGTTTGTCAACATGGCCGCAAGGTTTGCTTCATTAAAAGCGGAAGATATATTTTGAAAAAGAAAGGCACGCTGAACTCCCAAAAGGCTACCAAAACTTTACTGGATATTCTTCACGAATATTTACAAGAGAAAAACATACCAACAAACATCGAAAAACTGGAAAAGAGAGCAATAGCGGAAATATTGTCAAAGATGTACTTGGAGGTGAGGAAAAGTGACGGAGACTTTTACAAGAGGACTTCACTCGTGGACTTCACCCAGCAAAGCCCTTCTGTTTTGAACAACTGCAATGTACACGTAACAATTAACTACGACCAAAAGTAACTTTGAACTTGAACTGTCAACCTGGATATAGCTTGGATATAAGTTGGGTTGTTGTTCAGGCTTTTTGGACTGGTACCATTTTTATTGTTAGAACTTTGACTTTGTACAGTACATTGGATTGACAGAACATTGAATTGCATTCGATCAGAATCAACATTCAATGATGATAAGTTACCGCTAGGGTGCATCAGTTGCCCTCACTTTCATAAAATCTGATGCATTTTTGTTTGGGTGTTCCTTTTCACCAATAAAGACATCCTGTAAAATTTTTTGACCATATTCAAAAGTCTAATGGTGGCACCATGAGGTTCATTTTTTTTTTTTTGCCAAAAAACGCTTATTTTATGTTTTCGCGTAAGGTTTGAATCACAATGTTGGACTCCATTTATTGATTTCTTGTGACCCAGAGATCATGTTAAGAACCTTTGCAAGGGATTGAGAAGCATTAATGTGATTTCATAATACATTTGTATTGTTTAAAAGTAGTTGAACAATGATTCAATGAACAGCTAAAACTCAAACTGTGCTTGATGATATATTTAGAATATGTACTAAAAATGTGTATCTAAGATATTTGGTATACACTATAAGGTGCCATAATGTTTCATGAAAAGTGATCGAAATTTTGTCATAAAAGTCATAAAATAGCAGCTTTTTCCATAACTTTGAGCTCCTGGTGCCACCATTAAACTTTTGAATTTTGTCAAAATATTTCACCCAGTGTGTTTTCTTACCAAAAGGAACATAAAAACAAAAATGCATCATGATCGGAGGAACTTTTCATTTTTAGGGGGCAACTGATGCACCCTAGTTACCGCCCTGTTCTTAACTTTTTGTAAAATCTATAATTGTTCCATCGAACATGTATGTATAATAATCATAATATTGGCTGGCTTTTGTCTGTGGTATATCAGATATATTTCATTCAGCTACTCGTCTTCAACTCATTCAATATCACGCTAGCTGAATGGAATATATCTGATATACCACTCAACGCAAGACAATATTATTTAAATGTTCAAGGATTTAGCATGCAATATTTTCCATATATAGCATGCACGCTTCTTGTGTTGTCTGAGACGGAACAGTGCTTTGCCAACCGCTTGAACATTTCCTTGTGGAGGATATTTAGAAATTGGGACTTTCTTTTGACTCATACAAATGGAAACGATATTGATGCATTTTCAATTCAGGAGAAGGCTTTAACTGTAATGCTAAAGCACTGAGGCCTGATCACAGAATGACTATAGATTTTCTCATGGAGAGTGTACAGGATTTGTGAGGCTGTTAAGTCCACAAGTCGATCATGTCAGTCAGTATTTAACATTCAAACTGCAGCCTTGTGGTCTTGACCATAAATTTTAACTAACTTAAAATTCGAGAACCACTGTATACAGTATTTCTGTTATAGTTATAGCCAGTTCTAGTGCTTCTTTGAATCATGGATATTCTCAATTCATATTGATTTAGTTTTATTTAGTTTGTGTTTATTTTGTTAACAGATGGTATAGATGATGATAACAGCTGTAAGGTACTAAATTAGCATACATTTAAAAAATGTTCTACCTTTAGTGGGTTTCTTTTCATGGTAGCATGATTTAAGATACATAAATACACTAAAAAAAAAAAACATAACAGGGCCATAAGGTACACGAAGGACCTTAATGACTACTGCTTTTTACCTTTTAAGTATATTACATTACATTAATGGCATTTAGCAGACGCTCTTATCCAGAGCAATGTACGGTACAACGTACCCAGAGCAGCCTGGGGACCAGTTGGGGGGTTAGGTGACTTGCTCAAGGGCACTTCAGCCATTCCTGCTGGTCCAGGGAATCAAACCGGTGACCTTTTGGTCCCAAAGCTGCTTCTTGAACCTTTAAGCCATGGCTTCCCCAAGTATAGTACATTAAAGGTACACTTCAGGTAAAAATACATATGAAGAGACACACCGTAGAATTGATAACTTATATCTGTGACCCAAGTTCAAAAGTTATGTCAATATTTATGTGCAGAAACATCTTTGTGTTTAGATTTTTCTTGAGTCAAAGTGTCAGAAACATTTGATTTCATTAGCATCTTAGACCAGTACATTGAAATACAAATTTGCCTTTGAACCTGAAAAAATCAGGGGATAGAAAATGTGGATTGAAGAATGAAATCGGGTCTTTGGGTTTTGTTTGTTTGCTTCACTGTGAACTGCAATACACAACATAAAACATGTAACATAAAAGTACGGGACTATTTTAAAATAAACCAAAAAAATAAGACCAATAAGATGGTATATGAACAAGAAGGTGGCAAGCATTGAAATAAACATTTAATAATCCTAAATAAACACTGAACTGTATATTAAGGATATACTGGTCTATGAATAGTCCTTATTGTAACCACATTAACTATGACACAACTTGGTTGAATTTAACAAGAAGGCAAAATTCACACAGTCATTTTTTTCAGCAGCTAAAAAATAGCACTTGATCCAGCACAGCCTATTATTTTGCTATTATACGACCATTATATTAGCTTGTTTCCCCCATTTTCAATTGTCTCTTGATTTGCTGATAGCAAAAGAACTTCACCTGGTGCGTAACAGGGTGTCTCTTAAAGGTAGACTATCTTTCAGATTTTTCAAGTGTAGGTCATAAAAAGAATTTTCCCTGACATCCAATTATTTTTGTTTAGTGGACTGAAAGCTACTGAATTCAAATCAGAGACTTCCAATTTTATTATTATTATTATTATTATTATTATTATTATTTTAACAGAACAATTAATGAATTTAGGGCCATGTGGCCCTAAATTCTCCGCTATTTTTTCCTGCTTCACCATGACCCAATTCAGGATACTACAGTACGTCATGCATCACATGGTGGGTTTTCCCCGTTTGCACAAGGCATTGTGGGATACAAATTTGAAACGGGAGAGAAAAATGGAGGACGTGAGTGTGCGAATGAAACGTGAAAGACCGACTACAGTAACGGAAAGCGAGAAGAAAAGATGTTATGTTATATACGAAGGAAAGGAAATACAGGACCAAACTAATAAATATCGGCGGTCAGCGAGCACCTCGGTGTGATCAGCTGTTCGTTTATCGACAGAATGATGGAACTGTCAGTGCACAGTCAAAGGTGAACCTGCGCATGCGCACACACACAGACTTCCTCTGTCTGCTTGACTGTGCGAAGCGAGCGATTTCATGCACATCATTTGCTTGGGAATCCCCTCAAGTTAAATAACTTCCCAGCCACAGAATGGCCTGATATTTTGTGAGATATTACAGAAATAAACATACATCACAATAACCAAATTTCAGAGGGAACTAAATTTCAATGATTTTATGAAATCGAAAGGCCATCTAGCTTTAATGATACAGTTTATGATCTATGCTCGAGGATGTTGCTGAATTATCGCAGGTTGTTGCAGATTGTTTTTGGAATATTGCTAGCATTGAAAATGGTGACTTGCAACAAGGTTTCTGGGAAGGGTGATTCAGCTCCTTTAAGATAAAGGAATCGTTCAGAGCATACAGCAAACACTTTATGTAATATATCTTGGAATATAAATGACTCACAGTCAGAGTGCACAGTACCTCCATTTTTAGGTTACAGCGTAGGATAGAACTCTAATAAATGCAATAAAAATGAATGGCAGGTAATTTCCTTTTGCCCACATTACCCAACACTTGGTAATGATGAAACAGGAATCAGTTTCAAAGCTGTCATGACAAAATACAACAATAAAAAGAGAGACCAACAAAATCCCGATAAGAGGTTTGGGCTGGAATCATTTTATTTATAAGCAATAACCGCTATAACATATTATTTATTATTATTTTTTTTTATTCCAAATTTCTTTGAAACTTCTATCATTGTCAATTGCAGGGTTATCAAGCTAAAGGTTTTTCTCCCTTATGAAGAATCTGTATTGAGAAATTATATTGAATAATTTTGATAATAACAACCTGATCTAAATTATAATGGGCTACTTTATTCACAGGTGACATCATGGTTTCCATATTACTTCATCAAAGTCCTTCCCATGCCAGGACCTGGTCTTCCCAGGCAGTCTCCCATCCCAGTACTAAACCAGGCCCTTATGGCACATTGGGCGGTGCCGATCTCCGCTTCTAAAGCCCTCTGCCTCTCGCCTATATAGCTAGGGTTACAGTGTTGGGCTAGTCCTCTGGTAATTGCGAGAGTTTGACTCCCCACTCACATCTGTATTACAGCGTGCCTTGCCAGACAGCAGTAGGTACCATTTTTATGATGGTCTCTGGTATGATCCGACCACGAGTAGAACTTGTGATCTCCCAGTCAAGAGGCAGACACGCTAACCACGAGGCCAGCTTAACACTTAATACTTCTTAATACTTAGTACTGGATCAAAAATAAAATTAGTAGTATCACTAAACAAGATCAAACTTTTAGGCTGTGAAGATCATCGTCAGGCCTGGACCTGTAACAATTCTGAGGGAAGTGGATGCAAGTGGAGATGGTCATTATTAAATAAACATCTAACAAACCATGAGGGGAAAGGAAAAGAAGCAAAAAAACAACAACTAGAAAACCAATTAAAGCCGCAAGCGGCCTCGACGGGCCCTCGCGCCAGCGGCCAAGGGGGGCGGGGGCATGCGTCCCCGCGAAATAACTTCCACAGCTTCTTCGGCAAGAGACATTACTCCCACAATGGCGACAAAGCACAGAATTGGACACATGGTAACAATAGGGTCTCGCACTGTACGGTGCTCGGGGGGCGCTATAGAGGCCCTGAGGCCCGCCTGGATCTGGGCTTCTGGTTCTCAGTAGCGGTGGCAGTCTAAGAAAAAGGAGCCAAATTTCGTGCGTAGTCGACCATGGCAAGCGCCCCAATAAGGGTCTTGTAAAGAGTTTGCTTGCCAAGTTTGACAAATCAGAAGCTGCAATATCATTTTTGCCATAACCAGCACCCCCAGGGGCGAAAGTGCACAAAATTTGGCGTATATGTCAGGTGAGCTATGAAGAGTTTGCGTATGAAGTTTGATGACAATTGAGTAAATAGAAGATGAGATATAGATTTTTGAAGAATAAATTTTTTGGTTTTTCCCATGTCAGTAGGTGGCGCTATGCTGTACATGAGCGATTATGAGTTGGAAAAATAAGTGTGTACAACAGCAACGTACTATCACAAGGTAGTGGTGTGAAGGAAAAGCATTATGGAATTATTTACCAAAAACCCATTTTGGAGCAACTGCGTCGGCCAAAAACAGCGCCCCCCATGGACGAAAATTCCCAAAATGTGGTATACATGACATGGGAGGTAGTAAGAGGGTGGCCGTGAAGTTTGACCAAATTTGAGGAAAGATTGGATTTCTTGCCCAAAAATAGCGCCCCCAGTGGCGAAAGTGCACAAAATTTGGCGTATATGTCAGGTGAGCTATGAAGAGTTTGCGTATGAAGTTTGATGACAATTGAGTAAATAGAAGATGAGATATAGATTTTTGAAGAATAAATTTTTGGTTTTTCCCATGACAGTAGGTGGCGCTATGCTGTACATGAGCGATTATGAGGTGGAAAAATAAGTGTCTACAACAGCAACGTACTATCACAAGGTAGTGGTGTGAAGGAAAAGCATTATGGAATTATTTACCAAAAACCCGTTTTGGAGCAATAGCGTCGGCCAAAAACAGCGCCCCCCATGGATGAAAATTTCCAAAATGTGGTATACATGACATGGGAGGTAGTAAGAGGGTGGCCGTGAAGTTTGACCAAATTTGAGGAAAGATTGGAATTTTTGCCCAAAAATAGCGCCCCCAGTGGCGTAATATCACAGAAATTGGGTAACATGTCAGAAGCCCAATGAGTGATTTGCGTGTGAAGTATGAGCAGTTTTGAGCAATCAGAAGATTTGTTATGAATTTTTAAGCATGTAAAATTTTGCATCGAAAATTGATTGACGTATAACTTCTGAACGGTGTATCCTACGTGAAACGTATTTAGTAACTTTTGTCAGCCATGTCTGTAGATGATGTGTATCAATTTTGGTGACATTCCTATGAACGGTCTAGGAGGAGTTGCGCCGTCTTCGTGGCCATGCATTTCGCACAAAAGGGAAATTACCTCACCTCCTGTTGGGCATGGCTAATGCATTGGCATTACATTTTTGTCCGGCTTAGTGAGATACACATGCCTACCAAATGGCATGCCACTACTACAAACTACATGGCACCCAGGCACCTTAATGCGGGAGGCCAAAATCACAACGACTTAGGGGGCGCTATAGAGGCCCTGAGCCCCGGCCAAGCTTGGGCTTCGGGTTCTGAGTAGCGGTGGCAATTCTCGGAACTGTTGCCAAATTTCGTGCGTTTTCGCCCATGGCAAGCGCCCCGAAAATGGCCCAACAGCGGAGAAAAATAAAGAAGAAGAAGAAGACGGAAGAAGAAGAAGAAGAAGAAGACGGAAGAAGAATAATAATAGTGAACTCTTACAAGAACAATAGGGCCTTCGCCCATAGGGCTCGGGCCCTAATAACAAAGGATTAGACCAAGCCCTTTACCAACATGCTTATCCATGGTGGATGTGAGAAAGAAAGAAAGAAAGAAAGAAAGAAAGAAAGAAAGAAAGAAAGAAAGAAAGAAAGAAAGAAAAGTTAGTTGCAGGGTATCACTGGAAGAGGTTCAGTGTTGCATTCAACTAAAACTTATAATTGTTCATTTCTGATCTCTGACAAGGAAAACCCAAGAAAATGCCCCTTCGATTCTACTTGCACAAATATCCACAAGCGCCGGCGACCAGTGTTTTTCTCCACCTACACAGATGGTCTGCGCTGGCTACTCGATCCCAGAAAAAAAAAGAAACCCCACCCCAAACACTCACCTTTCAATGTTCAAGCAATTTACATTGTCTCCGCTGCCCATACTTTGCTGCAAATCCAATTATTTCACCACAAAATTGTCTTCGATTCAGGTCTAGCATGACTGGAAGCGATGCCATATTTGTTGATCAATTCTCGTGCTCTCATTGGCTGAGCCGGACCACATGACCACACCGTAGCAGACAGTAAAGATGCAGTTGGTGGTTGTTACGGACGATTTCACTTGGTTTTCACAAAATGCCACCGAAGAAGAAACTAAAACCTTCCGTGGGCCAAATAAATATAAAGTCTATGTTTTCTGCTGCAGGTTTGTACATATAAATCATAATTAATATTTTCATATCTAAGAATTGTTATTTTCATATCCAGAAGCTACCCGGAGTGCTGAAGTTCCCATAGAGATGCTTGGTCCCTCAGCTCAGGCTTCATACTTCCCGTATAAAGTACAAATAACTAATAGTGTGCAAATATTTATGCTGAAATTAAAACTATACAATACACAATACCACACCAGAAGCGCATCGAGTCCATTACACATGCAGCAAATAAGCTCACCATGTAGTTATGTTACAGAGCCAGGCAGCGTACTACAGAGGGGAACTGAGAAAGCCAAACACACACACATCGGGAGAGAAAGTTCAGACATATTTTGCAAGTATTTTACAGGGAAACGGTTAGTAATTTATTCGCTGAGAATGCACCAGAAGGCATGTACATTTCAAAATTTTCTGGGGGGTGCAGCATGCCCCTAATCGAAAATGAGGTTCCGAGGTAAGTCAAACACAGCGTTATTCTCACTTCTCTTCAGAGGGGTCCTAATACTTCCAGTACTTATAAAACCAGTGTGCTTATGTGTTAAAGCATATAATATCACTTACTGGGGTTGGATTCCAACCTCCACCCAGAGCTGATCCACCAGACTGCAACATCTCCATCGCAGGAAACAACATCGAGTGCATGGAACACTTCCTGTACCTTGGTAGTCTTCTCTCCATCCAGTGCACTTCAACCAAGGACGTAGAGAACAGGCTCCATGCAGCACATCTTGCGTTTGGGAGACTCACAAGCTGGGTGTTCAAGAATAAGGACCTCAGCCGTCGAACTGATGGTCTGCAACGCTGTTGTGGTTTCGACCCTCCTTTACGGGTGCAAAACATGGACCCTCTACCGCCGAGACCTAAAAAGCTGGAACAGTTCCATCAGAAGAAGCTTCATACCATCCTCAGCATCAGCTAGGAGGACTACACCACCAACATCACAGTCCTTGAAAGAACTGGGGCAAGCAGCATAGAAGCGGCCATCATGAAACACCGCCTTCAGTGGTTAGGTCACATTGCCCGAATGGACGAAACAAGACTCCCAAGGAGGATCTTCTTCGGCGAGCTGAGCACAAGGAAGCACACCTGGGGCCGCCCCATGCTACACTACAAAGACCAGCTGAAGCAGACCCTCAAGGCAACCAACATAGACCCCGAGACCTGGGAGGAAGCAGCTAGACAGCGTACCGAGTGGCGAAACACCATCCGTACAGGGATGGAACTCTTTGAAGCGAAAAGAAGAACGAATCTGGAAATCAAGCAACAGTACAGAAAAGAGAAAGAGGCACAACCCCAACCACCACCGACCTTTCAGTGGCATCACTGCCTCCAAGTTTTCAGAGCTACAATCGGGCTCATCAGCCATCAACAAGCCCACCATCAGATGTGACTGGAAGGAACGAAATACTCGGATACGAGAAATCGCTGATGATCACTTACAGTATTGCATGTATTATTGATTTTATATACAGTGTGTGTGTGTATATATATATATATATATATATATATATATATATATATATATATATACTGAACAAAAATATAAACACAGCGGTCCATATTTTATGAAATACAAATGTTCAGATAGAAATTCATTTTCATTTTCTATGTGCCCGAGCCCAGTCCAGACGAGAACGTCGTCGCCCAGCAGTCAGGTCCAATCCTCGATGAGGTCTACGTGCATGGAGGCCAGCTTCTCTGAGTCGGTTTCTCACAGTTTGACTGCTGACCCTGCGATTGTGTCTCCCCATGGTCTCATCTGCGGTCCGTGTTGCAGTCCGGCACCGATCACGCAGGTGGGTCAGACGGATATGCCGGTCTTGTGCTGGAGTGGTGACACGTGGCCTGCGTGCATGTGGCATGTTGTCTGTGGTGCCATGCTGCTGAAATCGTCGTCGGAGGCGGACTATCGTGGAATTATGCACCCCCAATTGACGCCCTACAGCTCTGATGGACATTCCAGCCTGCAGCATGCCAATGGCTCGTTCCCGGTTGATTCTGGTCATCTGTGGCATCTTGACATTTGAACATTTTTGTCATTTTAGGGTGGCGTTTTATTGGCCCCACATAAAGGATGGTCATGACATGCATTACTCAGTGAAATTTTTGTCTGCAATGGTCACACCCGACTGGATCATGGATTATCTCAAGTCTGGGCACTGCTCAGAACTTGAGTAGAGGGACATTTTTTTTTTTCCAAAAATGTTTACTGGTATGCTATACTATCATTTGATGTGAGCAGAAAAAAAAATCAGTATCGGATGTACAAAATAAATAAAATCTTTAGGTGCTGCGTTTATATTTTTGTTCAGTGTATATACACACAGTATGTATATATATATATATATATTGAAGGGTACCAATAATTCTGAAGTTGACTATCATATTTCTACACTGGTTAGAAGTGTATTATGTATACTGATGCTGATACGGATGGGTAAATACGTCCCAGAAATATATTAAATTGGTGAAATATTACACGGTGTAAAGGTGTGTGTGTGTGTGTGAGTGGAGATAAGCTTCACACTTCAGCAAGCAGAACCTCTGAAACTCACTTTTATTTTTCTGCCTGAATAAAGATAAAAAAAACCTTCCTTTTCTTAAAAGGTCAAATTAATGTCTCTGTTTCTCTTTCTCTCTTCCTTGCTCTTTCTTCTCTCCCTTTCTTTCACTCGCATGCTCTTTTCTCTCTCTAACTTCCTCTTGCTCTTTTCTTTCTTGTTTCATCTTTCGTGTTCAACACTTTTCTTTTGCATTCTTCACTTCTAACATTCTTCATCTTTCTCTCTCAATGCCTCTGGCCGCATTCTTCATCTCTCTTTTTTCATCTCACTTTCTTTATCTCTCACTCCCTTTCTCCATTTAAAATTATTCACCATTGTCTTTCTTTACCTCTCTCTCCTTTACACAATTTTCATCTCTCTCATCCTATCCTAATCGATCTTGATATTGCTTTCATCTCTCTCTCCTTGTTAATCTCTCTCTCTCTCTCTCTCTCTCTCTCTCTCTCTCTGTCTCTATCTCTTTCTCTGTGGCTTGTCAATCTTTGCTTTGATATTCACATGGAACAGTCTCAGAATTACATGGCTTAAAGGTTAGAGAAGCAGTTTTGGGACCAAAAGGTCACTGGCTTGATTCCCTGGATCAGCAGGAGAATGTGTGGGTGGGTTGGGGAAGTGAGTGACCAGCACTTTCCTCTTCCTCTGCATCCGTAGCTAAAGTGCTCTTTGAGCAAGACACCTAACCCGCAGCTACCCAGTGCTGTGTGCACGTGATGAATAAAGGCTCAAAATTCCTCCAAGTTCACCTACTTTGGTACGTTTTCTCAAGGCCAGGCAACATGACATTAAATATTTTGTGTTTATGCTTTAGGATGCTTTGAGACGTTCATACTGGACACTGTACTTAGTCTTAGACCTCATCTCATCTCATTATCTCAAGCCACTTTATCCTGTTCAACAGGGTCGCAGGCAAACTGGAGCCTATCCCAGCTGACTACGGGCGAAAGGCGGGGTACACCCTGGACAAGTCGCCAGGTCATCACAGGGCTGACACATAGACACAGACAACCATTCACACTCACATTCACACCTATGGTCAATTTAGAGTCACCAGTTAACCTAACCTGCATGTCTTTGGACTGTGGGGGAAACCGGAGCACCCGGAGGAAACCCACGCGGACACGGGGAGAACATGCAAACTCCACACAGAAAGGCCCTCACCGGCCACGGGGCTCGAACCCGGACCTTCTTGCTGTGAGGCGACAGCGCTAACCACTACACCACCGTGCCGCCCCGTAATGTAATGTAATTAAGCATTAAATTGTAACCATTGTCATTCAAAATTTCATGAGCAAGGAAATTTAAGTAGCTGGACCTTCATAAATTTTAGAGTCCTACATACTCTTGGTGTCTGCCTCTCGACTGGGAGATCGCAAGTTCTATTCATGGTTGGGTCATACCAAAGACCATCATAAAAATGGTACCGACTCCCATCTGGTGAGGCATGTTGCAATACAAATGCAAGTAGGGAGTAAAACTCTTGCGGTTACCAGAGGACTAGCCCGCCACTGTAACCCTAGCTGTATACATGAGAGGCCAAGGGTTATCAAAATGGAGATCAGTGCCACACCCATACACCTTAAAGAATTCGTTAGTACTGGGATGGGAGACTGCCTGGGAAGACCAGATTCTGGTGTGAGAGGGACTTTGACTTTTTTTGACATACTCTTGAGATCGCGAGTTCTACTTGTGGTTAGGTCATACCAAAGACCATCATAAAAATGGTACTTACTCCCATCTGGTGAGGCATGCCGCAGTACAAATGCAAGTGGGGAGTCAAACTCTCGCGGTTACCAGAGGACTAGCCCGCCACTGTAACCCAAGCTATGTAATAGGCGAGAGGCCAAGGGCTATAGAAATGGAGATCGTCACCACCCAATGTGCCGTGAGGGCCTGGTTAGTACTGGGATGGGAGACTGTTTGGGAAGACCAGGTCCTGGCACGGGAGGGACTTTGACATACCCTTGATCTAGCATAACAATTATTTTTTAATTGGTATTGTGAAATGTAGTGGTATTTATTGTTTATAGACTAAGGTTTGAGGTTAAAGGAAGCTGCAACTAATTCTCCACCTACAGCTGGCACAAAAACTCAACTTGAAATTTCATCTCGTCAAATAATATTATCATCCATCCATCCATCCATCCATCCATTATCTGTAGCCGCTTATCCTGTTCTACAGGGTCGCAGGCAAGCTAGAGCTTATCCCAGCTGACTATGGGTGAGAGGGGGGGTACACCCTGGACAAGTCACCAAATTACCACTTACAAAGCACCATGGACACAGCATAATGTAGTATGTCTCCATTTTGAACCTACTTGTTTAAAGAAGAGACACAGAAACCTTTTCTTTCACTCCATTCTGTGGACGTTGACTCCATCCAGTGGCCGTGATCCGGTAATAAGCGCCAACAGCAGATGCATTTAAAACCGTTCTCTTTTTTTAAAACTCTCAAATCCAGAGCACTGAGTCATAATAACATGCTGTTAAAAATACTTTATTTTGCAGAATATTAAAAAAACAACTAATATATATATTTTTTGCATTCCACAAATAATATATACATAAATCAATGACGTGTCACTTGTGAAGATATTGCATCCACCTTGACCAGGCTAATAGAAAAAAAAATACATCAGCTTCTTGAGACGATTTAACAGAAGGTGCACATGAACAAAGCGTGAAGGATAAACAGATAGTAAAAAACGGTGAATTCCTGATTTTTACACGTCAGATGATCAATTGGTAATAATAAACTACTTGTCGTGGTTCATCCGAATTTAGAATAAATACAGTGTTTTGCCAAGTGGAGTGATAGGAGTTGAATTTTGCTGAATGGTAATATTAACCATTTTGATGTTTACGCTGAAGGATGCTTGGGTCTTCTTGCCTATTAATTCCTGATTTCCCAAAGTGACCCGGTCTTTATGTGGCAAAATCTGTAGTTTATTCTTTGTCATCATTTTAGCACCTTAAATTTAATAGTCTTGTCCTTGTCTGTGTAATTATTACAGACATTGGAAAAAAAAAAAAAAAACAACGTATTGTGCAGTACTGTAGATTTTCCGATACAATTTTTGTGGGTCATTAAAATGGATTGAACATTGAATGCCCACATTACTTTCATTTCAAACTACTGGAATAAACAATTGTAAGAAAGGTGATGTTAGTTTTTAGACTAGCGTACTCAAGACAGGGGCATAATTCACAGTTATTCCATGAAATCGAGCCATACATGAGCTGATAGCCGACAAGGAGCGTAGCACTGAGTTGTCAGTAAGTCATGTACGACGAGATTGAGTGGAATAACTGTTTTATTCTATCCACATTCACTGGATTTTGAGAAACAGAGCATTTTTATTTAATTTTTTGCAAGTTCGATACATAAATACTTTGTACAAAATGTCCGACAAAATAATTTCTGCTTAGAATGTAAATAAACTGGTGAAATGACAGTAGCAATTTGTGAAAAATGTGATAATAATAATGCTTGAAATTTAATATATATATATATATATATATATA
This sequence comes from Neoarius graeffei, assembly GCF_027579695.1. Classification (NCBI taxonomy): domain Eukaryota; kingdom Metazoa; phylum Chordata; class Actinopteri; order Siluriformes; family Ariidae; genus Neoarius; species Neoarius graeffei. The sequence goes on along the minus strand of NC_083576.1, from coordinate 10,737,415 downwards.
TATATATATATATATATATATACGTTCTTACTGTCAAATACTTTCATTCCATATTTTGTTGCTTTTTTCGGGGGTTTTGTTTTCGAGTAGAGTTTTTATTTTGTCCTCGGTTGGTTCAGTAACACACGCCGCCATTTTCTTCTTCTTCAGGTTTTTTTTGGTGTTTTTAAAGCAACTTAAAGGTGCATTACTGCCACCGATTGGGCTGGAGTGTGGAACAGCAGATACTGGGGGTTGGGGGACTATGTTATTTTAGCTATTTCTATTTCTTTTAAATACTTGATAAAGTAATATATCTGACATGATGTGCTACGCCATTTTGTTTTTCTCTACTCACGGTATATAAGCTGATATCCTAGTAATAGAGTAGCCAATCAAAGTGCGCAATTGCTCATATCCAGTGAATGTGGATAGAATAATTAATATTATTGGTATTGTATACTAATATAGAGCAGGGGTTCTCAAAGTGGGGTCCAAGAACCTAAAGGGGCCAATATAGCATAGACAGGGGGTCCAAGATTTTTACATTATGTGGTGGAAAATCACAACCCACCATTATAAAATTGTTATATTAATTATTGAGACTACTTCTTCAACCCATGACCAGGAAGGGCCATCACTGATGACCTTTTACCAGTCCATTGTTGGTGTGTGTAGGGCATTTAAACTTGGCAGAGCCCTTCCCTCTCCAAACTTGATCAATGGACAATTTAGAGTAGCCAGTTAGCCTAAATGCATGTCTTTGGACTGTGGGGAGAACTGGAGCACACGGAAGAAACCCATGCAAATATGAGGAGAACATGGAAACCCCACAGAGAAAGGCCCCTGTCAGCCACTGGGCTTGAACCCAGAATCTTCTTGCTGTGAGGCAACAGTGCTAACCACTACACCACCATGCCACTCCAATTATTGAGACTGGCATAAAGTTATTAGCCAGTTTCACTGGTTACGCGAATTGAATCCCAACCATAATAACTGAACATCAATTAATCTTATAAATAATGTCAACTTGTCAAATGTTGGTGGAAAGTTCAGGAATAAAAGGCTCTATAGCTCCACGCTCCTAAGTGTGGCAACGGGAAAAAAATTCACTATGTTCACCAGGTATCAAATCCAAAGGATTCATGGAATCATCCACGGAATTTGTTTTACAGTTAAAGGGGCGGAAAAATCACTGTTTTACAACCACTGATATACACTATTTAGCCAAACGTCTTGTGGACACCTGACCATCATGCCCACATGTGCTGTTTGAATAGATTTAGTCCCTATTTGCTGTTACAATAACCTCCGCTCTTCTGGTAATTTTTCCACTTCTCATTTCCACTTCTGGGAATCATTTAGAGCGTGGCTGTGGGCATTTGTGTGCATTCAATGACAAGAGCATGAGGGAGGTCAGGTAAGGTACTGATGTTGGGTGTGGAGAACCGGGATGCAGTCAGAGTTCTGGAGTTCCAGTTCATCCCAAATGTGTTCAGTGGGGATTGGGTCATGGCTCTGTTTTGTGCAGGACACTCAAGTTCTTCCACTCCAAACTTGGCAAACCATATCTTCCTGGAGCTTGCTTTGTGCACAGGGTTATTGTCGTGCTGGAACAAGTTTGGGCCTCTTAGTTCCAGTGAAGGGAAATTGTAATGCAACAGAATGCAAAGACATTCTATACAATTACGGTATGTGTTTCTGACTTTGGGGAAGGCCCACACGATGGTGTAATAGCCAGGTGTCCACAAACTTTTGGCAATGCAGAGTAGTTTTATTACCCATATTCGTATGTGTTTACATGCCTGTTAGATTTGTCATGAAAAAAAAAACAGCAATCTCACTCATTTTTCAGGCCATCTAAAAAAAAAACACTTTAAACCTGAGGTCCCTTAAAAGAAATGCTCCAAAAGGACTTTGTGCTCAAAGCTACTGTGCAAACATTTGCTAGTGGTTTTGTCGCCACAAATTTCAGTTTGCCATTTAACGTAAAGTGAATGTGGGAAGGCCCTTTTCCAGTTCTTGACCCAAGCACCAAAATAGAGTTTGGGGTTAAAAGTAGCATTGCCATATCTCTCTATAAGAGAAAGCAGGCTTTAAAAGCCCTGAGCTCGTTTCATTCGGCGTAAAAAGTTCCTCTTTTCCTCAAGAAGCTCCTGGATCCGTTTGTTGCGTGTTCGTTCCCGCAGGAAGACGCGCCCTCTTCTTGGAATGATGTTGTTTTCAGGGAACTCATTGTCCACGCCACTAATTTGGAAAGGGATCTCAATGGCATTGTTGTCCTCTTCTTTGATAGCTGGGCTGGTTGTTGTCACCTTCTTTGTCACTGGTGCTGATGTGGTCATTGCCACTGTGTTTGGCATTGTCATGGTGGATGATGATTCCATGTTTTCTTCAGGTGATGACGTTTCTGGCATCAGTGTTGTCAATATTTGCACCACGTTGGCATTGGTGATTGTTTCTGTCTTGTGCCAACCTGAAGTGGTTAACTCCTCATCCTCACTGATTTGGACCCTCATTCCAACTTTTTCAGGGTGGGCACTACTGCTAACTTGGGATTCATCAAACTCAGGAGTTGTGCTGGTCACCAAAGTGAAGTCTACCGGTACCTCATCCATTCCAGTGATGCTATTGTTATCTGTATCAGGGTTAACTGTTGTGTTTTGTATCACATCATCGACAATGGACAAGGTTACGTTGGCATTTGAAGTCTGGGTTGTAACGGCTAGTGGCATAGGTGTGTTTGAATCAGTGAAGAAGTTGCTTGATGTGTTCATGGGAACATTTGGAGTTGTAGCTTCTACCTTAATGCCTGTTGTAAGGATCATGTTATATTCTGTATATGAAATACTTTTGGTAGTGGTTCCTGTCAGTGTGGCAGATGGAGGTCTTGTGGTTTTCACAGTGAAATTGAAGCTTCTTATGCTTACTCTTGGCGTCGTTAGTGGATGACCCATTGGTGTAGCGATGCTTGTTGTGCTGGCAGTCCTGCAGGAATTGCAGCAGATGCGCTGGAAGGTAGGTATCTTACAATACTGCTGGAGCGTCACCATCTTGCACAACATAGAGCGGTCAGTGTGACACCGTGCGCCTATAACACAACAGAGTGAAGATATCAGACGAGGTGAAGAAAGCAGGAACTAAAGCTATGATTTATGCATAAGCATATGCAAGTGCAAGGAAGTATGTGTGTGTATGTGTGTGTGTGTAACAGCAAAAAGAAGCAAAAGGAATAGAATAAGAGACAGTTTATTTAGTAATCATGGAAAACAGAAAACCAGACTCAGTAGACTTTGCATTCACTTTTTTTTTTTTACGTATTCTTCAGCTTGCACTGAATGGAAAACAATTAAAAATTTGTTATTGGTTGAGTTGGAAAAGTTGGCTGATGAAAGGAGGCTGCAACGAGTGTTTGAAAATATTCACTAGATTGTGTGTTCTATGGATAGCCATGAAAATATTTTTTTTAATCATCTGATTGACTTCCCATTAAAGCTAGATTGCCTTTCAGATTTTTCAAGTGTAGGTCATTAAAAAAAATTTCCCTGACACCTGATTATTTTTGTTTAGTGGACTGAAAGCTACTGAATTCGAATCATAGACTTCCAATTTTATTCTTTTTTTAAAAATAGAACAATTAATGAATTTAGGGACATGTGGCCCTAAATTCTCCGCTATTTTTTCCTGCTTCACCATGACCCAATTCAAGATACTACGTCATGCATCACATGGTCTGCTTTCCCTGTTCGCGCAAGGCATTGTGGGATACAAGAAACAGGAGAGAAAAATGGAGGACGTGAGTGTGCGAATGAAACGTGAAAGACCGACTACAGTAACGGAAAGAAAGCGAGAAGAAAAGACGTTATGTTATATACGAAGGAAAGGAAACGCAGGACCAAACTAATAAATATAGGCATCCAGCGAGCACCTCGGTGTGATCAGCTGTTCATTTAGTGACATAATGATGTAACCGTCAGTGCACAGTCAAAGGTAAACCTGCACATGTGCACACACACGGACTTCCTCTGTCTACTTGACTGCGCGAAGAAGCGAGTGATTTCATGGACATTATTTGCTTGGGAATCCCTTCAAATTAAATAACTTCGCAGCCTCAGAATGACCTGATATTTTGTGAGAAATTACACAAATAAACATGTTTATTTTTTTCACAGTCCGGTTTCCATCAAATCCTGCGCTCTGATTGGCTGGCGAGCGGGTCAGTATCCTACGGTACGGACCCCAGTTATGGACCCCGGTTATGGACCTCTGGCAACTTGCTCGTTCACATCAACAACAAACATAGTAGCATTTTTTGTCAACATTTATCTTTTTTAATAAGATTTATTTATACAACCCCGATTCCAAAAAAGTTGGGACAAAGTACAAATTGTAAATAAAAACAGAATGCAATGATGTGGAAGTTTCAAAATTCCATATTTTATTCAGAATAGAACATAGATGACATATCAAATGTTTAAACTGAGAAAATGTATCATTTAAAGAGAAAAATTAGGTGATTTTAAATTTCATGACAACAACACATCTCAAAAAAGTTGGGACAAGGCCATGTTTACCACTGTGAGTCATCCCCTTTTCTCTTTACAACAGTCTGTAAACATCTGGGGACTGAGGAGACAAGTTGCTCAAGTTTAGGGATAGGAATGTTAACCCATTCTTGTCTAATGTAGGATTCTAGTTGCTCAACTGTCTTAGGTCTTTTTTGTCGTATCTTCCGTTTTATGATGCGCCAAATGTTTTCTATGGGTGAAAGATCTGGACTGCTGGCCAGTTCAGTACCCGGACCCTTCTTCTACGCAGCCATGATGCAGTATGTGGTTTGGCATTGTCATGTTGGAAAATGCAAGGTCTTCCCTGAAAGAGACGTCGTCTGGATGGGAGCATATGTTGCTCTAGAACCTGGATATACCTTTCAGCATTGATGGTGTCTTTCCAGATGTGTAAGCTGCCCATGCCACATGCACTAATGCAATCCCATACCATCAGAGATGCAGGCTTCTGAACTGAGCGCTGATAACAACTTGGGTCGTCCTTCTCCTCTTTAGTCCGAATGACACGGCGTCCCTGATTTCCATAAAGAACTTCAAATTTTGATTCGTCTGACCACAGAACAGTTTTCCACTTTGCCACAGTCCATTTTAAATGAGCCTTGGCCCAGAGAAGACGTCTGCGCTTCTGGATCATGTTTAGATACGGCTTCTTCTTTGAACTATAGAGTTTTAGCTGGCAACGGCGGATGGCACGGTGAATTGTGCTCACAGATAATGTTCTCTGGAAATATTCCTGAGCCCATTTTGTGATTTCCAATACAGAAGCATGCCTGTATGTGATGCAGTGCGTCTAAGGGCCCGAAGATCACGGGCACCCAGTATAGTTTTCCGGCCTTGACCCTTACGCACAGAGATTCTTCCAGATTCTCTGAATCTTTTGATGATATTATGCACTGTAGATGATGATATGTTCAAACTCTTTGCAATTTTACACTGTCAAACTCCTTTCTGATATTGCTCCACTATTTGTCGGCGCAGAATTAGGGGGATTGGTGATCCTCTTCCCATCTTTACTTCTGAGAGCCGCTGCCACTCCAAGATGCTCTTTTTATACCCAGTCATGTTAATGACCTATTGCCAATTGACCTAATGAGTTGCAATTTGGTCCTCCAGCTGTTCCTTTTTTGTACCTTTAACTTTTCCAGCCTCTTATTGCCCCTGTCCCAACTTTTTTGAGATGTGTTGCTGTCATGAAATTTCTAATGAGCCAATATTTGGCATGACATTTCAAAATGTCTCACTTTCGACATTTGATATGTTGTCTATGTTCTATTGTGAATACAATATCAGTTTTTGAGATTTGCAAATTACTGCATTCTGTTTTTATTTACAATTTGTACTTTGTCCCAACTTTTTTGGAATTGGGGTTGTAAGATTATCCAAAAGCTTATAAATTTTTGCCAGCATTTCTCAGGAGAATAGCGTTAATTTTACAGCATGGATAGCGATAACGACAGTCTTCACAGCGAAAGTGAGTTTTACTACCCTGAGGAAGAAGAAATAAAAGAAAACATTGCAGGAGAAAGTTAAAAACCTGTAACTTGCTAACGCCGAACAAAAACATGGCTGAATCCTGAATGACTCAATTTTGTATAAATAGGGGACTACATAGGCAGCAAAATTTAGTTTTTTCCTGCCATGGAAGTGCACTTGTATACCGAGGAGGAAGCCATTTGCATTACAGCCATGAACGAGGATTCAAAATGGTTGCTCGCGTGGCTCGCCTCGGCTCGGTTTTCCCTTTCGGGCGCTCTCGTTTTCTGCTAGAATTTGGTAAAGAAAAAAATAAATATATTATTTACCAGCTTAAGGTCGGTCCGTATGGTGAAATACCATGACCTCGGCCCAGAGGGCCTCGCTCAGTACTTTCAAGACCTCCGTCACGGTATTTCAGAGGGAACTAAATTTCACTGATTTTATGAAATCGAAAGGGCGTCTCGCTGTAATGGAATGTTGGAAGTTGTTTTGAATATCAATACACTATCTGGAGTCATCGATTTGCAATCTACCAAAAAAAAAAACTCAAAGAAGTTGATGTCCAAGGCTTCAAGTTTTGACAAGAATTCAAAACGTTTGTCCTTACATTCAATGCATCAAATGGTTCTGGATAATAATATCAGAAATGAGCTTCTCCATTCCTACCTCTTCACACAGTAACCTATCTGCAGTCACTTTTTTTTTAATGACTGTATTTTGTGTAACTCTGTGTTTGTGAATGCACTGTTATTTACATATTTATCATTTATCAACTTAGGTTTAAACTTTAAATCTTTTTTGTTTTTGTTTTACTGATCCGACAAATCTAGCATCTGCAAAAAGCACACTGGTCTCTCGAGTCTTTCAGATAATGAATCCTTACAGATAACAAGTGTCCAATTAATGGGTTGCTCTTAAGAAGCTAAGGGTAGAATTAGTCAGAATATAAATGAGCATTGTACATTTAATGAAAAACTGCACTCATTTGAAAGTTTGCTTCATTTATATTTAGTTGTCGAGACAAGAGGCATGTTACATTACATTACATTACATTCTAGGCATTTAGCACATGCTCTTATCCAGAGGTCCAGGGTGTACCCCACCTCTCACCCATAGTCAGCTGGGATAAGCTCCAGCTTGCCCACGACCCTGCGCAGGATAAGCGGTCATGGATAATGGATGGATGGATCTTATCCAGAGCGACATACAACACACCCAGAGCAGCCTGGGGAGCAATAGCCCCTAAGCATAACTATGTCATCACTTGTTTACTGCAATGCATTGTGGGGGATAGCCAGGGTCGTTAGTTGAGCGATATGACGGATGTCAGATTAATTGTACGTGAGAGCGATGTGAGAGGAGTGATTTTGCCATGCTCTGTCATGGAAGACAGTGAAATTGCTGATTTAAAGAGGTGGATAACATGTTGAGGATTTACAGCAGGAAAATCAGAATCCAAATCAAGCTTGGTGAGAAGGTAAGAGTCTAGACCGAGTCTACTACACTGTACAACAATAACATGAAATCTCAGAACTTCTTATTTTTGAGGATGTATACTGCACCAGCTAAACTTTATCGAGAAAACAAATCTATCTGAATATCAGGAACTGGCACGGAGCAGTGCTCTTGTAGGGGATTCATGGGCGAGTAATGGTCCGAGTGATAAATGAGTGATTAGTAGGGCTGTCAAACGATTAAAAAATTTAATCGCGATTAATCTCAGAATTTCATATAGTTAATCGCGATTAATCGCATTTTTTAAAATCTATGTAAATGAATAAGGCTTTTAAAGTGAAATGTTACAATTAAAATGAACACACTTTATGCTAAAAGTACTTGTTAAAAACTGCTGGGACAAGAGAAAATGGTAAGGGAGTTTATTCACTCACATACTAGGCAGTACTGAACATACAAAACACAAAATTGGATTTTGTGATGGATTAGGGAGCTGTAGTCTCAAATACAAAACATGTAGTCACATACTACTGTGTCTCAGTTCAGACATGTGTGACAAAAGAAAATATAATGAAATAAAACTTCAATTGTGCTGGAGTTGTATTCAGTCACAGCCTATAGGACTTCACAGTGCTGCCCAAACAAAAATAAATTGCAGTTGGACTTCAAGAAAGACATTTAGTGTCATATCACAGTGCTACAGCATACTGAAATCTCACTTTACAAAAGTATTTTAGAACTGCAAAGTGCTAGCCTGGGCCCGCCCATCCTAAGCGTGACGCAACACGAGAGCCTGTTTCGAGCTTAGTCTGGCCAGGCAGGCTATCTACAGCATTTCCAAGCTCCCGAAAAATCGGGAACCAATCAACTTTGAGCATCTCCAACAGCCCTGGGTAGAGGCGTGTTCAAGGCAGTGACGTAGTAGAACTGCGACCGGAAGCCATAGATTGTTTACAGAATCTATGCCGGAAGCGCTTCATTCACATCACGAACATGGAGCAGCGGCAAGCCTTTGACACAGCGGTAGATGCTGTATTGAAAGCATTCAACGGGAAGTTCTCATTGAAAACGGAGCAAAGAGCAGCCCTGGAGGTATTTATCTTCTTCCTGTTACTCAAGCAGTTTCCGTCGCATCACATACGTCAGAGGAAAGAGTGATGTGATTGGTTTAAGCTTCGTCACAGCCTTTTCTGGCTTCGACCAGTAGCAAACTGAGGCATTTCAGGGAGGCGGGTCAACCACGGGCTCTGGGAAACGGTTTGGCTTCGTTAAACACTGCATTGTTCTGTCTAACCGGTTTTAACCATGCCTAAAGTGAATTGCTGTGTGCCTTACTTTGTTTCCACAACAAAGAGAAGACCTCTTTTGAGCTTTTATCAGCTACCAGTCGAGAAGAAAGAAATGGATAAGTTTAATCCACAACGAAAACCTTTGAACTGAATCAGAATGGAAAGATTTTTTTTTTTTGTAATGTTTCCTGATATCAAGTTTTATTTAACTAATCACTAGGGCTGTCCAGGGCTTGGCCAGACCAAATGCTCGGAGAGCTTTGAAGTTGCGTTAGCCAGGCTAGCAAAGTGCATACCAAAACCAACTCAATCACACTCTTCTTTTGAAATGAAACTTGTGAAATGAAACTTCCCGTTTAACAGACCTTTCTCCATCACTCACACTTACTGTTATTGAAGCAGCGCGCGACAAGCCTCAACATGAACTACGGGTGACTCACAGGGCCAAATTAGAATTTGCATTAACGGCACTATTTTTTTAATCGCGATAAATTGAGATCGCATTAATGCGTTATTATCGCGTTAACTTCGACAGCCCTAGTGATTAGTTAAATAAAACTTGATGTCAGGAAACATTACCAAAAAAAAATCTTTCCATTCTGATTCAGTTCAAAGGTTTTCGTTGTGGATTAAACTTATCCATTTCTTTCTTCTCTTCTTCTCGACTGGTAGCTGATAAAAGCTCAAAAGAGGTCTTCTCTTTGTTGTGGAAACAAAGTAAGGCACACAGCAATTCACTTTAGGCATGGTTAAAACCGGTTAGACAGAACAATGCAGTGTTTAACGAAGGTAAAAGTAAACAATACGGTGGAACTGACCCCGGGTATCACCCATAATGTATTGCAGTAAACAAGCGATGATGTAGTTATGGGTTAGCGTTATTGGGGGTTAAGTACCTTGCTCAAGGGCACTTCAGCCATTTGTGCTGGTCCAGGGAATTGAACCGGTGACCTTTTGGTTCCAAAGCTACTTCTGTAACCATTCGGCCATGTTAGGTAAAAGTCTGTGTTTGTAAATATGTACACCTTCTGAAATCCACTGCAATTCCAGCAGGAAAGTCTCTCTATAATGATAATAAGTCATTATAATCTGAGAAAGACACAGAAAGGCCAGGCGTTTTGTCTTTTTCAGAACACATTTTTTATTCCTACTTTTGCAGTTGTTCATGACAGAAACTGAAACAATGAGATGCACTTCCCGCTCCATTAAATATATAGATATAGAGTTGTTCTCTTAAGAAAAATAAATTGACTGTATTGAAAGATACAAGTTCACAGTAACTTTGGTAAAACACTTCATTACTTTGAGACCAGTCAATCTATTGGTAAATCAAATAGTCACAAAAATAAATCAATCGGTCATTGGTTAAATAAAATACAGGATTTCGATGACGATGTAAAAACTGGCATGGCACGCGTAAGTGTCATATATATGTATATATTTATATATGTGTATATATTAAACATTTACAAAACATTAATAAATTTTCCCTGATAAATCAAAGTGCATATAGACGCAGTGCACGTAAAGTCCATCTGAATGTTTTCCCCACATTAGCCAGCCAAGACGCAGCAGGCTGATTGAAGTAACCCAACAGTTACTTATAGGATATAATATTAACTTTTTTTTTTTCTGAGAAGTAAAGAGTTAACAGTCATAAACTTTATTAAATACAGTCAACACCAATGTTTATTTACAAGATCGCACTGCGAGGTCTGGCTTTGCCCCACGTTTGCTGCACGGCTTTTTAGCAAGAAACTTCGGATAGCTCGCTACATAGTCACAACAGAAATGTGTGTTTCACAATACAATAACACGTCTGAAGTGATAAAGAGAGGCCAAATGTCACTTTTTTCTACCTCCCCCCCCAAACCCACTGGGTAGTCGGCATTTTAGGGAGTATGTTATGTATCTCCGTTTGCTTGGTTCTGTAATGTTTGGTAGAAGCTGCCTCTGGTTCTGTGTGTTACGATACGATATGATACGATACGATATGATACGAGTTCTATGAGTAAAGCCATACTTTCGCAAATAGAAATGCCGATACATTCAAATCCAGTGTAAGGCATTGTTCTCGCGCTCAGTGTCTCAATAAATGACATGAAGATGAAGGTGTATGAGGTATTTTCATGGATCACTTTCGTTTGTGAGTCCATCAGGAACCGAGAGAAACACACAGTCACACACGTATACAACGTATACACACTCACGCAAAAACATGACACACTTTCATCAATGTCGATGATGTGTGAGGTGGGTGAAATGTGCTCGATCTAAAGAGCGATCATCTCAGCAAGATAATGAATGAAACTAGAACGACAACAACAAAAATGTCAAACTGGTTCTCTCTAAAACGAAAAAATAAAAAATATATATATATGGAGAGGCAACTGGCTGAGCATGTCCTGCATAATATATGTCTACCCTCTTCCCCCTAAAACACTTTACATCTGTTATTAAATTCTTCGAGATCTGTATTTTATGTAAAAGTTTAAAAATTACACATAACAGTCAAGGATTAAAGCAATTGATAGCAGTCAAAAGGGTAGGCAAATAAGCTACAGCTTATTCATGATAAAACAAATTATTAATTATGTTATTGATATTCATATAGGTATGTATAAGTACAAATTATATATATATATATATATATATATATATATATATATATATATATATATATATATATATAAACATAGCAAGCACAAATAAGCTGCATTTATTGAATATTTTCTTTAACAGTCAGAGATGATGGATGATGAGGTGGTGTGGCATTCAATCGTGTGCCATAAAGAGACCCTGTTTTTTTTTTTTTTTTAATTTTCACCTGGACGTTCCACCTCATATACGCCAGCATGTATCCGAGCACTTCAACAGCACTTCCCATGTTTACAGGTTCATACGTATAAATCATATATCTCTGTCCCTTTTTTTTTTCAGTCTGAGAATGGACTAAGATGTGAAATGCGCAGTTAGCAAGTTTCTTTTTTTTCTTTTTTACCTCATTGTGACAAGTTCACATTCACAATAAAGCTTTAGTAATATTTTTCCTCACACACCTGCACCTCAGGTGGCACTTTTACATACGGTAGATGCCGTCAAATGTAACCAATGGCAAAAGAGCGCCTCGCAAACGGGCAGCTCCATCCCAAATAATCCTCAGCATCAACTGACCTACAGGGTGCAGATCAAACCGCGAACCTCACCCCTCTTCCTCTGATAAACTTTTCTTTTACTTTTTTTTGTATAGATTTGTTCACAATTTCTGACTGGCCAGCATTCACAACACAGAGCTCCACAAAGGAGAGAGAGAGAGAGTGAGAGAGAGAGAGAGAGAGAGAGAGAGAGAGAGAGAGAACAGAGAAATTGCCCCTTGTCAGAGATGCCCGGAGAAAGAGGACCACCACCCGGGAAAATATAAGCGATAGAGCGTTGGTGCTGTAGGCTGATCAGGGGAGTTTGCCCAGCAGAGCGAAGGAGAGAGAGAGAGTGATGCTCCAGCCCAAAGAGGAGAGAGAGAAAAGCGGCATGGCTTGGCTTGACAGGGATGCTTTACTTGAGAACCTCTGCACCGGGTACTTAGGGTCATGGCGCGACAGCCACTGAATCAGGAAGTTGCCATGCTTGTTAAAATCCGACATGCCCTCTAAAACGAGAGAGAGAGAGAGAGAGAGAGAGAGTAGTCAGTGAGATAATGAACATTATTTTATCAACATTCACCGGATATGAGCTCTGATTGGCTACTCTACTACAAGGCTATCAGCTCATATACCGTGAGTAGAGAAAAACAAAATGGCAGAGTATTTTGGTGAACTGAGGATGAAATAAAAACTCTCCTCGAAAACAAAACCCCAAATAATACAAAAACAACAACAACAAAAAAACAAAATATGGAATAAAAGTATTTGATGATAAGAACGTATCTTTTTTTTTCAAGCATTATTATTATCACATTTTTCACAAATTGCTACTGTCATGCCGCCGGTTTGTTTACATAATAAGCAGAAATGATTTTGTTGGACGTTCTGTATAAAGTTTTTATTTATCAAATTTGCAAAAAATAAAAACGCTCCATTTCTCAAAATCCAGTGAATGTGGACATAAGAAAACAGTTATTCTACTCAATCTCGTCGTACATGATTTATAGCCAGCTCAGTGCTATGCACCTCGCCGGCTATCAGCTCATGTACGACTCGATTTTGTGGAATAACTGTTAAGTGTATGAAGTCAATGACACAACCTTTAAATTTTTCTGTAAAGGCATCTGGACCTCAAAGGTAATTCAGTGATTATATTAAAAACGTAAGCTATCCTGTCGCATTAGCTGTTGCTTATATTTAGATAGTTAGCACGAAAAATACTAAAAATGAACTTTCATGAATACGACTTAACATACTCTCGGAAATCCTATTAGATAATCTCTTTTCAGTTAGCTACCTAGCATTAGCAGTAAATATTCTTAAAATTATGAATATGACTTAAAATCCCTTCAGAAATAATGTCAAGTTAGCTCATTTTAGCCTGTTAGCTAAGCTTAGCATTATTTAGCAGTATGATTAAGAAATCCTCACAGATTAGTTCATACTAGCCTGTTAGCTTGTCTTAGCATATTCATATTTAGAAATACAACTTAAATTCCTCTCAGAAATCCTGACGTTAGCTCATATTGTCCAACTACAGTAGCTGGAATTAGTAGTAACATTTATAAAGCTTCATAACTATATCTTAAAGATCACCACAGTGATCCTGCCAAATTATTGCTGATTAGCCAGTTAGCTATTGTTAGAGGTGAAAATAATACACATTCAAGAACATTCTACATAAAAAATACTCTCAGGCATCATGTCAGATTCATTCCTTTTAGCTAGAATATGACCTAAAAAGCTTTTTAGAAAGTCAGTCAGATTAGTTTATTTTAGCTAGTTGGCTAGTGTAAGCAGTAAACATAATAACCATTCATAAATATGACTTCCAGAAAGTCAGGTTAGCTTATATTAGCCAACTAGTTAGCTTTAGCGTGAAGTTTATGAAATTGTGCGTTTAAATGGATCTTGTATAACAGCAGCCTCAGATATTCTGTCAGGTTAGCTCATATTTCCCAGTTAGCTAGTGTTAGCCATAGAGAATAAGATATTTGCGGACCTTAGAAATCCAGTCAGATTAGCTCTTATTAGCTAGCCGGCTAGTGTAAGCAGTAAACATAATAAACATTCATTAGTATTACTTACAAATCCTGAACTCTCAGAAATTCTGTCAGGTTCACTTATATGAGCCAACTAGCGAGTTTTAGCAATACATAATTTTAAAACCCCAATTCCAAAAAAGTTGGGATGCTGTAGAAAACGTAAATACAAACAGAATGTGAAAATTTGCAAATTGTGGAAACCCTATATTTCATTGAAAATAATATAAAGACAACATACCAAATATTGAAACAGAATTTTTTTTTTGTGTGTGTGTGTGTGTGTGTGTGTGTGTGTGTTTTGAAAAGTATATGGTAATTTGAATTTAGTGCCAGCAACATTCAAAAAAACTTGGGACAGGGACAAAAAAAGACTGAAAAAGTTGTGTAATAATAATAATAATAATAAAAAAGCCAACAACCCAACAATAGCAACAACAACAAACAACTAATTTGTTTAATTGGTAACAGGTAAGTTGTAACATTCATTGGGTATAAAAAGAGCATCCCAGAGAGGCGGAGTCTCTCAGAAGTAAAGATGGGGATGGGTTCAGCGCTCTCTGAAAGACTGTGTGGGCAAACAGTGCAACGATTTAAGAATAACATTCCTCAATGTGGGCGGCACGGTGGTGTAGTGGTTAGCGCTGTCGCCTCACAGCAAGAAGGTCTGGGTTCGATCCCTGTGGCCGGCGAGGGCCTTTCTGTGCGGAGCTTGCATGTTCTCCCCGTGTCCGTGTGGGTTTCCTCCGGGTGCTCCGGTTTCCCCCACAGTCCAAAGACATGCAGGTTAGGTTAACTGGTGGCTCTAAATTGACCGTAGGTGTGAATGTGAGTGTGAATGGTTGTCTGTGTCTATGTGTCAGCCCTGTGATGACCTGGCGACTTGTCCAGGGTGTACCCCGCCTTTCGCCCGTAGTCAGCTGGGATAGGCTCCAGCTTGCCTGCGACCCTGTAGAACAGGATAAAGCGGCTAGAGATAATGAGATGAGATGAGATGAGATCATCTATGGTACAGAATATCATTAAAAGATTCAGAGAATCTGGAGAAATCTCTGTATGCAAGAGACAAGGCTGAAAACTGGCACTGGATGCCTGTGATCTTCAGGCCCTCAGGAGACACTGCATTAAAAGCAGACACGTGTCTGTAGTGAAAATCACTGTATGGACTCAGGAACACTTCAGAAAACCATCGTCTGTGAAAACACTTCATTACTGCATCCACAAATGCACATTAAAACCAGATATTCACATAAGGATGCTTTAGCTTGTCCCATTGCTCATATGATCAATCTTTCAGTTAAAAGTGGTGTATTTCCCAGTATCAGTCATAACTCTCGTCTATAAGTCTGGTGATAAAACATCTGTGTCAAATTACAGACCTATCAGCATCCTACCAGTGGTATCTAAGGTGGCTGAGAGATGGGTAGCGGAACAGCTGACAGCACACCTAAATCTGGGCCATACCCCACTGCATCCAAAACAATTTGGATTTCGCACCAACCACTCCACAGAAACAGCTAATTGTTATTTTTTGGAAAGTGTTAAATCCCAATTAGATAAAGGCGGTGAAATAGGCGCAGTGTTTTTAGATCTTAAAAAGGCTTTTGACACTGTGAACCATCAAACACTAATAGCAAAACTATCTTTTTTTAATTTTTCAATAGATGCCATTAAATGGATGAGTTCTTATTTATTAACAGGAAACAAAGTGTGCTTATTGGCAATACTCATTCCACTTATCAAAACTATAATATAGGAGTGCCACAGGGATCAGTGTTGGGACCTATTTTGTTTAGTCTGTACATTAATGATCTGCCATCAGTATGTCCATCTGTCAACATACAGATGTATGCTGATGACACAGTTCTTTATGTACATGCAAAAAACAAACAACAAGCTGCAAACAAGTTAACTGCAGCCTTGGTCCATGTTTCTGAGTGGTTAAGAAACTCATGCTTACATTTAAACATAAATAAAACAGTTTGTATGTTATTTTCACAGAAACATGCTAAGACACATCAACCTGATGTTTTAATTGGTGGAGAAAAGCTCATGGTTGTATCTGATTTTAAATATCTTGGAATCGTTTTAGATTCTAACCTAACGTTCAAAAAACGTTAAAAAGGTGATCAACACCATTAAATTCTACCTGGCAAATTTTAGACACATACGACCATATTTAACAATAGAGGCAGCTAACCTCTTTATGCATGCCATGATCTTTTCTTACATTTCATATTGTTTCACAAGTTGGTCTCAAGCTAATAAGACAACTTTGAAACCAACAGAGGTCCTATATAAGCAAACTTTAAAAAGTTCTTGACAAAAAAACAATCAGCTATCACCACTGTCATATTGTTGAGAAGTACAATTTACTTAATTTTGATAGGTTTTTTTTACATTTTTTAGATGCTTGCCTAATTTTTAAGATATTACCCGGGCTTGCACCTCCTCCATTAAGTGAATTTGTGAAGGAGATGGATGGTAGTGGCAGGGTAACTAGGGCAACCACCCGAGGAGACTGTATGATATGATACAACGCAGATATAGTAAACTTGGGCATACAGTCTTCTCAGTAAGGGCCTCTAACTACTGGAATAGTCTTCCTTGTGAGGTAAGGGAAAGTTCAAATTATACAACTTTTAAAACCAGACTTAAGAGATGGATCAAAATTAACCAGTCTTGTAACCATGAATAGCCCTCAGGTCACACATCACTCTTATACAAAATTACTCATTCTTGTGCTGGGTGCTTGTATTGTTTTTTGTTGTTGTTGCTGTTGCTGTTTTATTTTGCTGTACTGACCTGCCAAGGGACTACAAATGAAAATTAGCTAATTTGCTAACTCTGGCACATTTACATTTTTAATTCAGTAGTGACGAGTCATGGAATCCATGGACACATGTCGGCCAAAATTAATCCGAGAAAATCGCAAAAGAAGCATTTTTTTTTTAAATTTGTGATTTTCGTTTTTTTTCCATAATGTGCAAGTTGAGATCCTGAAGAATGCAATCAGTATTTCAGATAATAGATTGTTTTGTTGGAAAAGCATACATTTTTTGTTGCAAACTGTCTCGTTTTTGTCAGGACTGTAGCCTGCTGGGGGGTGTGGGTAAATTACCATATGTGACCCCTCACCAAATCCAGGGACACATGTCGGCCAAAACGAATCTGAGATAATCGCAAAAGAAGCATTTTTTTTTTCAAAATTTGTGATTTTTGTTTTTTTCCATCATGTGCAAGTTGAGATCTTGAAGAATGCAATCAGTATTTCAGATAATAGGTTGTTTTGTTGGAAAAGCATACATTTTTTGTTGCAAATTGTCTCGTTTTTGTCAGGACTGTAGCCTGCTGGGGGGTGTGGGTAAATTACCATATGGGCCATTCACATGATGATTTAAGTCTTTTGTTTTTTTCGCAAATCAGCTGTATAATCCGAGTTGAGCGCATGGCTACTTAGCTGCATACAGGCATGTAATTTCACTATGGAATGAGTTACTAAACAGAGCGCAGAGGAGCGAAACACCACGAAGCAAACAGACACACGGTATTTACATCGGAGATAACCATTTCTAGCAAAAAAACCCCGCAACCTCGTTTTCCAGATTGAATGGAATACTTGAATGATCGGATGATACACGGACCGTACATTCCATCGGAGGCATTGGTGTGTGCAAGGCGCCGTTTCTCTTTCTGATGGGGTAAGTTTATTAATCTAAGGCTGTGTGGTTATTTTTGCATGTAACGGAGAGTGTTGTGGTTTGGTTAAGCCTAGGTCACAACCGGACGTACGATTTTTTGGCCGTGTGATTTTTGGCGTTTCCCAAATCGCTGCGGTTTTTTTTTTTGTTCATGGAGAAAGACGCGCATTGGCCGTAAGTTTGTCTTGCAACCTGAAAAAACCGTAAGCGCCCGTAGAGTTTGTTTGACATGACAAAGAACCTCTGCAGCTCGAAAATCAGCACATCACACGCGCGCTCTCGTGCGTTTCTTGCGTTTTTTGCATGTAGACCGGCCGTAGGAGCACGTACCGTACGGCCGGTTGTGACCGAGGCTTTACATGAAACTAGCGTTGTGTTAGTTGTGTCATCATCGTGCTATCTTTCTTTCTTACGGTGTGAGTAATTTTTCAACCACAAAACGTTAAAGTATACTTTAGGACTTATTTTTGTACTTCATAATTGTGTTGGGCATACTTTGCATGGAAGGAAAATTGACGTGGTGATCTTTGTTTGCATGAAAGTAGCATCGTGCTAGCTAGTAGGGGGTAGGGCTTTCCTTAATATCATGTAAATGAGCACCATTATGTGCCCACCCTACACCCAGAGTAGCTGAGATGGAAAACTTTGAGGGTGATTTTCTCCCTTTCTTGTTTTAAGAGGTATACACTTTCAAAAGGCCACACATTCTTCAAATATTGTCAGATCTCCACATGGAAGGCATCATTGGAAAGCTTAGAAACTGTACTTTCTGAATCTGTCAATAACTCAAAATGCCCCCGGGCAGACATGTGTCCCTGGATTCTGTGATCTGCCACATATGGGCCATTCATGTGACGATTTAAGTCTCATCTCATCTCATCATCTCTAGCCGCTTTATCCTGTTCTACAGGGTCGCAGGCAAGCTGGAGCCTATCCCAGCTGACTACGGGCGAAAGGCGGGGTACACCCTGGACAAGTCGCCAGGTCATCACAGGGCTGACACATAGACACAGACAACCATTCACACTCACATTCACACCTACGGTCAATTTAGAGTCACCAGTTAACCTAACCTGCATGTCTTTGGACTGTGGGGGAAACCGGAGCACCCGGAGGAAACCCACGCGGACACGGGGAGAACATGCAAACTCCACACAGAAAGGCCCTCGCCGGCCCCGGGGCTCGAACCCAGGACCTTCTTGCTGTGAGGCGACAGCGCTAACCACTACACCACCGTGCCGCCCACGATTTAAGTCTTTTGGGTTTTTTTTTTTCGCCAATCAGCTGTATGATACGAGCTGAGCTCGTGGCTACTTAAGCTGCATACAGGCATGTAATTTCACTATTGAATGAATATGGAGCAAGCTAAACAGATCGCAGAGGAGCTGAAACACCTCGAAGCAAACAGACGCACGGTAGTTATATCGGAGATGACCATTTCTAGCAAAAAAAACCCAACCAAAAGGAAGTGTTCTAGGACTACATATTCCATCGGAGGCATTGATGTGTGGAAGGCAACGTTTCTCTTTCTAATGGGGTAAGTTTATTAATCTAAGGTTGTGTGGTTATTTTTGCATGTAACGGAGAGTGTTGTGGTTTGGTTACATGAAACTAGCATTGTGTTAGTTGTTATCATCGTGCTATCTTTCTTTCTTACGGTGTGAGTAATTTTTCAACCACAAAACGTTAAAGTATACTTTAGGACTTATTTTTGTACTTCATAATTGTTTTGGGCATACTTTGCATGGAAGGAAAATTGACGTGGTGATCTTTGTTTACATGAAAGTAGCATCGTGCTAGCTAGTAGTGGGTAGGGCTTTCCTTAATGTCATGCAAATGAGCACCATTATGTGCCCGCCCTACACCCAGAGTAGCTGAGATGGAAAACTTTGAGGGCGATTTTCTCCCTTTCTTGTTTTAAGAGGTATGCACTTTCAAAAGGCCACACATTCTTCAAATATTGTCAGATCTCCACATGGAAGGCATCACTGGAAAGCTTAGAAACTGTACTTTCTGAATCTGTCAATAACTCAAAATGCCCCCGGGCCAATATGTGTCCCTGGATTCCGTGATCAGTCACTGAATGAATGTGCAATGTCCCTTTTAAATAAACGAAAGCAAAAAAAAAAAAATATATATATATATATATATATATATATATATATATATATATATAAAAACAATATCCAGAAACACCGCCACCTTCTTCAGACCCGAGCTCTTTTATGATGGACTGAGATGAAGTGGAAAATTGTCCCAAGGTCTGACGAATCAAAAGTAGAAATTCTTTTAAGAAATCATGGACACCACGTCCTCCAGGCTCAAGAGGAGAGGGACCATCTGGCTTGTTATCAGTGCACAGTTCAAAAGCCAGTGTCTGTGATGGTAAGAGGGGGCATTAGTGCACATGACATGGGTAGCTTTTACATCTGGGAGGACATCATTAATACTGAATGATATATACACGTTTCAGAGCAATATGCGCCTATCCAGATGACATCTTTTTCAGGGAAGGCCTTCTTTCTTTCAGCAAGACAATACCAAATTGCATTCTGCACATAATAACTGCATGGCTCCGTAGTAAAAGAGTCTGGGTGCTAAACTGGCCTGCCTGCAGTCCGGACCTGTCTCCTATCGAAAACATATGGCACATTATGAAGCACAAAATATGACAAAGGAGACCCCGAATTGCTGAGCAACTGAAATTGTATATCAGGCAAGAATGGGACAACATTTCTCTTTCAAAACTATAGCAATCGTTCTCCTCAGTTCCCAAATATTTACAGAGTGTTGTTAAAAATAGAGGTGACGCAACACAGTGGTAAACATGCCCCTGTCCCAACTTTTTTGGAATGTGTTGCCAGCACCATATTCAACATGAGCATATATTTTTCAACAAGCAATAAAAATTTCTCAGTTTCAACATCTGATATGTTGTCTTTGTCCTATTTTCACATTTTTTTATTATTATTATTTACATTTTACAGAGTGGTATTATTATTATTATTATTATTATTATTATTATTGAGTTAGGATTGTAAATCTAGCTTAAACACCCATCTCAAAAATCATGTCTGGCTAGCTCACATTTCTCAGTCAGCTTGTGCAGGCAGTCGAGAATATGCATTTAGGACTGTTAAGAACATTTAGGATTTTTTAAAATATTCTCAGAAATCCTGTCAGTTTAGCTCATTTTAGCTAGCCATCTCGCACTAGTAGTAAATATTAACATTTCTAAATATAACTTGAAAACCTAAACTTTTAAAAATCCCACTGGCTCATATTAGCTTGAATTAGCAGTGAAAATGATGAATATTTAACCTTTCATACTTTAAAAACGTATCGTCAGTAAAGTTTATGCTAGTTACAGTAACTCACTAGCTGCTTTGAAAATACAGTACATGCGCTGGCTATAGATGGCTGCTAATCTTTCTTCAGTCCTTCTACCTACTTGAACTTAGATTTCCATAACTTATAGACATGCTTTCAGTGGTTTACAAAATACACCCAGACCCTGCTGCCTCATGTGGATTGATTTTTTTATTTTTATTTTTTACAGTTTCCTCTCTGTGGCTCACATTTCTTAAAAACAGCAGGATATGTCTGAGGAAGACTGGACTCACTTGGGCATGGGTCCATGCTGCAGGATCTCAGTGCCAGAGGTTTGGATTCCAAACACAGTCCGATGGTGTTGTCACGGGTATGACAGAGCACCTGCCTCTCTTGAGTCCCTTTGCCACATGTCACTGAACACTACAGGTATAATTTACACACACACACACACACACACACACACACACACACACACACACACACACACACACACACACCTCAGAGTATGTGGAAACAAACCATAAACATGAACTGTTTATAGCAGTAGTGTTCAATGCCAAAACTTTCCGTAGTTCATTGACTCCAGTTTTTCAAATTATTTCAATTATTTAGCTAAAGGGAACTCATCAAGAAAGGAAAGAGCTTTCACAGACTTCAATAGATTTTTTTTCTTGCTAAAAAAGCTGATGAGGTGAAAACAATCACTCTAAAGTGTGCTTTTTGATAGCCAAGATTAATCAAGAATAGTGAAGCATTAAAAGATAACTCAGTTATTTAATTATGTTAGTTGCATATTTGGACTTTTTTAAGCCAGGAATTTTATGTAGCTGGACCTTTACAAATTTTAGTTCAATACCTCTGATCAATAATATAAAATCCAACAGGTTTCTTTCCGCTTTGTCTGAACTGAAGCGTAAGCCAGATCTCAAAAGCCTATTGAACAATATATGTGAAATAATATGCGTATGTGTGTTCATGTAAGTGCACCTGTGACCATGGCCCCAGTTTCCACTCAGCAGGACAGAGCACGCGGTTGCAGTCGCGTCTCGCTTCAGGACGTTCATCGTTGCAGTATCGACTCCGGATCGACTTGAACTTTCCATCACTGAGAGGCTGAACACAGCGCACTGAGCGTGTCTGAGTCCCAAACTTACCACAGGACTTACTGCACTCACCCCAATCTCCAGTCTCCCAGCTACGTGTACACACACACACACACACACACACACACGGTATTTATTATAGAAAACATATATCACAATCCTTAAAATAGGTACTAAACCCAGCATCTCTGACAGTTCCAATTGTAATTCATTCCTTCATTTTAATACAAAAAACAGATTACATAGTTCAGAATTGTGGATGCTTTACACAGACCTGTTTAAAAATACGTGTAATTGTTGATATAGGAGGAGACGTTTATGTAACATTTACGGAAGGAGTTTCCAGTGTCAGCATTTTGTAACTTTAAGTTTTCCACCATGGCAAAGTCTTCAGTTTTTTTTTTTTAAAGATATTTTTGGGCTTTTTTCACCTTTTTATTGGATAGGACAGTGTAGAGACAGGAAATGAGTGGGAGAGAGAGATGGGGAGGGATCAGGAAATGACCTCAGGTCGGAATCGAACCCGGGTCCCCGGATTTATGGTATGGCGCCTTATCCACCTGAGCCACAACGCCCCCAAAGTCTTCAGTTTTGACAGTTTCTCAAACACTAACATGACAAACTGCACTTTTTTGCCTTATTAATTTCAAGACAGAGAAATAAAGAGACTGGAGAGGGAACGATTGTTTATATCTGTTATAACATAAAGTTAGTTCCTGTTATCACTTGTCATTAAATGCAACTATAAATGGATAAAATGTATATTTCAACTGCTTTTTCATAAATAAGCATATCTAAATTTAGACAATAATAATAATAATAATAGCTTTTACTACTGTTGTCGAACATTATTATTAATAATAATAATAATAATAATAATGTTTGACAACAGCAGTAACATTATTATTATTATTATTATTATTATTATTATTATTATTATCATCATCTTCAATATATAACTCTAAGTGGATAAAATGTACATTTTACTTGCTTTTTCCTAAATAAGCATATCTAAATTTACATAATAATAATAATAATGTTTTTCCTGCTGTCATTGACGGCGATGATGATGACGATGGTGATTATTATTATCTCTCATCTCATCTCATTATCTCTAGCCGCTTTATCCTTATACAGGGTCGCAGGCAAGCTGGAGCCTATCCCAGCTGACTACGGGCGAAAGGCGGGGTACACCCTGGACAAGTCGCCAGGTCATCACAGGGCTGACACATAGACACAGACAACCATTCGCACTCACATTCACACCTACGGTCAATTTAGAGTCACCAGTTAACCTAACCTGCATGTCTTTGGACTGTGGGGGAAACCGGAGCACCCGGAGGAAACCCACGCGGACACGGGGAGAACATGCAAACTCCACACAGAAAGGCCCTCGCCGGCCCCGGGGCTCGAACCCAGGACCTTCTTGCTGTGAGGCGACAGTGCTAACCACTACACCACCGTACCGCCCTTATTATTATCTATAATAATATTATTATAGTTAGATACGTAACTATAATATTATTATAGTATTATAATACATCTATATTATTAACTATAAATGGATAAAATGTACACTTCAATTGTTTTTTTTATAAATAAGCACATCTAAATCTTCACAATAATAATATTTACTGCTGCCGTTGAACATTATTATTACTATTATTATCATTATTATTAAACACACACACACACACTTACGTACATGGGCTGAGCACATTCGCGTAGGTAGCAGTCCCTGAAAATTACAGAAGGCTTTTTGATTTTCTCACAGAAGCGCCGGTGCACCAGCCTCTTCTCAGCGTTCTTACGGCAACCATAGCGTGTCATCTGTGTGCCTTATACACACACACACACACACACACAAAAACAGAGAGCTGTTTATTATGCACTGGCTGCATACTAAGGTAAACACACCCACACATTACAATTCTATATCAATTCTCATTCTTTACCCGTACTTTTTTTTTTTCCACAGAACACACAATACACATGTTGCTGTTAGGATGTAATACCTGTCCCGCAGGTCTTGGAGCAGGGGGTCCACTTCTTGATCACCCAGGAGTAGGGTACTGCATTGTCAGGCACCATGTTGTTCTCATTGGCTCTGTCGCTGAGTCGATCAAAGTTGGTAATGTATTTGACTGACACCTTCGCCCGTGCTGAACTGTGAATCCGGATCTATCAAACAAATGTAGAATTACATGCCTATAGTATCCAGGTGAGATTATCCACTAAAGCAAGTGTTTTTAGGAAGTGTAAATCTTTAGGGGATGCATCCATAGGGTAGGGATGTCTTTTGCTTTTTTCTGATTTTATTCGCATGGAAAATGAAGACAAATAGTGTGCTTACCATGAGAACGACATCATTTTTCAGAGGTCCATTGGTCTGAATGGTGTCTTTGTTATTCTTGTTCTCATACTGCCACTCCAGCCCTTTCTCAATGACTGAACGGGTTTCTGGGTAATCTCCATGAGAGTTGAGGAAGAAATCACCGGTTGCTTTGTTCTTCACAGCTGCCCAAACACACACGCACACAAAAAAATCATATCACACTGTGATACAATCAACAAGCCTCCTAATTTCTACATGCTGAGATTCTGTTTAGATGAATTCTGTTGAGATTACCCAAAATATTAGCTGTTCCATTGATTTCCTGGATAAGCAGATGCCTCGCTCCTCTTGGAATTTCAAGCACTTTAATAACACCTATGAACCCAAACAACAAAACAGATATTTTTTGAATATTGTTGAAAACTTTCTAATTTATTCACATATTTCAGTTTTATGCCAAATTAAGTCCTACCTTTCTTATCAGTGAAGGTGAAGTTGAACCTGTGAGTCTTGCACCTGGTTCCATCTCCCCCACACACACCACACTTGTCCTCCTGAACTGGTGAACCCACCACGTTCTCACATCCCACTTTCTGGAAAGAGAGAAAACTACCGTGAGCAAATAGCAAATCAGACACCCACACACATACGGGCACACATATGCCAACAGGCTCACCTCACACTCGCCATACACACACACGCTGTAGGGGTCTTTGTAGGAGCAGCGGCTGCCCGGTTCCACCAGCTCCTGCATGTTCACCACCACTCGTGTCTCTTTGGACTGGCAGTACAAGGTGCAGCGCTGTTTAGCTGCCGAATGGAAAACAGGACCATTACTAATATAGAAGGGTATATTTGAAGCAGGAATTCAATAAAATGCACTTTAAACCTGCCTCAATGCACTTCAGTGTGATTGAGTATTGGGCTTTGACAGAGTATTTGTATTTGAGAGAGAGTATTAGCACTGAATAAGGGAAGACCACTCATTTTTCTTGACTGGCATAGAGGCCTCCTTGACTATATTGACAGACGCAAGTCCATGACTCCTTCACTGAGATTTACAAGTCATAAAGGCCATGCTTTCTTCACTGGAATTGACAGGCACAGAGACCCTGCCCCCTTTAATGGAAGTGACAGGCAGAGAGACCGCACCACCTTCACTTGGACTGACAAGTCAAAAAGGCCATACCTTCTTCATTGGGACTGACAGGCACCAGGACCATGCTTTGTTCAGCGGAAGTGAAAGGCACAGAGACCATACCTCCTAGATACTGACTGACACAGAACCACGGCTCCTTCACTAGGACTGACAGGCAAAGAGACTATGACTCCTTTACTTGGACTGATAGGAACAGAGACCATGCCTCTTTTACTAGGTCTGACATGCCATAAAGGCCACGCTTCCTTCACTGGGGCTGGCAAGTCACAAAGGCAACATGTCTTTCCCTGAAACTGACAAGTCATAAAGGCCACGCATCCTTCACTAGGACTGGCAAGTCACAAGAAGAAGAAGCCTTTATTTGTCACATGCACACTCAAGCACAGGTCCTCTGCATTTAACCCGTCTGAAGCAACGAACACATGTATGCACACTCACAAGTGAGCAATAAGCGCAGACATATACCCAGAGCAGTGGGCAACTATGCTACAGCGCCCGGGGAGCATTTGGGGGTTAGGTGCCTTGCTCAAGGGCACTTCAGCCCATGGCCGCCCCATGTTAACCTAACCGCATGTCTTTGAACTGTGGGGGAAAGCGGAGCACCAGGAGGAAACCCACGCAGACACAGGGAGAACATGCAAACTCCACACAGAAAGGTCCCCCTTGGCCACTGGGCTTGAAGCCAGAACCTTCTTGCTGTGAGGTGACAATGCTAACCACTACACAACAAAGACCATGCGTCTTTCACTGGGACTGGCAACTCACAAAGGCCACACCTCCTTCACTGGGACTTGCAAGTCACAAAGACCATGCCACCTTCACTGGGACTGGCAAGTCACAAAGGCCGCACCTCCTTCACTGGGACTTGCAAATCACAAAGGCCATGCCACCATCACTGGGACTTGCAAGTCACAAAGACCATGCCACCTTCACTGGGACTGGCAAATCACAAAGGCCACGCCTCCATCACTGGGACTGGCAAGTTACAAAGGCCATGCCACCTTCATTGGGACTTGCAAGTCACAAAGGCCATGCCACCATCACTGGGACTTACAAGTCACAAAGGCCATGCCACCTTCATTGGGACTTGCAAGTCACAAAGGCCATGCCTCCTTCACTGGGACTGGTAAATCCCAAAGGCCATCCTCCTTTCACTGGCTCTGGCAATTCATAAAGGCAACACCCCCTTCACTGGGACTGGCAAGTCATAAAGGCTTCTTCACTAGGACTGACAGGTACAGAGACCATGCCTCCTTTACTAGAACAGACAGGCACAGAGATTTTACTGAACTCACTGAGCATATGTAATGCATCAAAAGTTAAAAGATTATTTCTCTTTTAGCTCTGAGGCCTTGAGTCTGCAAACTTCTGTTGGTACAACAACAGAATGCAGATAGAATCAGATAGATTGACTAGCAGATAGAATCATATTTGTAAGGCAGCTTTATTTGATGATGACTTTTTTTTAATGATCAAAATTCTTATGTAACCTCTACTGTCGACAAAGCTTTAAAATGATGTGACTGTAACATCTCTATTGATGTGTCATGCCATTTTGTTTGATCAGACATCAACAAACACATGGTTTGTTTGACTCCTACACCAGCCTCCCTGATGAATACTCACATATTACTTTCTTATAACAGAGAGTGTTACTTAAGCTGTTTGCAGGCTGCCAATCAGAGGCATGGGAGGAGCCAAACTCTGTAGATTTGCTAGCAACCCTGGAATTGTGTTGTATCAAAAATCCATTCATCTGTTACTGATTTGGCACATTCTGCTGTCTGGCAATAAGTCTGTACAACTCCAAATATTCCTGCTTAGCTAAGATCCACTTTGGCTCTTCCAGCTATGATCGTGAGGTCTGGACTCACAGCTGAGGAGCTGTGGAGATCACACATACTACAGGCACAGCCTGTTTGAGAAACTCAAGCTTGCAGAGGAAGCTGATGTAAGGAATAAATCACCTAGGGGCATGTTGTTATCGGGAAATAATCAACAATGGGTTTGTATGATGTGCTAACACCAAGGTTGACTATTTTTCAATAACACCACATCCTTAAGTATTTTATTCCTCTTGTACCATAGAACATCGTCTCCAGTGACAAGCTCGAATGCGACCAACTGCGCTGGCTTGGCCATGCCCAAAGGATGCCAAACGAACGACTCCCCAAGCAAGTCCTCTACTCTGAACTGACTGAAGGCCACAGAAAGAGAAGGGCACCCAAAAAGCATTCCAAGGACTGTATCAAAAGATTTCTGATAGCATTTAATATGGACCCAAAAGAACTGGGATGCGGTCGCAGAAAACCAAAGACTTTGGAGAACGTCCTGTCTTTCTGGCTCCATCAAGGCTAAAAACGATAAGAGACATCATGCAGACGAAAAACGCTGGCCGCCGAAAGCTCCGAGAACAACAGAGAGCAGCTGGCATTGGACCGCCTCCTACTACCCACTGCCCTCATTGTCCTCGACTGTTTCATTCGCATCTTAGACTCTCAAGTCATCTCAGCTTCAAGCACCCTACACCTTGATCTTGGAAAGGATACTCGACCTCGAGCTATGCCAACAACAATGACGATGACCACATAAATTTGGCAACACTGGCAAATTTTTATTTATTAAAGAATGAAACGTTGTACACTTGATATATTTATGGTTCCGTTTAATATTGTGGAACATCTCCAAAACAAGTTAGTTCCTGTTATCATTTACATTATAACAGCAATAAACCACTGTCCCCTCACCAGACTCTCTTTTTTTTCCTCGCCAAGCCTCTTTTTGAAATCCATCTGCCATATGAGTTCCTGTCTAAGTCATTGCTATCGAAGTGACAACACATTATGATATATGCTGATTAATATAAAACTGCAATTTGTCTTGCAAAAGTCCCATCTCACACACAGTAATTGTTCCAAGTTGACAATGTTCAGAAGCACTTCTGACAAACCATAAAGCCTCCGTCACTGGCACTGACAGCCACAGGGAAGAAAGGAGGACAGAGTGAGAGCCAAATGCTTTCTGACTGATAAACACAGGCTTTTTAATTGCTGAAGCTGCATTGTAAATATTGAGTCTGGTGCACTGATTGAAACTGGCAAATCTTTACAAGCGTGTTATCAAAAAAAAAAAAACATAACATCTTGTATATCAGAACATAATAATGATGAAATCACTGGAGACATTTAAAACAAAAAAAGGATAAAGAGCTGGAATATTTCTGTGGCTTGTCACTATGCGTCAAATCAATATCACTTTGCTAAATTCTACCAGATGCATTTGAGGTCCAAAACTGGGCTTGGGGAATAATAATACTGTAATAATAATCATCATCCTGGCATAGAACTATACAGACAGTCTGCTATTTTGTTGTCAAATCTCTACAACTCCAAAAGTCCCCACTTAGCTAAGATCCACTTTGGCAGTTCCTGTTCTGATTGTTCGGATCTGAGGAGTTAGTGGTTCTGTGGAGATTACACAGCCCGCTCGAGGAACTCAAGCTGGCGGTGGATGTTGATGAAAGACAAAAGGAGGCATTAGAGCCTGCAGCTGAAATGCGATCATATTTTTTGCC
Source organism: Neoarius graeffei (assembly GCF_027579695.1). Taxonomy (NCBI): domain Eukaryota; kingdom Metazoa; phylum Chordata; class Actinopteri; order Siluriformes; family Ariidae; genus Neoarius; species Neoarius graeffei. Next base: position 10,708,261 of record NC_083576.1, on the reverse strand, counting down.
CTTTCTCAGTTCTCTGGAGCTGAAAGCATGCAGCAGGGACAGATTTATAGGCTTCTGTGAAAGCAAAGCCAAATTAAGTTCAGAAAAATGAGGTGTCGATATATACCGTAGCTTTCAGTGTAATATGATATAAAAACTGTGATATAATGGAACGTAAAACCAAGAGGCAGTTTTAAACACGAAGAATGAAACGATATTGAATAATAAAATAATATATTGTTGCATGAATAATAGTAAGGGACGGCACGGTGGTGTAGTGGTTAGCGCTGTCGCCTCACAGAAAGAAGGTCCAGGTTCGAGCCCCGTGGCTGGCGAGGGCCTTTCTGTGTGGAGTTTGCATGTTCTCCCCGTGTCCGCGTGGGTTTCCTCCGGGTGCTCCGGTTTCCCCCACAGTCCAAAGACATGCAGGTTAGGTTAACTGGTGACTCTAAATTGACCGTAGGTGTGAATGTGAGTGTGAATGGTTGTCTGTGTCTATGTGTCAGCCCTGTGATGACCTGGCGACTTGTCCAGGGTGTACCCCGCCTTTCGCCCGTAGTCAGCTGGGATAGGCTCCAGCTCGCCTGCGACCCTGTAGAACAGGATAAAGCGGCTAGAGATAACGAGATGAGATGAATAGTAGTAACTGTAATGTTCTCATTATTCTCAGCAAATTTGGTTTGATTTAAAAATCACTATTCAGCAGTTTATAAAATAGCACTTGATCCAGTGCAATCTATTATTTTTCCTTTTATTGTGTTAGTTGTGCACACAACTTTCCACAATGTCCCCAGCAATGTCCTCTGTGTGAAAAAAGGGTTCATTCACTGCATTTAACAGGACAGTACGATAGAATTCATTCATAGTATTGTATTTTTGGCCTTAAATGACATTTCATAGTTTTTTAGTGTGTTTACAAGTCCAAAGACCACGAGCTGGCGTCGTGGTTAGTGTGTCCATCTCTCGACTGGGAGGTTGTGAGTTCTACTTGCGGTCAGGTCATACCAAAGACCATCATAAAAATGATACCTACTGCCATCTGGTGAGGTCTGCAGCAATACAGATATGACTAGGGAGTCGAATTCTCATGGTTATTAGAGGACTAGACCCCCACTCTAACCCTAGCTATGTAATAGGTGAGAGGCTGAGGGATATAGAAAGGGAGATCGGTGCTGCCCGATGCCCCTCAAAAGACTGGTTAGTACTGGGACAGGAGACTGCCTGGGAAGACCAGGTCCTGGGACGGGAGGGATTTTGACTTGACAAGTCCACATGTATATTTCATGATGGCATATTACGGTTACATCAAACTGTCAGACAATGGGGCTGGACATAATCCTGCTCCTTGGTCAAGCCGATATCTGTGCAAGTCTCTGGTCATAGTCCTGGGTATGACTTTAAATTGCAACTGATGGTGAGTATCAGGTCCGGGAGGACTTGAGTATTGGGGAAAGTGAAATTACCCCTTAATCACCATTGCCCCCAGGTCTACTCTGACCCGGAGTGGTAGCACCTACCTGGGTTCCAGCTATGGGTTAAATAATACATCACCAATAAGGTGCTGGCAGCAGGGTGCTTTTTGGTGCAATATGGCAGATGAACCCAACAGGGTTAATGGCACACCACCAGATGGCATGTGGAAGAGCCACTCAAGTGGCCAATGGATGGCATCACTCGGCAAGTCAGTTGTCACTGGAGGGCAACTTTCATATCCATCAGGTCTGTGGCACTTTTGTGTACCACTTGGCATCAGGTCTGGAGGTCCAGAGAGACAACACGATGGGGGCACGACATCATTTGTCTTACCTTACTGTTCAAGATGCTTCGCTAGGAGAGGAGAATAGTATATGAGAGCTCACAAGACCAGACGTTCCGTAGAGGCACGGCCGGGCCATTCATGCCACCACTGCAGGCGACTCTGTTGCTCTGGTGCGGGCCTTGCGGCCCATCTGCGTTTCTATGCATCCTAATGAAGCAGTTATCATTGCTAGAGATGGACAGCTGATGATGACGACGAAGTCCGTGGTCAGAATTGCATGTACCAGAGACATGCCTCTGTTTTACTCAAATTCCACCCCACATGCATAACTCTCAGAAAACTTCTGATGTGAATGATTTTAGTGCTCACTAATTTATTTGAACTCAACTCTGAATACAACTCATGTAAAAAAAAGTCAAAAGTACCTCCCAAGACAGGACCTGAACTTCCTAGGCAGTCTCCTGTCCCAGTACTAACCAGGCACTTAGCGCTTTGGGCAGCACCAATCTTCATTTCTATAGCCCTCAGCCTCTCACCTATTACAGAGATAGGGTTACAGTGGGAGGCTAGTTCTCTGGCAACCACAAGAGTTTGATTCCCTACTCACATCTGTATTGTGGCGCCTCGCCAGATGGCAGTAGGTACCATTTTTTTGAGGGTCTTTGGTATGACCTGGCTGTGAGTAGAACTCGTGATCTCCTGCTTAAGGGGCGGACATGTTCACCACAAGACCGACTCGCCATAGATACAACTCATATATGCATCTGTATCGACTGTTGTTTGATACCCTCCTTCGGCTCCACGTCGGTTTTTTTCCCCCTACAATGACCCTCGTACACAGTCTGGCCTGCAGGTCATGTGCTAACGTTAGATGGTAACAATGATGTTTTCAAAATGCGATAATCAACACAAATTTTACACACGAACCCGGCTCCACTCAATATGTTTAAAAACAAAGAGCGATTATTTATTCCATACCGATTCTATGCTGCATTCGACTAGAGATCGTAACTCTGCATTCCGGATCTCCCAAACTGGAACCTTTTCAGGAACTTAACTTATATCCTGTCCATAACTACAGCACATTATTTTTGGGCTTAAAAAAAAGAAAAGAAAAAGATACTCCTTATGAAAACCCCAACACGATTTGTAAATGCACACATGAGAGTATTACTTACGGTCAGGGTGCTCATAAGGCAGCCAGTGGTGTTTCTTGTTGTGGTACTCAAATTTGCTGTCCATGGAGCTGCACTGCTCGGCCCGGTAGTCCTGGTACGGGTCCTCACATTCATGAGTATTACACACCCGGAACTGGTAGTTTGAGCCTGAGCAGGTGCGTCCACCATTAGCAGGACTACAGAAGATGTAAGTAATAAAACAACTAATATTAATGACTTATAATAAGTGCTTCATTATTGACATAACAACACTGATTATTGCCAACATGAATTTAAAGGAAAACTCCACTCAGAATCAAATTAAACATGTTTATACTGAATGATTATATGATGTGTTTTAGCAGTTCTGGGGCTACTCTGTTGGTTAATGGTGTCTTTCCATTTTTTCTGTGAGAAATTAACAACAGCGTTTTGAACAATTATCAAAAACATAAGGTATATTATACATACAGGACACCTTTTCAATGGAATAAAAACATGTTCTATTCCCTTCTAGCGAATTTCATTCATTTGGTTCGATAGCATGCAGTATTGTTAGCATAACGCTTATGCTTTGTGTATTACGTCACTCTACCCAATGGAGAATGAGCGTCCAATATTGTTACGATATTACACGTTGTCAAGACAACACAATGTCATGCGTCGGAGCTCATGTGGATATCCAATGAGAAACTTTTCTGCTGCACATGCACACAATCATTTCTGTGTTCGCCAGGAAAGAGAAAGACGCGTTGAACACCCGAAAGGCTACCAAAACGTCATTAGATATTTATTTACGAGAGAAAAACATACCAACGGACATCGAAAAACTGGAAAAGAGACACATCGGAGATGTAAAACTTCCGCCCTGGCGAGCGACTGGGACAATTTGTAAACAAACATGGCTGCTAGGTTTGCTTTGTTAAATACAGAAGATTTTGAGAGAATTTTGAAAGCAAAAGATGCGTTGAACACCCAAATGGAATGTGTATGGATAATAATAATATTATTATTAATAATAATAATAATAATAATATTGGCTGGCTTTTTTACGTGGTCTATCAGATATATTCCATTCAGCTACTCGTCTTTGACTCGTTCAATATCATGCTAGCTGAATAGAATATATCTGATATACCACTCAACGCCAGCCAATATTATTTAAAGTTCAAGTTTTGCTATAAGGTCCTAAAAACAAAAACAACAGAGCAAGAGCTTCCTTCCTTACTCACCATTTTGATGTTCAATATCATATTAATGAGAAATCTAACACTGAAGTAATTGCGAAGTTGATGCATACTAGTTTTTAGTGTTTTGTATTTTCCACAAACCTGGATGTGTCATGTGACCATTTCTTTAAATATCTAATGTTCAATTCTGACAAAGTAATAACTGTAAATTATTAGCAGTCTGAATATATACAACAATTACAGCATTCATTTGTCAGCTTTTAACATTAGATCTTCAAAGAAGTAGCAGTGATACAACTAGTCGCTATTTATAGAAAACTAAAAGCCGATGATATTGTGCATAAATTAATATACAGCGCCATTCACAATTATTGGCACCCCTTGTAAAGATTAGTAAAAAGGGTTAGGGAAAAAATCCATCTTTCAGTGAAGTTGCTTCATCTCATGGTGAAAAAATGAGAAAAAGCCAACCTTTAATTAAAATAGATTTATTCAGAGTAAAACAAATCTCCACTTCCACACAGGGGCTTCCCTCGCATGCCACCTCAGCAAACAGGACTGCTGACACCCATTGCTCCCCCCACACCCCCCAGATTCCATCACCATAGCAGACAACGCTGCCCCCTCCTCCTCCTCCCTCTCCTCCTTTAGCCCTCCCACCTGTATGTCCATCACCAGCAACCAGGTGAAAAGGCAGCTGGTAAAACTCCACCTGAACAAGGCTACAGGTCCAGATGGCATCAGCCCCAGGGTCCTGAAGTCCTGCACAGACCAGCTGTGCTGGATTTTACAGCACCTGTTCAATCTTAGCCTTGGCCAGGGGAAGGTGCCTGTGCTGTGGAAGACATCCTGCCTTGTTCCGGTCCCAAAGAAGCCCACTCCATCGGCCCTTAATGACTATAGACTGGTTGCCTTGACATCGCACATTATGAAGGTGCTGGAGAGACTGGTCTTGGCCCATCTAAGATCACAGGTGACCTCCTCCCTGGACCCCTTACAGTTTGCCTACTGTCCTAAGGTGGGGGTGGAGGAATGCCATCATTTACCTGTTCCAGAGAGCTCACTCTCACCTGGACAGAGCAGGCAGCGCTGTGAGAATCATGTTTTTTGATTTCTCCAGTGCTTTTAACACAATCCAGCCTGTGCTGCTGGGTGAAAAGCTGCAGAGGATGCAGGTGGACACTGCCATCACCTCCTGGATTATGGACTACCTCACAGATAGGCCACAGTTTGTGCGGCTTGGGGGCTGTGTGTCTGAGCGGGTAGTCAGCAGTACAGGAACACCTCAGAGGACTGTTTTATCCCCCTTCATACTCTACACCTCTGACTTTTGTTACAGCTCTGAGTCTTGCCATCTGCAGAAGTTCTCAGATGATTCTGCATTGGTGGGGTGTGTCGGGGGGGGAGGAAACAGAGTACCGACAACTGGTGGAACACTTTGTGGAGTGGTGTGGTAACAACCACCTGCTCTTAAATGTGGCCAAGACCAAGGAGATGGTGGTGGACTTTAGAACGACCAGGGCTAAGCTAAACACCATTTCCATCTTGGGAGAAGAGGTAGAGGTGATAAGAGAGCTATAAATATCTGGGGGTTCACGTAGACAATAAACTGGACTGGAAGCACAATACCGAGGCTGTCTACAAGAAGGGTCAGAGTAGGCTCTATTTCTTGAGGAGGCTTAGGTCTTTTAATGTGTGTACTAAGATGTTGCAAATGTTTTATCAGTCTGCGGTGGCAAGTGCAATTTTCTTTGCTGTCATCTGCTGGGGTAGCAGTATCAGGGCCAGTGACTCTAATAGACTGAATAAGTTAATTAGAAAGGCAGGCTCTGTGCTGGGGACTACTCTGGAACCCCTAGAATTGGTGGTGGAAAGGAGGATGCTACAGAAATTGTTACACATTATGGACAATACCTCACATCCCCTATACAGTACGCTGGCAAAGCAGCAAAGTGTTTTTAGTGGGAGGCTTCGCCAACTCAGCTGTAGTAAGAACAGATATAGGAGGACTTTCCTACCCACAGCACTTTATAATGACTCCCCTCTGAGCAGAGAGAGAAGAATAATCTTGTAAACTTAAATCTCGAGATGCTATGTACTTAAGTCTCCCTGGTTGGGAGGGCTTCTTTTCTATACGCATATTCTGGTTTATGGACTACTCTATTGCAATGTGTTGATTAATGTCTTATCAGGCAGTTACAGTCTCACTTTGGCACCTAGATGGGCATTACGCCTTGACGACTACCTCAGGCTATGTCTTGTGGGTGAAAGCATTTTTTGTCTGTGTATGTGCTTTCTGTATGTTTTTAAGGTTGCTGAAACAATGGAATTTCCCTTTGGGATGATTAAAGTAAGTAGGTCCGGTCCGGTCCCATCCGTCCATCCATCCATCCATAATTCCTCATCTCATCAAGAAATAACTATTTTCAACAAAAACGCAAATGCTTTCTGAAAATGCTGTCCCAGGTACTGTATAGTTGAGGTTTTAGCACTTAGGCCCCGGTCACACCGCCCGAACTTTGCTGGAGCGTTCCTTGAACGGTAGGGAGGGGGGGCCGAATTTCGACAACGCTCGTCACCGCGCACAAAATGGGAAAAAAATCGAAAACACGGGCGTTGGCTTAGCGGTGCACCGCTGAAGCCGGCGTTGCTTTAGCGTTGGTTTAGCGGTAGCGAGCGTTGGTTTAGCGGTGACGCGAGCGTTGGTATAGCAGCGTTCTGCGCATGCGGGCTTTGGCTCGGTGGGGGTATAAAGTTGGTTTAGCACCAATCATAGCAAGTCTCTCATCATCCATGGTGATACAGTTTTACTGTAACTTTGAGCAAATTCGATATAGATGAGGTCTGAACTCAACGGCAGCTCGATTCCAAATGAGCTCCTGGTCCATTTCTCCCCGTATTTATAGCCAAATTCTGGTCCCGCTCCGACACCTCTATACCAACGCCAAACCAAAGTTCATCGCCACCATGGATAGCTGCTTTAACGCCCGACACCGTTCCAGCAACCCCGTGTCCACTCGTAAAACGCTTACAACCGCTCCACCGAAGTTTGTGCAACGTTTAATCGCCGCCCAGGCAACGCTGGCAAAGCAGCGGTGGTCCAGCGTTCAAGATTTCTGCGTTGGCCTAGCGGACCCAAGCGTCCACAAACTTGCATCTAGCGGTGCCAAACTTTGACTGGGCGTTGGTGGAGTGGGGGTGAACTTTGCCGGGGCGGAAAATTGCCCCCTCCTCACCGCTCACAATATTTTGTGCAGCTCAAAACTTTCGGAGCGGTAGGAGGGCCCCTCGAGAAACATCAGCGGTGGCCGAGCGTATACGGCGTTGCTTTAACGGGGGCCAACTTTTGTTAAATGGTGGTGAACGGTTACGAGCGGTGATTAATTTTTTTCACCGCTCCAGGAACGCTCCAGCAAAGTTCGGGCGGTGTGACCGGGGCCTTAGATGAAGCGTATGGTTGAGTGTTTCTTATAATAAAGCATCCATTTTTTTGTTTTGTATTTCAGAAAGTCTTTAATATCTGGGAAAGGGTCACTGATACGCGAGCGAGACTAAATATGGTATTAAAGTATCAGCATTCTCTGTATAGACATCACAAAAGTGTATCTGGACAGGACTAAAATTAAAAGTTTGGTGAAAAACAGCAGGTTAGTCAGCCTGTAATTTTCTCAGACGAGGATGGAAGGAAAAAAAAACCACAGACAAGGCCGATCCAGACGGAAATAAAATCACAGACTGAGACGACCTGTAAAATAGTAAATTACCCTAGGACTCGATGCAGATTCAATCCTGTCCGGATAGGACTTAAGAAATTCATTCGAAACTAAATCTTGGATGCCACTGAAGATCATATGTTAATTATACAGAATATAATAATAAACTTGTTCATAGTGGATTCTTTCTTTAAGATTGATGTATGCACACACGCACACACACGCACACATACCGTGGATTGTCACAAGCGCGAGTGCGGAATTGTAATCCTCTGCCGCAGGGCCGATTGCAGGCACCGTACTCACTCCACAAACCCCAGTTCCCATCTCGCTTTATGATGTCTGGAGACAGCCACACACAGTGTCCTCGAAAGCAGTGCTGAGACCGAGAGACAAAGAAAAACACAAAGTAAACACAAAAAATATTTATTGTGGGATAACGGAGCTGTATTTCGCAGATATCTGTTTGTGCTCACACCTTGCCGTCCCCACAAATCGTGCCATCAATCGGCGGTCCTTTTTTGGTCTTGCAGAAAAAGGGATTGTCTGGATGAGCACACCACAGCTGCTTACATGGGTCAAAGGGGCGGTACTGAAGGAGAACAAGTAGATGCCAGATTATTGACATGCTGACTCAGGGTCCAGTGAAAGAGTCAGATGAATTTGAGTTGGATAAACCTGTCAGTGTGGACGTATCACTTCGATTCAGGGACGGAGTAACAGCTAATACGACAGCAACACTTTAAGGCGATCTGTTATGATCTGGTAAAATCTTCAATGATATTTATCTTATCTTACATGTCAGAGCTACATCCACAGTAACATTTTTCAATCCTATCACAGTGTGGGAAATAAGGAATTTTAAGCAGACTATCACAAGACAGACAAGTCCGAAATCTTGTCTGTCCGTCCAAATTTCAGCCTGTCCCAATGACTGGCCAAAGGGTCAGAACAATGCGGCTGGGGGTCTGAAAGCTGAAGGGCTTTAGATGCCTGGAGATGGTTTCTCAGCTATTTCCAGGCACATTTTTGCAATCTTCAAAGGCCAAACCACACTAGACATTAGTTGCTAATTACACTACAAATTGAATATAACTTACAAGAAAATGTTAGAAGATTTAAGACAAAAACATGCTTAAAGTTCTACCCAAGAAAACAGTAGCACACACAGGTCTAGAAAAAAATATGGGGGGGGGCAACAATGTTCCAGTTGGTTACAACGTACTGGTACTCATATACAGGTACTATAATAACACTTATGATACATGACTATTTTTATACTAAGTCTATAAGAAATGTAGTAATTAACAATACAACAACCCCGATTCCAAAAAAATTGGGACAAAGAACAAATTGTAAATAAAAACGGAATGCAATAATTTACAAATCTCAAAAACTGATATTGTATTCACAATAGAACATAGACAACATATCAAATGTCGAAAGTGAGACATTTTGAAATTTCATGCCAAATATTGGCTCATTTGAAATTTCATGACAGCAACACATCTCAAAAAAGTTGGGACAGGGGCAATAAGAGGCTGGAAAAGTTAAAGGTACAAAAAAGGAACAGCTGGAGGACCAAATTGCAACTCATTAGGTCAATTGGCAATAGGTCATTAACATGACTGGGTATAAAAAGAGCATCTTGGAGTGGCAGCGGCTCTCAGAAGTAAAGATGGGAAGAGGATCACCAATCCCCCTAATTCTGCACCGACAAATAGTGGTGCAATATCAGAAAGGAGTTCGACAGTGTAAAATTGCAAAGAGTTTGAACATATCATCATCTACAGTGCATAATATCATCAAAAGATTCAGAGAATCTGGAAGAATCTCTGTGCGTAAGGGTCAAGGCCGGAAAACCATACTGGGTGCCCGTGATCTTCGGGCCCTTAGACGGCACTGCATCACATACAGGCATGCTTCTGTATTGGAAATCACAAAATGGGCTCAGGAATATTTCCAGAGAACATTATCTGTGAACACAATTCACTGTGCCATCCGCCGTTGCCAGCTAAAACTCTATAGTTCAAAGAAGAAGCCGTATCTAAACACGATCCAGAAGCGCAGACGTCTTCTCTGGGCCAAGGCTCATTTAAAATGGACTGTGGCAAAGTGGAAAACTGTTCTGTGGTCAGACGAATCAAAATTTGAAGTTCTTTATGGAAATCAGGGATGCTGTGTCATTTGGACTAAAGAGGAGAAGGACGACCCAAGTTGTCATCAGCGCTCAGTTCAGAAGCCTGCATCTCTGATGGTATGGGGTTGCATTAGTGCGTGTGGCATGGGCAGCTTACACATCTGGAAAGACACCATCAATGCTGAAAGGTATATCCAGGTTCTAGAGCAACATATGCTCCCATCCAGACGACGTCTCTTTCAGGGAAGACCTTGCATTTTCCAACATGACAATGCCAAACCACATACTGCATCAATTACAGCATCATGGCTGCGTAGAAGAAGGGTCCGGGTACTGAACTGGCCAGCCTGCAGTCCAGATCTTTCACCCATAGAAAACATTTGGCACATCATAAAACGGAAGATACGACAAAAAAGACCTAAGACAGTTGAGCAACTAGAATCCTACATTAGACAAGAATGGGTTAACATTCCTATCCCTAAACTTGAGCAACTTGTCTCCTCAGTCCCCAGACATTTACAGACTGTTGTAAAGAGAAAAGGGGATGTCTCACAGTGGTAAACATGGCCTTGTCCCAACATTTTTGAGATGTGTTATTGTCATGAAATTTAAAAATCACCTAATTTTTCTCTTTAAATGATACATTTTCTCAGTTTAAACATTTGATATGTCCTCTATATATACTGAGCATATTTCCCACATTAATCAATACAAAGTCCCTGCATCTATCAGTTCTTTTAAATCAAGGCTGAATACTTCCTTCTTTGCCGCTGCCTTTTATTAAATCAAATTTGAGACTTTTGCTTTGATTTCTTTCAGCGCAACCGGAATGCATGATGGGATATATTGCTTTGATTAGTGACCACTGGTTGTACACTTTTTTTCGTAATGCATTGTGGGATACTTTGAGTGCACTATATAGGGTGTAAATAATCCTCACTAAGATTTCAGACAGCACTACAAAATGGCGTCCTCACTATATAGTGCCCTATATAGTGAGTAGGGAGCGATTTCGAACACAGGGTCTGACTGTCATTCTTGCAAATTTCAGCAAGCCTTCGAGGAGTTTAGCTTTATCATGTAGCCTGAGAAATGAGACGGAGAGTATAAATAATCTGCACACGAACACATGACACTGTTAAACTCACCTCAACATGTCTTTTTTAATTGTTTACCCCACCATAGGCAATGTTAAAGTCACTGTTACAAACAGTACAGCGCACAACACTCATTATTGTACGCCTATTAGGCAAGGGGACACTTTCGTATAGTCTGAGGTGAAGTGTGTTTTTTTGTTGTTGTTTTTTTTGGCACTCTGTCATAACGCTCCTGGATACACTGACTGATGGACTCTCCATCTGGGAGAGAACACGTAAAGCCCACCCACACAGAACACTGATTGGCCTACTTAACAAGAAAGACCAATCAGGATGTGCTCTTTCTCTCTCGGAGAGAATCCGTAAAGCCCGCCCACACAGAACATTGATTGGTCTACTTTGCAAGACAGCAATTAGCATGCTCTCTCTCTCTCTCTCTCTCTCTCTCTCTCTCTCTCTCAGGGAGCCGTTATTCGGGAGACAACCCCCCCAGAACGTCCGGGAGAGTTGGGAATAATTCAACTTGTCCCGTCGGACAAGCTGATGTGAATTTGACTTGTCCAGACTGAATATTTAGTTGCCCCATCCAGTCGGACATCCACTAATGTCAAGCCCTGATTATTTTTTTTTTATCGGCCATCCGGTCCAATGCGTTTGAAATACAGACGGACAAATGCGAAAATTACTGTTCAATGTCCACCAGTCCAGCCTTATTTCCCACACTGCTCTCAAAATGTCTTTATTAATATTTGTAATATTAATATTTTATTCTCTTTTATAAGATAAGATTAGATAAGATAAAGTCTTTTTTGTCATTGTCACTTTTCCAAAGGTACAACGAAATTGAAGGTGCTGTTGACTCATTATGAGTTATAGAAAGAAAAAAGAGGGGGAAAAAGAGAGCATCAAAGCTATGAAATGGATATACCGTAATAAACGCTCACAGGCTGGTCTTATTCCAGATTGCTTTGAATTGACAGGAAGGCAATGTTAACTCAAATAACCACTCGTTACAAACACGGTGAGCAGAAAAGCATCTCAAAATGCACCATATGCCAAACTACAACAGCATAAGACCACATCGGGTTCTATTCCTTTCATCCCAGGACAGGAATGTGAGTCTACAGGGGGTATGGGCTCACCAAAACTGAACAGATGCTTTTCCAAACTTCAACTGTCCCGTTTTGCACCATGCTGTGTAAACTCTAGAGACTGCTGTGCATAAAAATAACAGCAATCCTTAAAGAGTTACTGTCTGAGTTAACAATATATAAGAATATCCAAAAAGCTGTTTCATGCAAAATAAAACAGAGCAATGAAGAATAAAAAACACATTTTCAGTCATGGTGATTCTGACAATGGTAGACCAACACTACAGTGAGCTTACGAATGTTAGCTAGCAATGCCACATGACCACCACTTAGGTTTAGACATTAATGAGAGCAAAAATAGACAGATGAATGAAAACCTTTTTTTTTCCTTCTGGAGCTGTCGGGAAAGGGTTTTTATTTATTTATTTATTTATTTATTTATTTTTAACGCTGTGCACATTTTGGCTGCCGCTTCTCACCAGAGTTTTTTTATTTTTTCCCTTTTGTTTTTCTTCCTGTGGTTGTATAGTTTGATGTTTGTTCTTTGTTTGAATGTTTTGTCCACTGGTTGTGGTGTAGTTCCGGACCCAGTTTTGGCCGTCGGTTCCCTCCAGGCCTTGGTCTGCTATGGGTGATGCCTGTGCTCCTCACTATGGACTGGAGTGAGCTCATTGCTCCTTTAACATCGGGGTTGTCCAGCGCTCTGTGTGGCGGTGCTTCTGTGCTTGGTGCGGTGTCCCGAGCGATGTTGCCTGGTGGCATTGTGGCGGCTGTGCAGGTGGTTTGAGACATACCGGCGCTCTCTGTGGCGGTGCTTCTGTGCTCGGTTTGTGGATCCACGGCGTGGTGTTCCAAGCGATGTTGCCCGGTAGTGTCATGGTGGCTGTGCAGGCAGTGTGGGACATACCTTCATGCGCCTGTTGGTGGGACTGTGGGTTGCTACGCTGTTGGAATTACATCCTGACCCTCTTTTGGTGGATTTATTATTATTATTATTATTATTATTATTACTTGTAATTGTAAAGTGACCTTGGGTGCGAGAAAGGCACTATATAAGTTGAAATTATTATTATTATTATTATTATTATTATTATTATTACTATGTCTTAGCTGCAGCATTAAAATGTTTAACATTTATCAGTAAAAAGATAAGCTATATATTTTTCTCTTGTTAATTTCAAGAGAGAAAAGAATAAAAAAGAAACAATGGCTTACAGGTGATATAAGTGAGAACAGGAATGTTTTGGGCAATGAAAGGTAATTATAAAGTGATTAAAAGTACAAGCTGTTATAAAATTATAAAAGCAACTTTGAGGCTTAATATTCATACCATAATAAGAAACTAATAAATACAGTAATAAACTTAAAATATCTGAAAATCTAAAATTGATATAACTGCTTAAAGTTGTGTAACTTAAATGTTAATATAGTAAGATTAATATAAACATTTTAAAAATAGGTTTTACAATTTAGATAAAATATTATATCTCACACACACACACACACACACACACACACACACACACACACACACACACACACATACATATGGGTCCGTCTCAGAAACTGGTCTCTCATTTGGGACATTATGGTCAAAAAAAAAATTTTCTAATTTTACTTTTTTTTTTTTTTGCATTTACCTAACACTCAATGTTTCTTTTGTCATGTTTAATAAGAATAAAGATAGCATCTTGCTGTATCTGGCCTCCACTGTGGAAAATTTTTTTTTATTCCAATTCATATGTTTTTGTAAAATTGATTTCCATATAAAATAACTACATCATGAAGAATTAAAGCCCCTCCTTCACAGATGAGTGAAAATATTGAGTAAATTTCCTCTTTTTGATCGTTTGGGTTAAAAATGCCAAGTTATGATGACTGAATTGATTTGATTATTCACTTAAATATGAATAATATGATACATTTTGGGTATTTGATATGGCGAAATAGGACACAATGGAAAAATCAAGAACACACCGGAAAGATGAGAATAACGGCGGTGGTAAAAGAACAGCGACTGTACCGGCTGAAGGTCGCGCGGGTCTCTGCTGCGGTGCGCGAGCAACGGGACATCACTACCGCACCGGACGGAGCGCGAGGCGAAATGACTGACCGTAGATTCTATTAAAAGTTCGATCTAAATTGACCATGGCTGCAAAATATTGGCCAAAAATATGCAAACACTACGAAATATGAAAGTAAGATGAAAAAGAAACATTCTATTGCCTTATACTGCAAGACTAAAACAAAATAAAACTGTCAAAACTCACCTTTTCAGTGATAACGTCCGAACAGATCACCCGCGTAACAGAAAGATCGCAAATGGAAGCGCGATCAACTTCTAACTGTTGGAGTGGAAAATTCCATTCTACACATGCAAATTGTTAATGTGTGTCCTTCCCCGCACACAAATAACACGCTACGGTAAAAAATAGACCACAACTCATTTTATAGCTCAGAAATTCATACAAGACCAGCTACCATCGTAACATATTCTGTAAGAAACATATTCTATACCTAACTTTCAGCTTTCATTTTAAAAAACAAAATTGCAGATTTATAACTAAATGTTTATACGGCGTAGTGATTTTAAGTTACTGCTTTTGGTGAGGTCATGACCTCGACCCTGAGGCTTTCCGTTTAGATTAAAACACACGATCGTATTGGTTTTGGGTTTGCGGAAAATGGAGTTACGACGGTGATGAAATATTTTGCATGATGTTTTATTACGGTTATGATTATTCTGTGAGCGCGCCAATCCTTAGGTGTATAAAGTTACAACTTAAAATACAATTAGTGATAACTGTAGACTTTTCAGTGGATGACAACCTTTTTAAGGGAATGCGATGTAGTCGACTGTTTATCATGTCCCAGATCAAGCCGCCATTTTTCCACAAATTTGCAGAATTTTTGCCAAATTCTGAATAGAGTATTCACATCAAAGATTTAGTTTTATCTGTATTATTTCTTTCATCATTTTATTTCAAATTAAAACCAACATCACCATTCAAAACCGTATAGTTTATTGACTTTGAGTATATTTAGTGGGGTTCTCCCACAGTACCCAGTTTCTGAGACAGACCCATAGATAGATAGATATTTTTCATACAAACTTTATCGATTTCAATTTGATGACTTCTACATTATCGAGTCAGTACAAAAACATTTTAGAGTTCCAAACGTTCATTTTTTTCCAGCACAAAATTAAATCTCATCTCATCTCATCTCATTATCTCTAGCCGCTTTATCCTGTTCTACAGGGTCGCAGGCGAGCTGGAGCCTATCCCAGCTGACTACGGGCGAAAGGCGGGGTACACCCTGGACAAGTCGCCAGGTCATCACAGGGCTGACACATAGACACAGACAACCATTCACACTCACATTCACACCTACGGTCAATTTAGAGTCACCAGTTAACCTAACCTGCATGTCTTTGGACTGTGGGGGAAACCGGAGCACCCGGAGGAAACCCACGCGGACACGGGGAGAACATGCAAACTCCACACAGAAAGGCCCTCGCCGGCCACGGGGCTCGAACCCGGACCTTCTTGCTGTGAGGCGACAGCGCTAACCACTACACCACCGTGCCGCCTATACAAAATTAAATCTTTCAGAAAAAAAAAAAAATTGTATCTGAGCAGCATATTACACAAGAAAGAACTTTTCAGATTAAAAAAGAAAACATAATGAAGGCTACTGGGTTTTGGTGCCAAATGAAGAAGCGAGTGTGACAGTCAAAGTGTCCAGAAGAACTGTGGCTGGTTCTGGAAGATGCTCAGTAAAACCTACAGCTCATTTCCGCATAAAACTGCATTCTGTCAAGCGACAGTCCATACAAAACATAGTCACGCGTGCCTTGCACAACTCTCTTTGTTTTTCCACTGCTTAAGCATTCTTTTAGCGATGCCATATCTTTGTGCTGTATATGGTTGTGGTCACAGCAGTACTCGTGACCGTGGCACGGTCCGATTTTTTAGAATTCCGTCCGTGATTCGGAAAGAGGGCGAGGAAACTCTGAGGCTTAGTACGGAGAGGAGACGAGCAAGGCTGAACGACATCGGCAGGGCTGATCTAACAGAGGCTAAAACCAAAACCGCTCGTGTTTGCAGTGATCATTTTATCTCAGGCGAGATTCAAAAGCTTTCTCGATAAGATCATGGAAGAATTTTATTTCGTGTTGATAGAATTTTGCTATAAAATGAGCGTTCTCTTGTCGTGGTTCACTCGGTCGTTGTTATTATTTTAACACGTGTATTACCATTTCGCTTTGAGGTGCACCAGCAAAATTATACGATAGAAACAATCCAGACTGGGCACCCACTCAGAAAATGGACTATGTTTTGTCCGAGGTCGGACTTGATTCTTCGGCAGCCAAACCAGATAGAACGCGATATCTGGGTACTTGATGGTCGGTAGAAACATCTTATCTTCAGAAAAGTCTGACTTTTTTAAATAATATGAGTCAAAACCACACATATCTATCTTCTCTTTGTATCGAATCTTCATTCGACCATTCAAATCGTAGTCTCATCTCATCTCATTATCTCTAGCCGCTTTATCCTGTTCTACAGGGTCGCAGGCAAGCTGGAGCCTATCCCAGCTGACTACGGGCGAAAGGCGGGGTACGCCCTGGACAAGTCGCCAGGTCATCACAGGGCTGACACATAGACACAGACAACCATTCACACTCACATTCACACCTACGGTCAATTTAGAGTCACCAGTTAACCTAACCTGCATGTCTTTGGACTGTGGGGGAAACCGGAGCACCCGGAGGAAACCCACGCGGACACGGGGAGAACATGCGAACTCCGCACAGAAAGGCCCTCGCCGGCCACGGGGCTCGAACCCAGGACCTTCTTGCTGTGAAGCGACAGCGCTAACCACTACACCACCGTGCCGCCCTCAAATCGTAGTAATACTGAGAAAATTCAGCACTGTTTACAGACACGCTTTCAGCAGCTGCCGTCCTAATTGCTTTGTATTTCCACCATCATGGCGGACGCTCACGACGTAGCGCATTTTGATCACATGGTTGCAAGTCATCTATAGCACAATGTGCAAAATTACAGAAGAAAATTAATGACAAACTAAACACAAATGACATTTTAACTAAAAGCATATTTCACAGTAATATATTAAAATAAAGTTTATACAATTAATACTCATATAATTTTTTTTTAAATTTAAAGTATGATCAAGGTCTACTTTCCAGCATTCGATGTTTATATAAAATTTTAGTACCTATTCTTGATATATCTTACATTTACAACACAACATACTGTTCAGTACATTTGAAATATAAATACAAGGTGCATTTATTTTTTAATGTACGTATTTATTTATTTACTTTAAAACAACTACTTTCAGCTAATTTCCACCAAAACACAAACTAACTCTGAACTTTAATTTCAGCATCAGTCAAGAATTTTCATGTCAGTGCGCTGAGGTCATCAGAGATGGATTCAATATAACAAGATACTAAAGATTCTGGAGAGAAAACGTATGACGTGTAAAGATCGTTTAAATGATAAATGGACGGTGTATAAATTTGGCCACATGACTGGCCATATTGTAAGTTTATTCGAAACGGTGTGAGGTACGATAGAAATGTTTGGAGTCGGCTTGATGCAATGTGACAGAAATAATATAACAATAAATCAAAACATGTAATGGAATACTGACTGGGAGTGACACGGGGAGGCGTGGTCATGTGGCTGGTCGATGCCTTCCCTTACCTGTGCTCCTGATGGCCCCACCTTTTGCAGCTTGAGGGAACGGTTTGACAAGAGAGTAAAGCACAGTCCATGCAGAAGTGTGCACTGCCTGAGTCAAAAGTTTACACACCTTCTAATTCAATGTTTTTTCTTTATTTTTATGAAATAAAAGACTCATGTCTTAACGCAATGATGGATGTCGTTTCTCTTTTCTTATTTGAGCGGTTCTTGATGTAATATGGATTACTACAGTACAGTTGTGGTGTGGAATAGGGCTATTTACTGTTTCAAATGCATTAAGAAAGTCAGAAACTCGTCCACTAATTAACTTTTGACGAGACACATGTGTTAATTGAAAAGCATTCCAGGTGACCTCATGAAGCTGGTTAAGAGAATGCCAATACTGTAGTGTGCAAAGTGTCATCAAGGTAAACGCTGGATACTTTGAAGAATCTAAAATATCAAACATGTTTTGTTTTTTTCACACTTTTTTGTTTACCACATCATTCCATACATGTTCCAGATGTTATTTCATAGTTTTGATGTCTTCAGTATTGTTCTACAATGTAGAAAATACAAAATAGAGAAAAACCTATGAATGAGTAGGGGTGTACAAACTTTTGACTGGTACAGTATATCTATAATTCTCTTGACTTCTCGATTCTGAATGGTGTTGATTAATTAGAAGGTGTTGACTGATTTTCTATAACAGCAGCTTCTGGCTGTAATTCAAATCACAGGTTTATATAAATCTCGTTTTACGATATGGGAAAGTCGTCATGGTGACAAGCTGCAAAAAAAAATGCTTTACTAACTTCAAGAGAGTGAAGGAAATGACTGTTTATACAGTAGCTGGTTTAAAGTATTTGATAACAGGAACTAACTTGCTCGCCAGATGTTTTACGACATGGAAGTTTCGGCTATAAATGTAGCGTACTGTAAATGTAACCATAAATGGATGAGTATATCATTTATTATTTGATCCACATTCACTAGATATGAGCAATCGCACACTCAGATTGGCTACTCTATTACAAGGATATCAGCTCATATACCGTGAGTAGAGAAAAACAAAATGTTGGCGCATATCAAGTCAGATAGATCACTTTGTTATCAAGTATTTAAAAGAAACAGAAATAGCAAAAAGAATATTTGTGACCCCTCACCGAATCCAGGGACGCATGTCGGCCGAAACGAATCCGAGATAATCGCAAAAGAAGCATTTTTTTTTTTCGAAATTTGTGATTTTTGTTTTTTTTCCATCATGTGCAAGTTGAGATCTTGAAGAATGCAATCAGTATTTCAGATAATAGATTGTTTTGTTGGAAAAGCATACATTTTTTGTTGCAAATTGTCTCGTTTTTGTCAGGACTGTAGCCTGCTGGGGGGTGTGGGTAAATTACCATATGGGCCATTCACATGATGATTTAAGTCTTTTGTTTTGTTTTTTCGCGAATCAGCTGTATGATACGAGCTGAGCGCATGGCTACTTAAGCTGCATACAGGCGTGTGATTTCACTATGGAATAAGTTACTAAACAGAGCGCGGAGGAGCTGAAACACCGCGAAGCAAACAAACACACGGTATTTACATCGGAGATAACCATTTCTAGCAAAAAAACCCCGCAACCTCGTTTTCCAGATTGAATGGAATACCTGAATGATTGCATGATACATGGACCGTTCTAGGATTACATTCCATCGGAGGCATTGGTGTGTGCAAGGCGCCGTTTCTCTTTCTGATGGGGTAAGTTTATTAATCTAAGGCTGTGTGGTTATTTTTGCATGTAACGGAGAGTGTTGTGGTTTGGTTAAGCCTAGGTCACAACCGGACGTACGGTTTTTTGTCCGTGCGATTTTTGGCGTTTCCCAAATCGCTGCGGTTTTTTTTTTGTTCACGGAGAAAGACGCGCGTTGGCTGTAAGTTTGTCTTGCAACCTGAAAAAAACGTAAGCGCCCGTAGATTTTGTTTGACATGACAACGAACCTCTGCGGCCAGTCTACGGCTCGAAAGTCAGCACGTCACACGCGCGCTCTCGTGCGTTTCATGCGCGCTCTCGTGCGTTTCTTGCATGTAGACTGGCCGTAGGAGCACGTACGGCCAGTTGTGACCAAGGCTTTACATGAAACTAGCGTTGTGTTAGTTGTGTCATCATCGTGCTATCTTTCTTTCTAACGGTGTGAGTAATTTTTCAACCACAAAACGTTAAAGTATACTTTAGGGCTTATTGTTGTACTTCATAATTGTTTTGGGCATACTTTGCATGGAAGGAAAATTGACGTGGTGATCTTTGTTTACATGAAAGTAGCATCGTGCTAGCTAGTAGGGGGTAGGGCTTTCCTTAATGTCATGCAAATGAGCACCATTATGTGCCCACCCTACACCCAGAGTAGCTGAGATGGAAAACTTTGAGGGCGATTTTCTCCCTTTTCTGTTTTAAGAGGTATACACTTTCAAAAGGCCACACATTCTTCAAATATTGTCAGATCTCCACATGGAAGGCATCATTGGAAAGCTTAGAAACTGTACTTTCTGAATCTGTCAATAACTCAAAATGCCCGCGGGCTGACATGTGTCCCTGGATTCTGTTTTCTGACACATTTCCCCCAATATCTCCTTTTCCATACTCCAGCCCAGTCGGTGGCGGTAATGCACCTTTAAGTTGGTTTTCCAACTGCCAAAAAACCCTAAAGATGAAAAAACAAAATGGCAGCGCATGTTACTGAACCAATCGAGGACGAAATAAAGACCCCACTCGAAAACAAAATCCCAAAAAATCCAAAAAAGCAACAAAATATGGAATAAAAGTACTTGATGGTAAGAATGTATCTTTTTTTTTCTAGAATTATTATTATCGCATTTTTCACAAATTGCTCCTGTCATTTCGCCAGTTTCTTTACATTCTAAGTGGAAATGATTTTGTCGGACATTTTGTATAAAGTTTTTATGTATCGAATTTGCAAAAAATAAAAATAAAAATGCTCCGTTTCTCAAAATCCAGTGAATGTGGATAGAATAAAACAGTTATTCCACTCAATCTCGTCGTACATAGCTTATAGCTGACTTGGTGCAACGTGCCTCATCAGCTATCTGCTCATGTACGACTCGAGTTCATGGAATAATTTAAAGGCGAACTGAAGTCATTTTTAAACTTGCTTTATTTCTTAATTAACGTGTTATTCAATTACGTTTTCGGTTTTAGTAACCTTATATCGTGACTCGTATTGGCAACTAATTGTAATTAAATATTATACTTATCGGCCTATTCGGTTTTTAGCCGTGTTGAATTTAGTTCGTTTGGTCCACGGCAGGCGTTGCTTATCCGCGCGATCTTCACGAGACTTGTGCGAGACTTCGAAACGTCAAGTGTCAGCCAGGTGTCAGTGCCGCCATTTTGAAAACTGTTTTCCAAATGAAATATTGCACAAAAACGAGTTTAAATGACGATTACTGCCTACTTTTTTCAAACTTTCCTGATTGCTATCAAAACAAACAAAACTTCCGGCTCGATTACGTCAGCATTCGAAAGAGGGCGCGAGTGTCTTTTGACGACGTCGGCAGATGTTGGTCGCTTTGATTTCCGCTGTACGTTTTACTTCCGTCCTACGATGTCTCGCACAGGTCTCAACGAATCTCGTTTACGGCCATCGCTCTGACATATGGACTGATATATTACAGCATATTTCAAACACTCATAACGTGCTATAGCAGTGACAAAATAGCGATCAAAAATGCATTCCGATATTTAATAAAATGAGAGAAATAGAATTTTGATTAAAAAAATTTGCTTTCAGTTCTCCTTTAATTATATAATAGATAACTGTTGGCCAATTGCTGTCGTTCAGGATGTGCTGTTAGAGGAAATTAATCAACTTTGGGTTGGTAACATTACATTTGCTTGAGAACAAGTCACATCACACCACCCTGTCATTGATTAATTTCCTTTATGAGCATGACCTCGAGTGGTTTACTCCTTAATAATAACATATGTAAAATGACTCCGTGTGAGATCGGTGACTTCTTCATACAGATCCTGGATCATTATCTGTTTCTTGGCTTGTTAGTGTCAGTCTCAGAGGCTCCGCCCACAGACCAGCCGATGCAGACTTATAATGCATTATAAGTGGCAGCATGTATAACATGGCAGTGTGATCAGTCTTCATCGTTCTATAATGAACCATGACTGACTCGAAATGAAAAACCTATCATGATCAGACAATGGCCGTGGAGTTATACATGCTCTCAGCAGTCCTAAGATGCCGTAGGAGCACTCCATAATGCATTATAGTGTTGAAGGCAATGTGTGTATGCGTGGGGAGAGGGGGTGGACAAGGGGCCCTCACCGCTGTGCACATCATGTATCCGGCGCCAAAGTCAAAGCGACACTGTTCATTCATGGAGTAGTGCAGGCCTGGCAGCTGGGGCAATTCCTCCCACGTGTGCTCGAATGGATCGTCCCTCAGACAGTCATATGAGCTGCATACGGGAAAATAAAATAAAATTAAATGAAATAAATCAAATCAAACAATAATAGAAGATTCATAAATAAGCAGGTGTGGTGAGGGTGTGTTTTTACGCAGTATGGTGAGTCCATTTGTTTTCTTATAGTGTGTGCATGTGTGTATGAAGCTCATTGTAACAGACCCAGCTTCTGCTGACCAAGGGAATCTGTGTGTGTGTGTGTGTATGACTGAGTATAAAGCTCATTGTAAGAACAGGCCCAGCTTCTGCTGACCAAGGGAATCTGTGTGTGTGTGAGAGAGCGACAGAGAGAGTGTGTGTGCGTGTCTGCGCATGCGAGTGTGCGTAGCCATGGCCTAATGGTTAGAGAAGCAGCTCTTGGGACCAAAAGGTTGCTGGTTCGATTCCCTGGACCAGCAAGAATGGCTGAAGCACCCTTGAGCAAGGCATCTAACTGCTCTGGGTAAGTTGTACGTCGCTGTGATAAATGCTAAGTAAGTAAGTGTGTGTGGTGGTGGTGTGGGGTGCTCACTGTAAATAGCGGCCCAGTTCCTGTTGGCTACAGCGGGACCAGTGGAATCTGTGGAAGGCGGCCTGCACCAGAGGAGCCATGATGCTGCCCATCTGCACCTCATCCCCACATCGATTCCCCTGACCATCATGTTCCATTCCCAGCCTGCAACACAGAAACCTTTACTCGTCACAGTGAAATTCATTCTCTGCATTTAACCCATCTGAAGCAGTGAACGCACGCACACTCAGAGCAGTAGGCAGCCACACCAGAGCGCCCGGGGAGCAGTCAGGGGTCAGGTACCTTGCTCAAGGCCACCTCAGCCCAAGGCCGCCCCACGTTAACCTAACTGCATGTCTTTGGACTGTGGAGCACCCGGAGGAAACCCAGGCAGACACGGGGAGAACATGCAAACTCCACACAGAAAGGCCCTCGCCGGCTGCTGGGTTCGAACCCAGAACCTTCTTGCTGTGAGGCGACCGTGCTAACCACTACACCACCGTGCCGCCTAAAGAGCCTGACCATCAGATTTGTAAACAACAACTATTGTTCGTCAAATAATTTGTGCTTTGTAATTTATAGCAAAGAGTCACATAATCATAAAAAGGAATTGAGGCATGTTATTAGATGTGCTGCTGCTGCAGTGTCCTGACAGAACTTACAACAAATGGGTTTTCTGTCTTCTCTGTCATCTACAGATGTTGTCTTTTACCAGTTTGCATTTTGAAAGCCAGTAATACAAAATCTAAAATATATAATGTTAAAAAAAAATGAGCGAGAACAGAGACAGGACGAAATGAGACAGGTGAAAAGAGCACAGTAGGACAGATACTCACACATGACCGGTCTCATGGGCCACTACGAAGGCAGAGGAGAAGCCGTCCTCATGGTTCAGAGTGCAGCTTCTGACTGGGTGGCACATACCAGTCACGGGAGCGTAACCTGATCAAACACATCGCAAGGTGATTTAAGAGTTTGGGTCTCTTCCCATATACAGTACACGTAATCAACTCGATAAGATATTATCACTATCAATGGACATCTGAGATATAAATACTGCATATAGATGTGATGCATGTGTGTGTGTGCTCAAATGCACATGTGTGTGTGTGTGTGTGTGTGTGTTCTGTACCCTGCATCCCTGTTGGTCCAAACTCTTGGCGTGTAAGGAAAATGGCGTGATCGTGGTAGTCTTTGTCATTAGCATCCTTCCTCTGCTGCTCGAACGCCCAGCGGCACACGTTCTCCAGACTCTGAGACGGGTTTCCCAGCTCGATCAGATTCGTGGACTGGAATCAGACACAAGAAAATCATGCTTAATAAATTATCAAGCAGCTTCCAAAACCAAACTCCCAAATAACGCACGCTGCAAGTGAAAACATTTGAAGCCTACCAGCCCACAAACTCTTAAATACAACACCCAGGAATCAAATCAATGGTCTTTAATTAAATAAAATAAACATACATATCTTATTTTACATGGCAAAGCAGAAGACAAAAATATATAATAATAATAAACACTAAAAATTCATAGACACCAAGAATCAAAGAAACACTTAGCTAATTGTATACGCTGGTAATTAAACAGCTAATTCATATTTACAGCACCCTCCACAATTATTGGCACCCCGGTTAAGATGTGTTAAATTCCTTAAAATAAATTCAATTTTTATTGCAGAAGCATAATCTCACACTGAAAGTTGTAGAAAAATGTAACCCTTAACTCAGGTGAATTAAAAAAAATCCCTGACTGAGAAATAATTATTTTTCATAAAATCACCTGTTCCACAATTATTGGCACCCATAACAATTCCGAGAAAATAAATGTAATTGAAGCATTTCTGTCATTTCTACTGTGGTTTATAAAGTTGATCAGAGTATCCAGGAACCTTTAATTAGTAATTCATCACATCCTGTTTCCCTGGGGTATAAATATGATGTGACACAGAGGCCTATTTCTCTTATCCACTCTTCAACGTGGGAAAGACAAAAGAACACACCATTCAAGTAAGGCAGATGTGTGTCGACCTTCATAAGTCAGGCAACGGCTACAAGAAAATAGCCGCTCGCCTACACCGGCCCGTATCTACAGTCAGAGGAATCATCAAGATGTTTAAAACAACTGGAACAGTCGCAAACAAGCCTGGACGAGGATAAAAGTTTATCTTACCACCACGCACAGTGAGGAGGATGGTAAGAGAAGTAAAAAGTTCTCCAAAGCTCACTGTTAGAGAATTGCATCAAAGAGTAGCATCTTGGGGTCACAAAGTCTCCATAACAACCATCAGGCGCTATCTACCGGTACATGCCAACAAGCTGTTTGGGAGGCATGCACGGAAAAAGCCTTTTCTCACTTACAAGCATAAACGTCTGGAGTTTGCTAAGCGGTACTGGGACTTCAACTGGGACTGTGTGCTTTGGTCAGATGAGACCAAGATAGAGCTTTTTGGCAACACACACTCTAATACATCACAAAAGATGAGTATGTGGAAAAGCACCTCATGCCCACTGTGAAGTATGGGGGAGGATCGGTGATGCTGTGGGCCTGTTTCTCTTCCAAAGGCCCCGGGAACCTTGTTAGGGCACATGGCATCATGAACTCTTTGAAATACCAGGACATTTTAAGTCAAAATCTGGTGGCCTCTGCTCGAAAGCTGAAGATGGGTCGTCACTGGGTCTTTCAGCAAGATAATGACCCTAAACACAAAAATAGTTCACCAGACACAAAATCAAGCTCCTCCCATGGCCATCCCAGTCCCCAACCCAATTGAAAACCTGTGTGGTGAGCTGAAGAGGAGAGTGCATAGGAGAGGACCCAGGACTCTGGATGATTTAGAGAGATTGTGCAAAGAGGAACGGTCGAACATCCCTCTCTCTGTATTCTCCCATCTTGTGAAATGTTATAGGAGAAGATTAAGTGCTGTCTTGTTGGCAAAAGGGAGTTGTACAAAGTATTAACATCAGGGTGCCAATAATTGTAGCACACATGATTTCATGTAAAAGAATTATTTCTTAATGTGGGATTTTTTTCCCCCCACTGAATAAATGCACTTAAGTTAAAGGTTGGATTTTTCTCTTTTTTTGCATTGTTGTCCGATACTATTTTAAAAATAAATAAATTTATTAGAAGCCTAAGAACATATCTTAACGAGGGGTGCCAATAATTGTGGATAGCGCTGTAAATATGATTCTATTAAAGAATGAGTTCTTAAATCTGTCTGTTTAACTTTAGGGTGTTCTTTCTTAGACTGGATGTAGTCTTCTTAATTCGTGGAAGTAGGGGGAAGAATAGGTCATTGTTAATTATTTTCAGTTTATCGAAGATGTTCCTATCTTGTTTTTCTAACAGCACACGTACACTACCGTTCAAAAGTTTGGGGTCACCCAGACAATTTTGTGTTTTCCATGAAAAGTCACACTTTTATTTACCACCATAGGTTGTAAAATGAATAGAAAATATAGTCAAGACATTTTTCTGGCCATTTTGAGCATTTAATCGACCCCACAAATGTGATGCTCCAGAAACTCAATCTGCTCAAAGGAAGGTCAGTTTTATAGCTTCTCTAAAGAACTAAACCAGGGCTTTTCAAAGTGTGGGGCGCGCCTCCCCTAGGGGGCGCCAGAGTTCTTCGGGGGGGGGGGGGGGGGGGGGGGGGGGGTGCAACGTGAGGAAAAATAAACCAGAATAAGTTACTATTGCGAACATTTAGCGAACTTCAGCTAGCCTTTGCCAGAGACAAAATGGATCGATTTTTAGTACCTAAAGCTACAGTGAGTGAGGAGACAGAGTCTGCACCAAGCAAAAAAAGAAGGAAGTATGACCACGATTATTTAAAGTTTGGATTTTCATGGACTGGATCTGAAGATGCTCCACTGCCACAGTGTGTTGTCTGCCAAGAGGTGCTAGCTAACGATGCTATGAGATGTTTAAAATGTATAAAACAAGATGTTTTTTTTAAAAAGCACAGACGTTTAAAATGTGTAAAAAAAAAAAAGATGTTTTAAAAAAGCACGTTTAAAATGTGTAAAAAAAAGATGTCTTAAAAAGCACAGATGTTTAAAATGTGTAAAAAAGACATTTTAAAAAGCAGATGTTTAAAATGTGTAAAAAAGATGTTTTAAAAAGCACAGATGTTTAAAATGTGTAAAAAAAAAGATGTTTAAAAAAGCACAGATGTTTAAAATGTGTAAAAAAGGTTTTAAAAAAGCACAGATGTTTAAAATGTGTAAAAAAAAGATGTTTAAAAAAAGCACAGATGTTTAAAATGTGTAAAAAAAAAAGATGTTTAAAAAAAGCACAGATGTTTAAAATGTGTAAAAAAAAAGATGTTTTAATAAAGCTCATATGTTTTAAATGTGTAAAAAAATATTTTTCAAAAAGCACAGATGTTTAAAATGTGTAAAAAAGACGTTTTAAAAAGCACAGATGTTTAAAATGTGTAAAAAAAAGATGTTTAAAAAAGCACAGATGTTTAAAATGTGTAAAAAAGGTTTTAAAAAAGCACAGATGTTTAAAATGTGTAAAAAAAAGATGTTTAAAAAAAGCACAGATGTTTAAAATGTGTAAAAAAAAGATGTTTAAAAAAAGCACAGATGTTTAAAATGTGTAAAAAAAAGATGTTTTAATAAAGCTCATATGTTTTAAATGTGTAAAAAAATATTTTTCAAAAAGCACAGATGTTTAAAATGTGTAAAAAAGACGTTTTAAAAAGCACAGATGTTTAAAATGTGTAAAAAAAGATGTTTTAAAAAGCACAGATGTTTAAAATGTGTAAAAAAAGATGTTTTAAAAAGCACAGATGTTTAAAATGTGTAAAAAAGATGTTTTAAAAAGCACAGATGTTTAAAATGTGTAAAAAAGGTTTTAAAAAAGCACAGATGTTTAAAATGTGTAAAAAAAGATGTTTAAAAAAAGCACAGATGTTTAAAATGTGTAAAAAAGATGTTTAAAAAAAGCACAGATGTTTAAAATGTGTAAAAAAAAAGATGTTTTAATAAAGCTCATATGTTTTAAATGTGTAAAAAAATATTTTTCAAAAAGCACAGACGTTTAAAATGTGTAAAAGAAAAAAAATAAAAGTGTACAACAACCATTTTTTTAAATACGAATGGAACATTAAGTATAGCAACAACAAAAATTGTGTGTGTGTGTGGGGGGGGGGGCGCTGTTGTTTATTTGCTCTCTGAGGGGGGGCTGACTCTCCCACACTTTGAAAACCCCTGAGCTAAACTGTTTTCAGCTGTGCTAACATGATTGTACAAGGGTTTTCTAATCATCCATTAGCCTTCTGAGGCAATGAGCAAACACATTGTACCATTAGAACACTGGAGTGAGAGTTGCTGGAAATGGGCCTCTATACACCTATGGAGATATTGCACCAAAAACCACACATTTGCAGCTAGAATAGTCATTTACCACATTAGCAATGTATAGAGTGGATTTCTGATTAGTTTAAAGTGATCTTCATTGAGGCGGCACGGTGGTGTAGTGGTTAGCACTGTCGCCTCACAGCAAGAAGGTCCTGGGTTCGAGCCCCGGGGCCGGCGAGGGCCTTTCTGTGTGGAGTTTGCATGTTCTCCCCGTGTCCGCGTGGGTTTCCTCCGGGTGCTCCGGTTTCCCCCACAGTCCAAAGACATGCAGGTTAGGTTAACTGGTGACTCTAAATTGACCGTAGGTGTGAATGTGAGTGTGAATGGTTGTCTGTGTCTATGTGTCAGCCCTGTGATGACCTGGCGACTTGTCCAGGGTGTACCCCGCCTTTCGCCCGTAGTCAGCTGGGATAGGCTCCAGCTTGCCTGCGACCCTGTAGAAGGATAAAGCGGCTAGAGATAATGAGATGAGATGATCTTCATTGAAAAGAACAGTGCTTTTCTTTCAAAAATAAGGACATTTCAAAGTGACCCCAAACTCTTGAATGGTAGTGTATCTGTTCTCTCGCTGATGGACTTTCGATTGTAGCATCTGTCCAAACATTTCTGAACGATGGCGAGTTCAGGTTCTGCAGCGCCATAAACTGGAAGACCATAAGATATTGCAGAGAGTACCAAACTGTTGAATAGCAGGTCAATCTCATGGCTTGTGTATGAATATTCATGATGAAAGTGCTACCTGATTGACTAGCAGAAGGGGGGGGGGGGGGAAGCAGGGCATCATTATCATTTAAAGGAACAGGCCGTTCCTCAAATTGGCGGTTTTGAACAGGGCTGTCTAGACAGGAGCTGTGGTGTTTTATCCTTGTGGTATTTTGACCAAAACATGTCACAGACATTTCATTAAGACCTCAGGGAACTGTGTCAACTTGTGGAAAAGGGGTGTAATACTGTATGTCATCTTTAAAGCTAGACTGCCTTTCAGATTTTTCAAGTGTAGGTCATAAAAAGATTTTTCCAGACACCCAGTTATTTTTGTTTAGTGGACTGAAAGCTACTGAATTCAAATCACAGACTTCCAGTTTTATTAGTTTGTTTTTAAACAGAATAATTAATGAATTTAGTGCCAAGTGGCCCTAAATTCTCCGCTATTTTTTCCTGCTTCACCATGACCCAATTCTAGATACTACATCATGCATCACGTGGTGGGCTTTCCCTATTCGTGCAAGGCATTGTAGGAAACAAATTTGAAACAGGAGAGAAAAACGGAGGACGTGAGTGTGCGAATGAAACGTGAAAGACCGACTACAGTAACGGAAAGCAAGAAGAAAAGACGTTATGTTATATACAAAGGAAAGGAAACGCAGGACCAAACTAATAAATATCAGTGCTCAGCGAGCACCTCGGTGTGATCAGCTGTTCGTTTAGCGACAGAATGATGGAATTGTCAGTGCACGCTCAAAGGGAAAACTGTAGATGGCAGTAATGCAACACTGTGGATGCCAGCTGCTGCAAAACCCAAAAGAAGAAGAAGGTGGTAAACCTGCGCATGCGCACACACACGGCCTTCCTCTGTCTGCTTGACTGCGTGAAGAAGCGAGCGATTTCATGCACATTTTTTGCTTTAATCCCCTCAAATTAAATAACTTCCCAGCCACAGAATGGCCTGATATTTTGTGAGATATTACAGAAATAAACATGTATAACAATGACCAAATTAGTTCCAAATTTCAGAAGGAACTAAATTTCACCGATTTTATGAAATCGAAAGGCCGTCTAGCTTTAAAATATAGTCAAATCAAGTCAAGTCAACTTCTCATCTCATCTCATTATCTGTAGCCGCTTTATCCTTCTACAGGGTCGCAGGCAAGCTGGAGCCTATCCCAGCTGACTACGGGCGAAAGGCGGGGTACACCCTGGACAAGTCGCCAGGTCATCACAGGGCTGACACATAGACACAGACAACCATTCACACTCACATTCACACCTACGGTCAATTTAGAGTCACCAGTTAACCTAACCTGCATGTCTTTGGACTGTGGGGACCTATTTCTCAACATATTTACAACTTTCAAGTTTGAAATAGTCATGTTTTGTCAGGAGATTAGTTTGTGCACTGTCTGTTCCCTAGTTTGTCCAGCCGAAATTCATGGATGAAATTCAAAGAGATACGACAACTGAAATTCATTATAAAAGCTGCACGAATCATTTCATAACATCTGGAAGGAAAAGAATCCCTCTGAGCCACAAAATCAGTCTGTTCTGGTGTCCTATAGTATCCAAAAATCACTATTTTCTTAAATTTGGGTGGTCAGGGACTGCAGTTCTCAGTTGCTCGTCATGCCCTTAATCCTTACTTAATTAACAAGGCAACAACTTCAATGACTAAAAAAATTATGCTGTCCATACAATCTGTAAATCGATACATGCTTTACAGTATACAGTGCTGTGTAAACAAGCCACAGAGAGAAAAAGACACCCAAAAGGGATAAAAAAAAACCTCCACACACCTATTCACTCTTCTCTTAAAGACACAGGTTTACCAGAATTCTATCTGTTCCTATTTTTCTGTCCTTAAAATGTGTTATATTTGAAAACATTTCGTGAAATAGTTTGATACACAGCTCACGCTGCTGTTCCAAGTTCAACTCGCGGATTCAAAACATTAGACAGTAATTCAACTTGTGCTGTGACGTGGCCACCGCAAGCAGAAGATCCTTTCCAGATGTGTGTCCTGAAACTGCCTTTCTCCCTTTCCACTCCGTCAAGTTCATGGACCTCAGGAGCCGAATTCCGAACGCTGAAAACGAGTGCAGCGATCATGTCTGGCCAGTAGAGAGCGATGTTGCTGTGGAGAAGCCAAGTGCTGAAACCTGCACTCACACCAAAGCTGTCACTCTTAACATCACTCGTAGTGTTAATCACGCTATCATCACTTATTAAAATAGCAGAGGACTATTTTAGTAAGCGATTACTTAATATTTCAACAGAAGAAGAACTGAAGTCTTTCACTTTGCCTGGTTTAACAGCTTAATGCTTCGTATTTTCCAGCTTATTCCATGCACATAAATGAAAAAAAAAACCTCATTATATATTTAAATAATATCAGCTGGCGTTGAGTGGTATATCAGATCTATTCCATTCAGCTAGCATGATACTGAACGAGTCGAAGACGAGGAGCTGAATGGAATAGATCTCATATACAACCCCGACTCCAAAAAAGTTGGGACAAAGTACAAATTGTAAATAAAAACGGAATGCAATGATGTGGAAGTTTCAAAATTCCATATTTTATTCAGAATAGAACATAGATGACATATCAAATGTTTAAAATGAGAAAATGTATCATTTAAAGAGAAAAATTAGGTGATTTTTAAATTTCATGACAACAACACGTCTCAAAAAAGTTGGGACAAGGCCATGTTTCCCACTGTGAGACATCCCCTTTTCTCTTTACAACAGTCTGTAAACGTGTGGGGACTGAGGAGACAAGTTGCTCAAGTTTAGGGATAGGAATGTTAACCCATTCTTGTCTAATGTAGGATTCTAGTTGCTCAACTGTCTTAGGTCTTTTTTGTCGTATCTTCCGTTTTATGATGCGCCAAATGTTTTCTATGGGTGAAAGATCTGGACTGCAGGCTGGCCAGTTCAGTACCCGGACCCTTCTTCTACGCAGCCATGATGCTGTAATTGATGCAGTATGTGGTTTGGCATTGTCATGTTAGAAAATGCAAGGTCTTCCTTGAAAGAGACGTCGTCTGGATGGGAGCATATGTTGCTCTAGAACCTGGATATACCTTTCAGCATTGATGGTGTCTTTCCAGATGTGTAAGCTGCCCATGCCACACGCACTAATGCAACCCCATACCATCAGAGATGCAGGCTTCTGAACTGAGCGCTGATAACAACTTGGGTCGTCCTTCTCCTCTTTAGTCCGAATGACACGGCGTCCCTGATTTCCATAAAGAACTTCAAATTTTGATTCGCCTGACCACAGAACAGTTTTCCACTTTGCCACAGTCCATTTTAAATGAGCCTTGGCCCAGAGAAGACGTCTGCGCTTCTGGATCATGTTTAGATACGGCTTCTTCTTTGAACTATAGAGTTTTAGCTGGCAACGGCGGATGGCACGGTGAATTGTGTTCACAGATAATGTTCTCTGGAAATATTCCTGAGCCCATTTTGTGATTTCCAATACAGAAGCATGCCTGTATGTGATGCAGTGCCGTCTAAGGGCCCGAAGATCACGGGCACCCAGTATGGTTTTCCGGCCTTGACCCTTACGCACAGAGATTCTTCCAGATTCTCTGAATCTTTTGATGATATTATGCACTGTAGATGATGATATGTTCAAACTCTTTGCAATTTTACACTGTCGAACTCCTTTCTGATATTGCTCCACTATTTGTCGGCGCAGAATTAGGGGGATTGGTGATCCTCTTCCCATCTTTACTTCTGAGAGCCGCTGCCACTCTAAGATGCTCTTTTTATACCCAGTCATGTTAATGACCTATTGCCAATTGACCTAATGAGTTGCAATTTGGTCCTCCAGCTGTTCCTTTTTTGTACCTTTAACTTTTCCAGCCTCTTATTGCCCCTGTCCCAACTTTTTTGAGATGTGTTGCTGTCATGAAATTTCAAATGAGCCAAAATTTGCATGAAATTTCAAAATGTCTCACTTTCGACATTTGATATGTTGTCTATGTTCTATTGTGAATACAATATCAGTTTTTGAGATTTGTAAATTATTGCATTCCGTTTTTATTTACAATTTGTACTTTGTCCCAACTTTTTTGGAATCGGGGTTATACCACAAAAAAAGCCAGCCAATATTATTATTATTATACATACACATTGGATGGAACAATTATAGATTTTACAAAAAGTTAAGAACAGGGCGGTAACTTACCAACACTGAATGCTGATTCTGATCGAATGTAATTCAATGTTCTGTCGATCCAATGTACTGTACAAAGTCAAAGTTCTAACAATAAAAATTGTGTACAAGTCGAAAAAGTCTGAACAACCCAACTTATATCCAAGCTATATCCAGGTTGACAGTTCAAGTTCAAAGTTATTTTTGGTCGTAGTTAATTGTTACATTGCAGTTGTTCAAAACAAAAGGGTTTTGCTGAGTGAAGTCCACGAGTGAAGTCCTCTTGTAAAAGTCGCCGTCACTTTTCCTCACCTCCAAGTAGAACTTTGACAATATTTCCGCTATTGCTCCCTTTTCCAGTTTTTTTTTTTTATGTCTGTTGGTATGTTTTTCTCTTGTAAATATGCATGAAGAATATCCAGTGAAGTTTTGGTAGCCTTTTGGGTGTTCAGCGCGTCTTTCTCTTTCAAAATATATCTTCTGCTTTTAATCTTTCGCTTTTAATGAAGCAAACCTTGCGGCCATGTTTGTGTACAAACTGTCATAGTCACTCGCTAGCATGGTATTTTTATGTCTCAGACGTGTCTCTTTTCCAGTTTTTCCGTAGATTTAATGCAGAAGATTAAATGCGTGAAGAATATCCAGGGAAGTTTTGGTAGCCTTTCGGGTGTTCAGCACGTCTTTCACTTTCAAAATTCTCTCTAAATCTTCCGCTTTTAATGAAGCAAACCTCATTGTATAAGCTCATCCAGCCTGGCCTGTGGCCGGATGAGCTAAAAAACAACAGCATTGTTCTTTAATGGAGAGAAACGTGTTTGCATTGGCAAACTGATGTGGTGTCATAGAAATAAAACACTTCCGGATGTAACATTATTGAAAAATACCCAACTTCTAGGTGGTAAAAGTAGCTCTGCTTTGTGTCAGGCCTGTTGTTGATGATTTTCCTATAGCAGCTCTCCCCTAAATGGTTTATGCTATATTGGAGACATTTCACTAATGCTGAACAGGTTCATATGACAGAACATTGTCTGGTCTTTACCATTTCGAAAACAAACAAACAGACTCTGATTAAGATCTAACTGGCTTTAACTCTCCATCTAATCTCCTTATCCTAATCTCCTAATCTCTGCTACTCTAAAATCTGCCAAATACACATGTTTGGGGTGTGTCAGCTCAAGGACACTCTCTCTCTCTCTCTCTCTCTCTCTCTCTCTCTCTCCAGAGAGCAGATGGGAAGGCAAACACGTGATGCAGGAGTCTTGTTTATGGTACTTGGGGTCACTTGGTTGATCAGTTTGCGCTGCTGCCGCCGGCAACGGTTGCCACAGTAATTGGGGATGATGGACAGCCTGCTGGTGAGACAGGCAGGGCTGCATGCTGATTGGGCCCGAGGAGGCAAAGGCATCCAGACAGGGCATGGATGAGAAAGAGAAGGATGGATATAATGGAATTATAGACAGGTGTTTCTGACTGGTTAGGTGATAGAATAAGAGGGAAATGCGAGACAAAGGTGGAAAAGGTTTAATGGTTTAGAGCCAGAGAGAAGCAAAGCTCTGTAGAGGGTGCTAGATAGAATGACAGAAGCAGGTCTGGATTTGGCTGGCAGGTAAATGTGGGACAGTGTGTGTTATTTATTTAATCCAAGATGACAAAGGCTCCAAATCAGCACAAGGGACACCATCTGCCCCAGTGCTGAGTATGGTCATCCAGAAGATCTCATGATGCTGGAAGCAAGACATCCTGGAATGACTACATCAGAAGGATTGTAGTTTTATACAAGGTCACTGGGTTGGTTACAAAGTATCTTCTTCTTCTTTCGGCTGTTCCCGTTAGGAGTCGCCACAGCGGGTCTGTTCCGCATATTTGAGTTGGCAAAAGTTTTACACCGGATGCCATTCCTGATGCAACCCTCCCCAATCTATCCGGGCTTGGGACCGGCACTAAGTATGCACTGGCTTGTACAACCCCAGTGGCTGGGTATTTGTCCTAACCTGCATGTCATTGAACTGTGGAGGAAACCCACGTAGACATGGGGAGAACATGCAAATTCCACACAGAAAGGCCCCCCCCTTGGCCATGGGGTTCAAACCCGGAACCATCTTGCTGCGAGGCAACAGTGCTAACCACTACACCACCAGGCAGGATGATGACAAAGTACAAAGGTCAAAAAATCAAGACCTGGTCCAACTAAGATCAGCAATTTCAGAAACAACCCAAATAATGCTTTGAAAGTCACTCTGTTTGGTCATGGAGAGCATTGTCATAGGTTCACCTGACAATCATTCATTCATCTTCAGTCATCACTTCATCCTTGTCAAGGTGGATCCTTATCTTGGGAAGACTTGGTGCGAGCTCGAAATGCACCCTTGATGAGATGCCAGCCCCACCCTTGTGGTGAGAATTTGATGGATTACATCAGTCAGAACATGTAACTAAGAAGAACAGACCATTTCTAACTACTGAAATACATTTTCTAGTTGGGAAAAAAAAATCAGGTCATGTGAAAAGAAAGGAAGTTGAATGTGCAAACCTTCACCAGACTGCCTCATACTGATTCATCACATTGCCCAAGCCTGTGGAGAACCTGCTGACTGATTTTAAGTTGGTTTGTTTGGATGCTGATCTTCACTCTTCAGGTCATAAACCTCAGTCAGAGCTCATTGTTACAAAAACACACATGAATGCGTGTTGAGCTGAGTGAGGAGTGAGTGGTTTTGTTTGTGAATGCCACTAAGATCAGATGGGTCTTGGAAGCCTATCATGGTGGAGATAGCGTTGGGGTAGTGTGTCACTTGATCTCACGACATCCTCTCATCTCATCTCCTCTTACAGCAAGCAGGAAGAGATGGAGATTTTACAGCTCCATATTTATGAATGAGGAAGGGCCATCACTGATTGTTTGTTTATCTTGCATCTACTTCCCAGAATGCTTTTCTGCGTTCCACTGGGACATGGTAAGGGGTTGGGTTCAGGGGCATCCAAAAGCCAGTTGCATAACATCAGTGTTTGGAGTGCTTTTTTTTTTTGCAGAGCTGTGAAGGTGTGCTACTTTGAAAACACTCCCCCTGGGAACAACATGCTTTTAGTTCCTGTTTGCTCAGTCCACCAGAAAAACATGCCCTAGTACTTGGACAGTGTCCATCTGAGGCAGGAAGGGTGTGTATGTATGAAAGAATGCGTGAACAAGTGTGTAAAAGAGTAGAAGTACCACAGTGCATACTTTATTGGTATTATGGACAGCCATCTTCCACAGTTCCTGATTTTTAACCAAATATGGCAATAAGGCAACATCAGATGTATTATTATGGGCAAGCCCACTTTAAATTTTAATACAACGAAGTTTTAAGAATATGACAAATTGATGATCTAACTACCATTTTGTTTTTAGTGTTCTGTTGTTTAGTAAAGACATAATGTGTGTGTGATTTTAACTAGCTGTGTGTGACCTGTCAGTGTAACTTCCTAGCTATGTTACTTACTAGATAGTTAACTAGCTTTGCTGGTCAGCTTGATAACCATATCAACTAGATGTATGAAGCTAGCGAATACATTTATTTAGCTAAGTAAATATGATGCAACTTACATTCAATACACACTCACTGGCCACTTTATTAGGAACACCCATCCATCCATCCATCCATCCATCCATCCATCCATCCATCCATCCATCCGCTGTTTTGTGTCGTTATCTAAATCAGCCGATCCCTTGACAGCATCACAATGCATACAGTCATGCAGGTACAAATCAAGAGCTTCAGTGAATGTTCACAGTGTTCAAACATCAGAATGGGAAAAATTGTGATCTCAAAGTGTGACTTTCTTTCACTGTGGCATGGGTGTTGGTTTGAGCCAGATGGACTGGTTTGAGTATTTCAGAAACTGCTGATCTCCTGGGGTTTTCACACCCAACAGTCTCTAGAATGTATACAGAATGGTGTGAAAAACAAAAAACATTGAGTTAAGCGAGGGACAGTTCTGTGGGTGGAAACGCCGTGTTGATAAGAGGGGTCAGAGGAAAATGGACAAACTGTCTCGTCTCGTCTTCTTCCGCTTTATCCAGGACCGGGTCGCGGAGGCAGCAGTCTGAGCATGGAAGCTCAAACTTCCCTTTCCCCAGACACCTCGGCCAGCTCCTCGGGAAGAACACCGAGGCGTTCCCAGGCCAGCCGAGAGACATAGTCCCTCCAGCGTGTCCTGGGTCTTCCCCGGTGCCTCCTCCCGGGGGGACATGCCTGGAACACCTCCCCAGGGAGGCGTCCAGGAGGCATCTGAAAAAGATGCCCGAGCCACCTCAACTGATTCCTCTCGATGTGGAGGAGCAGCGGCTCTACTCTGAGCTCCTCCCGAGTGACTGTGCTTCTCACCCTATCTCTAAGGGAGCGCCCAGCCACCCTGCGAAGGAAACTAATTTCAGTCGCTTGTATCTGCGATCTTGTTCTTTCGGTCATTACCCAAAGCTCATGACCATAGGTGAGAGTCGGAACATAGATCGACCGGTAAACTGAGAGCTTCGCCTTTTGGCTCAGCTCCTTCTTCACCACGACGGACCGGTAAAGCGACCGCATCACTGCGGAGGCTGCACCGATCCGCCTGTTGATCTCACGCTCCATCCTTCCCTCACTCGTGAACAAGATCCCGAGATACTTAAACTCCTCCACTACCAAAACCCTTATGGAGAATAAATCAAGGACCGTGACGTCGCCCGGTATGGCGCAGCTGGGACCCCACCCTGGAGCCAGGCCCGGGGTTGGGGCTCATATGCGGGCGCTTGGTGGCCAGGCCTTTGCCCATGGGGCCCGGCCGGGCTCAGCCCGAAGAGGTGACGTGGGCCCGACCTCCTGTGTGTTCACCACTCACAGAGGTAGCCGTAGGGGGCCGGTGCAGTGTGGATTGGGCGGCAGTCGAAGGCAGGGGCCTTGACGACCTGATCCCCGGATACAGCGGCTAGCTGTTGGGACATGGAATGGACAAACTGGTTTGAGATTTTTTGCCAGGATAGTTATAGCAACTCTTTACAACTGTGGTGAGCAGAAAAGCATCTCAGCATGCAACAGAAAACAGAAGAACACATTAGATTCCACTCCTGCAGCCAAGAACAGGGATCTTAGAATCAAGAACAAGTTCCTATTAAAGTGGCTGGTGAGTGTTGCTAACATTTTAATATTTCAACAGTCATATTTGTGGGTGGAGATACAGCATGTGGGTGTTAAAAGACTTTTGCATTGTTAAATTGAGCGACGTTTATGTGACTTTTCATACAGCGATATGAAAACTTGCTAGATAGTGAGCTAGTTATGTTATTCAGATTGATATGAAATACAACTGTATGCATAAAACTAGCTTTGTGAAAATGGCGAGCAAGCATGGCTGTAGCCAGCTATGAGGCCACCGAGGTCCGGACCTCGGTCATTTTTAAGAGCTGAAAATACATTTGTACGCTAAATATTCAACTGGATAAAAAAATTAAGAATAACATTAAAACGTCTCCATAAAAAGTGCATTGTTAATTATGTTAAACGTTGATTCTGTCTTCTGTGTCTGTTTTGTGCGCGCGGCTCTGAGACCAAGAACACTAAAACGAATGAGCGCGCGACTCGGGGGAGGAACGCAGTGCAGTAGACACGTTTTTTTCATGGTAACCATCAGCGCACTTTCACGAAGCTGTTACCCCTACTCTTTATTCAAACATGGTGGTGTATACTGATTTTTTTCCCAGAAATTTTTTTCTTTTTTGTGTAGGTGTAATGGATGCCAGATTGTTAATGCATCTTAGTTATATAGGCTACATGGTTAAGGTATCGTTTGTCCTCATTGTTTGGGCCAGATCAAACCATTAAACAAGCTTAAATTATTCTTACTCTTGCCACATACATGATTTTTTTTTCAAAACTGATGATATTCAGTTCAAACACCATTAAAAGTAATTTCAGAAATAGATCTCGTGTGTGACGTGTAATTCACCCCTCTCATTTAAATATGTCGAACATTTTTCGGCGAACGCTTTGCGCATCATGGACCTCGGTGATTTTAAAATGCTGGCTACGGCCCTGCGAGCAAGTTTAAGTAAAGTAAAATTTAGTAAAAGCAATTTTACGTACATATCCTGGAACTGACATTGAATGTCAAGGTTGTAGAAAAACCTTTCTAAAGTCAAACTTGTATTTGGAAACTATAAAATCTTTCCCATGGTTGAACTGAATCAATATATTATGACCTGTCAGTACGTAACTTGCTAGCAATATTGCTCAGCTAGGTAGGCATCTACTAGTGCATCTCAAAAAATTTGAATAATGTGAAAAAGTTCAATATTTTCCATCAGTTATTTAAGAAAGTGAAGATGTTATATATTATAGACTCATTACACATAAACTGAAATGTTTCAAGCATTTTTCTATTTTAATTTTAATCAGTATGGCATACAGTACAAAAAACATTAAAAAAAACCCCATCTCAAAATATTAGAATATTTCATTTCGAGTTTGAGTAAAACAGTATGAACACAGTGTATCTCTCGGTCTAGTTCAGTACACACAACCACAATCATGGGGAAGACTGCTGACTTGACTGTTGTCCAGAAGATGATCACTGATGCCCTCCACAAGGAGGGTAAGCCACAAAAGGTCATTGCTGAAAAGGGCGGCTGGTAAAGGTGCACAAGCAACAGGGATGGCCGCAGTCTTGAGTGGATTGTTAAGAAAAGTTGATTCAAGAACTTGGGAGAGCTTCACAAGGAGTGGACTGAGGCTGGTGTCAGTGTATCAAGACCCATCACGAACAGACATCTTCAAGAAAGGGGATACAACTTCTGCATTCCTAATATCAAGCTACTCCTGAGCCACAGACAATGTCAGAAGTGTCTTATCTGGGCTAAGGAGAGAAAGAAATGGACTGTTGCTCAGTGGTCCAAAGTCCTCTTTTCAGATAAAAGTACATTTTGCATTTGATTTGGAAATCACGGTTCTAGAGTCTGGAGGAAGAGTGGAGAGGCACAGAATCCAAGGTGTTTGAAGCCCAGTGTGAAGTTTCCACAGTCTGTGATGATTTGGGGTGCCATGTCATCTGCTGGTGTTGGTCCACTGTATTTTATCAAGTTCAAAGTCAACACAGCCATCTACCAGGAGATTTTAGAGCACTTCATGCTTCCAACTGCTGACGAGCTTTTTGGAGATGCTGATTTCCTTTTCCAGCAGGACTTAGCACCTACCCACAGTGCCAAAACTACTACCAAATGGTTTGCTGACCATGAGATTACTGTGTTTGATTGGCCAGCCGACTTGCCTGACCTGAACCCCATAGAGAATCTATGGGGTATTGTCAAGAGGAAGATGAGAAACACCCAACCCAAAAATACAGATACGCTGAAGGCCACTATCAAAGCAACCTGGGCTTCAATAACACCTCAGCAGTGCCACAGACTGATCACCTCCATGCCACACCGCATTGATACAGTAATTCATGGTAAAGGAGCCCCAACCAAGTATTGAGTGTATAAATGAATATACTTTTCAGAAGTTGGACATTTCTGTATTGTAAATCCTTTTTTTGATTGATCTTAGGGAATATTCTAATAATTTGAGATACTGGATTTCTGATTTTCATGAGCTATAAGCCATAATCATCAAAATTAAAACAAAAAAGGCTTTAAATATTTCACTTTACATGTAATGAATATAGAATATATGAAAGTTTACGTTTTTGAATTAAATTATGAAAAAAGTAACTTTTTCATGGTATTCTAATTTTTTGAGATGCACTAGTAGATATGCAGTAAAACTGGATGTACAAAGTGTAGCATTGTTTTGGAAACCTACCAATCAATTTTAAGTAAATAAATATGTAGCTAACAGTGAAAGTACAGTAGCCTGAATGTCTGAAATATCTTGTAGCTTGCATTTTAATGTTTAATGGGTGGAAATCGAGAACAGCCTTTCCTATGTTGGAGTTAGCTAACTATATGTTTACTACTAGGTAATGTATGCAGCTTGCTAGCTACATGACTTACCGTAGCTGGCGAGTCAGATTGATAATCAATGAAACTGGATGTGTTTTGAGAAACAAGCAAGCAAAGTTAAGTAAGTATTATATAATTAATATCAAATGTAAATATCTTGTAGCTAGCATTTAATTGTTTCAACAATCTATTAATGTGTAGAAATTGCTCAAAGTTGGTCTCATTGTTGAAATTTAGCAACTTTAATGTGACCTCTGCGAGTATTTAAGTTGTGGGATGGTGTTAGGAAGCTAACTAGCTGTAAGAGCATAACCTCTATGTCACCGTTTACAAAATACCGATGAGTCACGGAATACGGATTCACAGAAAATAAAAAACAAAGTACGGACCTTTTATGCATGGATATGTGATATTTTCCATGGAAGGTCAATCGTAAATTAATAAAGTAAACATGCAAATACAGGTAAGATATCTTAATTATGAACTTCAGCAGTCCAAACATTGAATTGTAAGTAGACGGCCTTTCGATTTCATAAAACCGTTGAAATTTAGTTCCCTGTATAATTTGGTCACTGTGATATACGTTGATTTCTGTAATATCTATAAAAAAAAAAAACAGGTCATTTTGTGACTGAGAGGTTATTTAATTTGAGGGGATTCTTGAGCAAATAATGTGCATGAAATCGCTCGCTTTGCACAGTCAAGCAGACAGAGGAAGTCCATGTGTGCACATGCGCAGGTTTACCTTTCAGCATCATCTTGTTCTTCTTCTCTTGGATTTTACAGCAGCTGGAATCCAGTGTTGCATTACTGCCATCTACAGGTTTACCTTTGACCGTGCACTGACAATTCCATCATTCTGTCGCTAAGGGCCTCTGCATGCTCTTGCGACAAGGCTTTCGCAGATAGCTTTTCGCAGACAGTTGTAATTTATCGTTGAGCGGGGAGTAAAATAGGCGTGCGCGATGTTATTCACCGCCACA
This sequence comes from Neoarius graeffei, assembly GCF_027579695.1. NCBI lineage: Eukaryota > Metazoa > Chordata > Actinopteri > Siluriformes > Ariidae > Neoarius > Neoarius graeffei. The sequence continues at coordinate 10,666,266 of NC_083576.1, read as the reverse complement.
ACGCAAGGGGGCGCGAAGTCGCGAAATCGCTAGGAGTAGTTGGTGGGTGTGGTTAGTGGAGTGTTTATCCTCCGGTTACTTATAATGACTAGAACTGGAGTCGTATAGATGTACGTACTTCCTCACTTCCTCAATCAACCGCTCTTCGTGCTGCTCCATCTTCACTCGTGTTTTTAAAAATGGCGGTCGTGAAAACAAACCAAACCGGGAAAGTAGGGAAGCGGAAGTGCGTGTACAGCGGATGTAGAGTGGACCAATCAGAGCCCTCTTGTCTGCCACGCTGTCTGTGAGGCTTCTGCAGTGGTCACAATTTTTGGGAGGTGCGCGCAGAGCGTCTGCGAAGGTGGGGGGGCTACGCAGACGCCATCTGCGACACCATCTGCGAGGACTGCATAGTCAGCATAAATTGGCCTTAAACGAACAGCTGATCACACCGAGGTGCTCGCTGAGCGCCCATATTTATTAGTTTGGTCCTGCGTTTCCTTTCCTTTGCAACATGAAGTCTTTTCTTCTCGCTTTCCGTTACTGTAGTCGGTCTTTCATGTTTCATTCACACATTCACGTCCTCCATTTTTCTCTCCTGTTTCAGATTTGTATCCCACAATGCCTTGACCGAACGGAGAAAGCCCACCACGTCATGCATGACGCAACCTCTTGTATTGCATCATGGTGAAGTAAGAAATAATAATGGAGAATTTAGGGCCACGTGGCCCTAAAAAAAGCGAATAAAGTTGGAAGTCTGTGATTTGAATTCAGTAGCTTTCAAAACAAAAATAATTGGATGTCAGGGAAAATTATTTTTATGGCCTAAACCTGAAAAATCTGAAAATCAGTCTACCTTTAAGAAGTTCAAGTTGAAGACTTTGGTTTAATTCATTCAACGTCTTCCATGCCTAAAATTACAATAAGATCCGGAAACGTTGCAATGAAATGAACAAATCCTTTTTCTTCATATGCAATTGCCTGCAAATTTATTAGGGCATCTTTATTCGGCCTTTCTTCTGTTTTGTTTTTCTCTTTGAGGGAATGGATTTGACGGAGATTCTGGGGCATGTCTGTGATTTCCGCCTCCTTTTCTGTGCCTACGGACTCTTTGTATAATTTATGGGCACTTTGGTTGGTCCGTGTTGCTTTTTACCATCTCTTCCATATTTTTAATGAAAGGAGGCTTTGTTTTTTTTTTTTACAGATATTTTTGTTTCCTTTCTGTAATTGCCACGTGCCTTCAGTTTAGATATAAATTCATCACCGATGTAACGGAATACTGTGATGTTCTTAAAGTTTAGCGACAGCAGGACGTAAACTTCTTTTCCAACTACTTTCTACATCAGTCTTTAGGTGAAATACGTAAACTTCACCCCCTTTTGGCAAAAATGGCATTTCAGAGTTGTGTTCTCTGTATGTTATTAGCTGTCCCACATGTCTTATTGAAAGACTCGTCTGCTGATTAGTGAGTATCGGCTCGACTTTATCTGGCGCTTCTACCTCTATCATGTAGCTACCATCGGCAGATATCGTCACCATGGATGCGATCTTTGTGACGTACGTCATTGTTCAGTAGACTTGTAGCAACGCGTGTAAAATTAACCATCCGTGATATGAAATCCGTAACCAATCCATGATGTACTGAAACGTCCGTGACCAATCCGTAAATTACTAGCATCTGCGTTAAAATCTGTAACCACTTTGTATTTTGTATCCTTTTTTATTATATTTCCGTAATCTGTAGTCCGTGACCTATCCATATTTTTTTCCGACCACCTCTCTATGTTGAAAAGCTAGCGAGATAGAAATGTAGATAAGCATGTAATATCATCAACCATGATGATATAGAAATACCGGAATGGGTTGTTTGGCTGATATAATGCCAGTCTGATTAAATAAATAAATAAAAACAGGCCAGCAGCTTGCAGCCTCCAGACTTCCTTTTCACCACTATGTCCATGACACTAGAGAAAACCATGTTTGTCTCAGATGTACCATTAGCCACTGTGGAGAATGTGAATTGTATGCTCAGTGACATGCTGATTTACCTTTTTGGCATCCACCAAGACAATCCGTACCAGAACCACATTGATCCGAGCACCCAGGGAATGGTCATGGTAAATTTCATTCACCTGGAGAGATAAAAAACAGACCTCCATTTGATTCAGGGCTCATATTTAGTGAGGCAGAACAGAAAGTAGTTCCCTAGATTTATTATTGGGGAAAATATCAATGATTTAGTCGAGAATGTAGCAGGATTAAAAACTAAGAATATAAAAGGCAATTTTTTTACTCAAATAAGTTTCATAAACACATCGACAATCATGTTTTGCCACATAAGATATTATACATTAATAGTCATTAGAGTAGCACATACTGTATGTCTGATGAATGGCTTCATGGTTATGCAGATGTTTTGACGTTTTAAAAGTATATATATTTTTACAGCGTGGTGCATTGTAAGAATTGTTTAACCTAGAATCCTAGATCACACTAAACACATAATCAAAAAAACAACAGTCATAACTGTATATGTAAGATACAGCAACATTTAACAGTTATTCCACGAAATCGAGTCGTACAGTACATCAGCTGATAGCCGATGAGGCGTGTAGCACCGAGCTGGCTATTAACCATGTACGACGAGACTGAGTGGAATAACTGTTTTATTCTATCCACATTCAGTGGATTTTGAGAAACAGAGCAAAACTTTATACAAAATGTCCGAGAAAATCATCTCCGCTTAGAATGAAAACAACCCGGGAAAAAGACAGGAGCAATTTGTGAAAAATGCTATAATAATAATAATTCTGGGCGGCACAGTGGTGTAGTGGTTAGCGCTGTCGCCTCACAGCAAGAAGGTCCGGGTTTGAGCCCCGTGGCCGGCGAGGGCCTTTCGGTGTGGAGTTTGCATGTTCTCCCCGTGTCCACGTGGGTTTCCTCCGGGTGCTCCGGTTTCCCCCACAGTCCAAAGACATGCAGGTTAGGTTAACTGGTGACTCTAAATTGACCGTAGGTGTGAATGTGAGTGTGAATGGTTGTCTGTGTCTATGTGTCGGCCCTGTGATGACCTGGCGACTTGTCCAGGGTGTACCCCGCCTTTCGCCCGTAGTCAGCTGGGATAGGCTCCAGCTTGCCTGCGACCCTGTAGAACAGGATAAAGCGGCTACAGAGAATGAGATGAGATGAGATGAGATGTTCTTATCATCAAATGCTTTCATTCCATATTTTGTTGCTTTTTTTCATTTTTTGGGGTTTTGTTTTCGAGTAGAGTTTTTATTTCGCCCTCGGTTGGTTCTGCAATACGCTCCGCCATTTTGTTTTTCTCTACTCACGGTATATGAGCTGATATCCTAGTAGTAGAGTAGCCAATCAGAGCACACGATTGCTCATATCCAGTGAATGTGGATAGAATAATATGTGCTATGTCCGTTCACAGCCGCAGACAAATCAGAGACGACACTCAGACAGACACACGCACAATATTTTAGTTAGAGAAATTACACTGATGAAACGAACGCTTAAGTAAAGCAAGATGTACCTTCCCATTGTTTTAGCCATTATTATTTTTATTATCATCATTTCATAGCTACTGTATATGCCCTAGTCATCCAGTCACCACCCCTTTAACATTCTCTCTGCTCAGACAGTAGTTACGGTTATGCTAGTTACAGGTGACGTAAGTGAAACTGCGGTACAATGAAATGACTGGAAAATGGCTACACACACAAAAGTACCATCCAATTCTTAGCACCTTGAAGTTAAAGCCTTCTGTATTCCTTTCCAATATTGTTTTTAAAATGTCCTTCATCTGCTTGTCATCACTATTTACTTTTCATTATGACACTGAGAGCCATTTCAAAATTTCATCGATTTTTATTATTTTTTTTAAATATTTGTCCTTGAAAGTTTTATATGTCAACTTCTAGACTTTAGGAACTGTAGGCTTTAGGATCAAACCAGATCCTTCTGAAAATGTGAGCTTCAAAGGTCAACACTGTATAGTGGGGCGTGAAGTAGGTGATTTTCCTTGTATGCAGTCCGTTTTTGTTTGGTTATGAGCAAAAAGTTTGACATTGGTCTCATCTGATTTAAAAACAAGAAAAACGTTGCCAACTGTGATTGCCAACTAATGATTCTTGTTGGAGTGTAGGTGCTGCATTTTGTGCACTGCTCTCAGAAAGGTTTGATTTCTTGCAACACTTTTTTGAATTTCACCAAAATTGTACGATATGAACTGCACGCTGTTTGACAGTTGATTCTGAAAACTGATGTCCCTAAACTGACTGTGAGGTTCAATATATATATTTTTCACCCTCATGGGTACAATTCCTGTCAAATTTCCACTGGTTTCAGATGTGCAACTTTTTTTTTTTTTTTTGGTCCTAATTGTGCTTCACAATTTAAGTACATTTCAATCCATTTCCTTAATTAGTGTCAGTCAGAAGAGAACCGTCAGGGCCTTCTAGGTCTTCAGAGAAGCCCAAACATATCAGCATTTCAAATGTTATACAACCCCGATTCCAAAAAAGTTGGGACAAAGTACAAATTGTAAATAAAACGGAATGCAATAATTTACAAATCTCAAAAACTGATATTGTATTCACAATAGAACATAGACAACATATCAAATGTCGAAAGTGAGACATTTTGAAATTTCATGCCAAATATTGGCTCATTTGAAATTTCATGACAGCAACACATCTCAAAAAAGTTGGGACAGGGGCAATAAGAGGCTGGAAAAGTTAAAGGTACAAAAAAGGAACAGCTGGAGGACCAAATTGCAACTCATTAGGTCAATTGGCAATAGGTCATTAACATGACTGGGTATAAAAAGAGCATCTTGGAGTGGCAGCGGCTCTCAGAAGTAAAGATGGGAAGAGGATCGCCAATCCCCCTAATTCTGCGCCGACAAATAGTGGAGCAATATCAGAAAGGAGTTCGACAGTGTAAAATTGCAAAGAGTTTGAACATATCATCATCTACAGTGCATAATATCATCAAAAGATTCAGAGAATCTGGAAGAATCTCTGTGCGTAAGGGTCAAGGCCGGAAAACCATACTGGGTGCCCATGATCTTCGGGCCCTTAGATGGCACTGCATCACATACAGGCATGCTTCTGTATTGGAAATCACAAAATGGGCTCAGGAATATTTCCAGAGAACATTATCTGTGAACACAATTCACCGTGCCATCCGCCGTTGCCAGCTAAAACTCTATAGTTCAAAGAAGAAGCCGTATCTAAACATGATCCAGAAGCGCAGACGTCTTCTCTGGACCAAGGCTCATTTAAAATGGACTGTGGCAAAGTGGAAAACTGTTCTGTGGTCAGACGAATCAAAATTTGAAGTTCTTTATGGAAATCAGGGACGCCGTGTCATTTGGTCCGGGTACTGAACTGGCCAGCCTGCAGTCCAGATCTTTCACCCATAGAAAACATTTGGCGCATCATAAAACGGAAGATATGACAAAAAAGACCTAAGACAGTTGAGCAACTAGAATCCTACATTAGACAAGAATGGGTTAACATTCCTATCCCTAAACTTGAGCAACTTGTCTCCTCAGTCCCCAGACGTTTACAGACTGTTGTAAAGAGAAAAGGGGATGTCTCACAGTGGTAAACATGGCCTTGTCCCAATGTTTTTGAGATGTGTTGTTGTCATGAAATTTAAAATCACCTAATTTTTCTCTTTAAATGATACATTTTCTCAGTTTAAACATTTGATATATCATCTATGTTCTATTCTGAATAAAATATGGAATTTTGAAACTTCCACATCATTGCATTCTGTTTTTATTTACAATTTGTACTTTGTCCCAGCAGCCCTGTGATGACCTGGCGACTTGTCCAGGGTGTACCCCGCCTTTCGCCCGTAGTCAGCTGGGATAGGCTCCAGCTTGCCTGTGACCCTGTAGAACAGGATAAAGCGGCTAGAGATAATGAGATGAGATGAGACTTTGTCCCAACTTTTTTGGAATCGGGGTTGTACTTCATTTCTTTCATAATTTCATTATAATTATTCTCTTCTAATTCGGCCTCGTTTTCGATCAAATTTGCTTCAGAAATGAAAACATTACTGTCCTGAAAATATTAAAATTGAGTTATCCAGTGAGATTTTTTTTGTTTGTTGTCTCTAGCCTGAGAAGAGTTTAGAGCTGCTCACTCATTGGCTAGGACTTCATTGCCGGGACAGAAGGCCATGGCAGTGTATGTTTAGGTAGGAAGTGACAGATGAATTAACCAATCAGATTTTGATTTATAGTGGGCGGGACTAAAAATGTATTGCCCTAGACCTTCTCGAAGGCCAACACTAACTTAACTGCAAGTTGGCACCGTCAGCGCAGCAGTGAAGTCACCTTCCAGCCAGTGTAGCGTTCATCAGTAGTGTTAGCAAATGCTAATAAAGCGGTCAAGCCAGTGCTATCTATCAAGAGCAAGTAGCACAGGCTAACGACTGAAAACTAAGATTTCTGTCTCCAGACTCTTCTTCCACACACTCTCGCCATCGTATTTTTCACTTAAGTATTCATTTCCCTGTGTAATTTACTTAGTTACTTATAAAATCAACATCAAGAACTACACACAACGGAGCTACCTGGCACCCTGCCGCTAATCCCTTACAAAATCCTTTGCCCTGTTGCTTTTTTGGTGTCTGGCTAAGTTTTGGCTGAGCTCAAGTCCCAGCTCTAATAGTAACAGTTCACCACTGATGTCAGCCAACAGCCATTTGTCATTTTCCCTCTTTTTCCTCTAATATGAATGGATGATGTGAAGATTAGGCGGCACGGTGGTGTAGTGGTTAGCGCTGTCGCCTCACAGCAAGAAGGTCCGGGTTCGAGCCCCGTGGCCGGCGAGGGCCTTTCTGTGCGGAGTTTGCATGTTCTCCCCGTGTCCACGTGGGTTTCCTCCGGGTGCTCCGGTTTCCCCCACAGTCCAAAGACATGCAGGTTAGGTTAACCGGTGACTCTAAATTGACCGTAGGTGTGAATGTGAGTGTGAATGGTTGTCTGTGTCTATGTGTCAGCCCTGTGATGACCTGGCAACTTGTCCAGGGTGTACCCCGCCTTTCGCCCGTAGTCAGCTGGGATAGGCTCCAGCTTGCCTGCGACCCTGTAGAACAGGATAAAGCGGCTACAGATAATGAGATGAGAGATGAGATGTGAGGATTATGAATGTGTGCAACTTCATAACAGAACAAGATTAAATCTAACAACAGATTTGCTGGGGACTGAGTACAAATAAAAAAAGTATGGGTTTTTTTTTTTCCAAAATTGACAACTTTTTAGCATTTATTGAAAATTATTTTGATGCAGGCAATATTGTTTGCAAATATTTCTTTAAACAATTATATTTGTTCATGTTGTTGTCAGTAACAGCACTGAAAACCCGAGTTCGGAGCAGCCGCCAAACATGGCCGCTCCGGACTACAACTCCCAAGTACCACAGCGCCCTTCATCTCCGGAATACTAGGAAGTGCACCTGTTTTCCATTTTCCCGTAATTGCTTCCCTATATAAGCCCAGCAGTCACAAACGCTCACTGCGAAGTGTCATTCTGTGTCTCTGTGCCTGATCATACCAGGCCTTCTGACTTTCTGCCTGACTACTAGTGTTTTGACTTTGTTTAGACAGACAGACAGACAGACAGACAGACAGACAGATAGATAGATAGATAGATAGACAGATAGATAGAGTGGTGCTTGAAAGTTTGTGAACCCTTTAGAATTTTCTATATTTCTGCATAAATATGACCTAAAACATCATCAGATTTTCACACAAGTCCTAAAAGTTGATAAAGAGAACCCAGTTAAACAAATGAGACAAAAATATTATATTTGGTCATTTATTTATTGAGGAAAATGATCCAATATTACACATCTGTGAGTGGCAAAAGTATGTGAACCTTTGCTTTCAGTATCTGGTGTGACCCCCTTGTGCAGCAATAACTGCAAGTAAACGTTTGCGGTAACTGTTGATCAGTCCTGCACACCGGCTTGGAGGAATTTTAGCCCATTCCTCCATACAGAACAGCTTCAACTCTGGGATGTTGGTGGGTTTCCTCACATGAACTGCTCGCTTCAGGTCCTTCCACAACATTTCAATTGGATTAAGGTCAGGACTTTGACTTGGCCATTCCAAAACATTAACTTTATTCTTCTTTAACCATTCTTTGGTAGAACGACTTGTGTGCTTAGGGTTGCTGTCTTGCTGCATGATCCACCTTCTCTTGAGATTCAGTTCATGGACAGATGTCCTGACATTTTCCTTAAGAATTCACTGGTATAATTCAGAATTCATTGTTCCATCAATGATGGCAAGCCGTCCTGGCCCAGATGCAGTAAAACAGGCCCAAACCATGATATTGCCACCACCATGTTTCACAGATGGGATAAGGTTCTTATGCTGGAATGCAGTGCTTTCCTTTCTCCAAACATAACGCTTCTCATTTAAACCAAAAAGTTCTATTTTGGTCTCATCCGTCCACAAAACATTTTTCCAGTAACCTTCTGGCTTGTCCACGTGATCTTTTGCAAACTGCAGACGAGCAGCAATGTTCTTTTTGGAGAGCAGTGGCTTTCCCCTTGCAACCCTGCCATGCACACCATTGTTGTTCAGTGTTCTCCTGATGGTGGACTCATGAACCTTAACATTAGCCAATGTTAGAGAGGCCTTCAGTTGCTTAGAAGTTACCCTGGGGTCTTTTGTGACCTCGATGACTATTACACACCTTGCTCTTGGAGTGATCTTTGCTGGTCGACCACTCCTGGGGAGGGTAACAATGGCCTTGTATTTCCTCCATTTGTACACAATCCGTCTGACTGTGGATTGGTGGAGTCCAAACTCTTTAGAGATGGTTTTGTAACCTTTTCCAGCCTGATGTGCATCAACAACGCTTTTTCTGAGGTCCTCAGAAATCTCCTTTGTTCGTGCCATGATACACTTCCACAAACATGTGTTGTGAAGATCAGACTTTGATAGACCCCTGTTCTTTAAATAAAACAGGGTGCCCACTCACACCTGATTGTCATCCCATTGATTGAAAACACCTGACTCTAATTTCACCTTCAAATTAACTGCTAATCCTAGAGGTTCACATACTTTTGCCACTCACAGATATGTAATATTGGATCATTTTCCTCAATAAATAAATGACCAAGTATAATATTTTTGTCTCATTTGTTTAACTGGGTTCTCTTTATCTACTTTTAGGACTTGTGTGAAAATCTGATGATGTTTTAGGTCATATTTATGCAGAAATATAGAAAATTCTAAAGGGTTCACAAACTTTCAAGCACCACTGTAGATAGATAGATAGATAGATAGATAGATAGATAGATAGATAGATAGATAGATACTTCATTAATCCCAGAGGGAAATTCAAGGTATCCAGTAACATTTCTGCATTGCACAAGATCAATACAAAAACTAAATGGCATTATACAAGGAGGTCGTATAAAAAATAGGGGTGGGACATTAATGCATTAATTAAGATTAATTAATTTCAAACAAATTAATTCGTTAAAAATATTAACACATTTTATCGCAGTTTGCATGCCAAACAACCCGGAACCATTGTTAGTGCACCGTGTTATGGTGCGACAAATATACTGACGCACACAGTTCCAGTTACAGCAATGGAGCTTGAAAACGCGCCGGGTCTGCTGGACGGTAAATTTATATTCAAAAAACGACCCAATGGAACTGTTGATAAAACCACAGTTTATTGCAAACTGTGCAGAAAGGAGTTTGCTCATCACAGAAGCTCGTCAACTTTACGGTACCATTTAAATGCCAAGCATGTCACTGCGATTACTGAAACAGCTGCAGCTCGAGGTAGCAGTTCTGGTCAGCAGTGCAAACTTGAAGAAATGGCTGGATTCCAGAAGAAAATGAGCAGGGCAACGTCAGAAAATTTAATGAACACGTTGGCCAAGTGGATTGCCCTGGACTGCAGACCGCTATCGGTGGTAGAAGACAAGGGTCTACGAGATGTATTGCAGATTGCGGCGTGTGATCCAGAAGGTAACAACTAAAATGGTTAATAAAATGGCACTGAAACTTTAGTCTCTTCAATTTTGGACAGGGACCATACCTTTGTTTATTATTGCAAAATGAAATGCAATTTATTGTTTACAGCCATTAAATGAGCTTGAATCTAAAAATCATGTCTGTGTATTATTTGAACTCTTCACATATTATTTAGTTACATAAAATAAATGTTGCTTTTGGGGCAAATATGGTAGTGTGATTAATTGAGATTAATTAAGATTAATTAATTACAAAGCCTGTAATTAATTAGATTATTTTTTAATCTAGTCCCACCCCTAATAAAAAACTAAAATACAAAATACCAAAGAAATAAAACATTACCAATAAGAGCAGATAATAGAATATACAGCTCTCAGTGTTGGAGGTAGTGAGGTCGTGCAGTTGGCAGTAACCAGTCACAGTGCAAATAAGCGTGTAATGAGCAGTGCAAATACTTTGTGGACAGTTACATACATGTGCAGTGTGTTTAGTGGTATATGGTAGATAAAAAGCATAGTATATTACATGATAGGCATAGTTAAAGTATATATCAGTACATATAGTATATGTAATAGTCAGCGATGGGAATAACGGCGTTAGAAATAAACGGCATTACTAACGGCGTTACTTTTTTTAATAACGAGTAATCTAACTAATTACTTTTTACATCGTTATAACGCCGTTCCCGTTACTTACAATAAAATGCTCTGCGTTACTTTATTAAAGCTGTTTTCATCTGGCACGCTGCTCGTTCAGCCTTTCTTTACTCTGCTTTAGTGTGGGGCGGGGAGACGCGAGACAATGGCATAGTCAGCCAATCAGAGTAGATTTGGACAACATACGTAGGTAGGCTCCGCCTACTGCACTACTGCACACACTTTCAATCAGAAGACACAGCGATGGCGAGCGGTCAGCCCAACACTGCGTTATCACATTGGAAATACAGCATTACTTTTCATTACTTGAAATAAAAGGCAAAAATGTGTACAGTACGTGCAATGCACATTATGTCGAGGAACAAAGCGTTTGTCCTCGTCAGTGGCCAGTAATTAGTAACAATTTTAATAACTACAAAAATATATTAAATTTGATGGATGTCTTATCTCACATTGTCCCACAAAAATATTAATATAATGTAGATAACGTTACTAACTGGTTCTGTTAAGTGTCCATTTCAGTCATTAAACACATTAACATTCACTTTTATTATGATTACACTAATTGAATTTGTTTTTTTTTGTTGCTTTTTTTTGGGGGGGGGCACAAAATGTAACGGAATAATTACTTTCCCTGGTAATTACGGTAGTCACTTTTATGACAAAGTAACTCCGTTACTAACTCAGTTACTTTTTGGGAAAAGTAACTAGTAACTATAACTAATTACTTTTTGAAAGTAACGTGCCCAACACTGGTAATAGTGTGATAGTGTACGATATATAATAAGTTAGCATATAAATATTTAGTATATATAACAGTATGTATAATATATAAGTAGGTACATTATAACAGTATATAATAATAAAGTATATAATAATATAAAGTACAACATACCAGCTTATCTACAAATATCTGTATATACCCATCTATGCATATAATGTACATCGATGTAAGCAGCAGAAAAGTGCAATGGACATGAAAAGAGCAGTGTAACTAGTCCTGAGTACAGCAGAGTTACAGAGTCTTATTTTTGCTGAGCCGGGAGGAGTTGAACAGTCTAATGGCCTGAGGGACAAAAGACTTCCCGAATCTATCCGTGGTGCAGGGCAGGGACAACAGCCTGCCACTGAACGAGCTCCTCTGCCTGATGATGGTGCCGTGCAGAGGGTGGTGAACATTGTCCATGATTGAGAGCAGTTTGCTCAGGGCCCTTCGCTCTGCCACTGATGTAAAGGACTGCAGCTCAGTTCCCAGCACAGAGCCAGCTTTCCTCACCAGCCTGTCGAGCCATCCAGTGTCTCTCTTCTTAATGCTGCCTCCCCAACACACTATAGCACAGAAGAGGACACTGGCTACCACAGACTGGTAGAACATCAGCAGCAGTTTTCGGCAGATCCTGAAGGACCCGAGCCTCCTCAGGAAGTAGAGTCTGCTCTGACCCTTCCTGTAGAAGGTGTCAGTGTTCACTGTCCAGTCCAGCTTGTCGTCCAGATGTACACCCAGGTATTTGTAGGTCCTGACCATCTCCACATCGACCCCCTCAATAAAGATTGGCTGCAGAGTCGGCCTGGACCTTCTAAAGTCCACAAGCATTTCTTTTGTTTTGCCAATGTTCAGCTGCAGGTGGTTGGATTGACACCACAACACAAAGTCCTGTATCAGGCTCCTGTACTCCTCCTCCTGTCCATCATGAATACATCCCATAATCGCAGTATCGTCTGAGAACTTCTGCATGTGGCAAGACTCTGAGTTGTATTTGAAGTCTGATGTAAAGAGAGTGAACAGAACTGGAGAGAGCACAGTCCCCTGTGGTGCTCCTGTGCTGCTGATCACCATGTCAGAAATGTCATCCCTGATCCTGACGTGTTGTGGTCTCCCGGTGAGGTAGTCTGTGATCCAGGAGACCAAATGTGTATCCACCTCCATCTCCTGCAGCTTGTCTCTCAGTAGAAGGGGCTGGATGGTGTTAAAGGCGCTGGAGAAGTAAAAAAAAACATGATCCTCACTGCGCCGCTCCCCTTGTCCAGATGAGAGTGAGTCCTGTGCAGAAGATAGAGGATGGCGTCATCCACTCCCACCTTCTCCCGGTACGCGAACTGCAGTGGGTCCTCAGCATGGTGGACCTGGGGTCTGAGGAGGTTCAGCAGCAGTCGCTCCATGGTCTTCATCACGTGTGATGTCAAGGCGACCGGCCTGTAGTCATTCAGTTCCTTTGGATGTATTTTCTTTGGAACTGGAATGAGGCACGACGTCTTCCACATGACAGGAACCCTCCCGAGGCGAAGGCTCAGGTTAAAGACGTGTTGGAGGGGCTCCCCTGTTGGGCAGCGCAGGCCCTCAGCATCCTGGGACACACCTTGTCTGGGCCTGCTGCCTTCCTGGGGTGGAGTCTCCTCAGTTCTCTCCTGCTCTTTGACGTACTCTTCACTAATCGACCGACCGTTGCCTGTCCCCTACTACAACTTCGATTAATAATAATAAGAAGAATAAGAATAATAATTTAAATTGGGCGGCACGGTGGTGTAGTGGTTAGCGCTGTCACCTCACAGCAAGAAGGTCCGGGTTCGAGCCCCGTGGCCGGCGAGGGCCTTTCTGTGCAGAGTTTGCATATTCTCCCCGTGTCCGTGTGGGTTTCCTCCGGGTGCTCCGGTTTCCCCCACAGTCCAAAGACATGCAGGTTAGGTTAACTGGTGACTCTAAATTGAGCGTAGGTGTGAATGTGAGTGTGAATGGTTGTCTGTGTCTATGTGTCAGCCCTGTGATGACCTGGCGACTTGTCCAGGGTGTACCCCGCCTTTCGCCCGTAGTCAGCTGGGATAGGCTCCAGCTTGCCTGCGACCCTGTAGAACAGGATAAAGCGGCTAGAGATAATGAGATGAGATGAGATAATTTAAATTTATATAGTGCCTTTCTCACACCCAAGGTTGCTTTACAATTAAAGGGGAAAAAAAAGGAGAGTCCACCAAAAGAGGGTCAGGATGTAATGTAGGACGTGGCATAATGACCACAGTCCCACCAGGCACATGAAGATAAATCCCACACTGCCTGCACAACCACCACAATGCCACCAGGCAACATCGCTCGGAGCACCACACCATGGATCCACAAAGCAAGCACAGAAGCACCGCCGCACAGAGTACAGATATGTCCCAAACCACCCGCACAGCCACCGCGACACCACCGGGCAACATCACATCAAGCACAGAGCGCTGGACAACCCTGATGTTAAAAAGACCAACAAGCTCAATGCAGTCCATAGCGAGGAGCACAGGCATCACCCACGGCGTACCAAGGCCTGAAGGAAACGGACGCCAAAACTGGGTCTGGAGCTACACCACAACTGGCGGACAAAACATTCAAACAAAAAACAAACATCAAACTACAAAAAAAGAAAAAAGAAAAGCTCTGGTGAGAAGCGGCAGCCAAAATGTGCACGGCGTATTCTCAACCGGAAACGGAAACAGTTTGCTGTTTTGGATTTGGTTAGCAGTTTGCAATGCACCCGCTCTCCCCTGCGCTTGCATCCGTAAGTACCTGCACCCTGACAGTTGCTTTATGAAATGTGCCAATAATTCTGAAAAGGCAATTTGCAAGCTATTTTCCTATTTAACTAATGCGACTCTTTAAATAATCTTCTTCATTAGGCTTATTTTCCGTCTATATTCTTGAGTGTGTTCCTTTTGTGCTGTTGTGTTGCAAGTGGATTCTTGTGTAATTATAGCTGACGAGTCATTGAAGTGATGTTTAAATCAGTACTGAAATACCGGGAATAAGTGAGGACTTATTTAACTTCGCATTTCTCTGTTGTGACCTCTGACACTGAAACCTCACCCATCTTTACTTATTCAGTTTGTTAAAGAATGGGACTGTGGGGAAAAAGGCTCCCCGACTGAGACAGCAACAGAGACGGGCAAGTTGGCCCTGAAGTTCAGACACGGTGTCGTCTGCCTCCCTGGAAGCCTGCTAATGAGACACAGCAATATACACACAACCAACAATAATGAGATTTATTACAGACTAGCCAGACTACCTGTCTGTTCCACCATCTGTGTGCTTACTTATTCGTCTTTTTTTTTTTGTTTTCTATATTGTCCTGTCTTCCCCTACCTCTCTGCCGTGTCACCAACACTGACATGTGGACCTTGCCTGACCATTAATGCACCTGATCACAAACAATATAATGACCGGTCACTCATCTCATAGCCGTTTCTGGTACACAGTCACATCCAGGGCTTGGAGCCATATTAATGTGAATACCCGAGAAAAAGGCGCCAGACTGTCTGGGCACTTTAGCAAGATGGTGTAAATATAAACACAACTCTCAGACCTGACACATGTCATCTGGAATAAGCAGAGAATAAAATACTTAATAATGACATCGCAATGTTTGTTCAACTAGCTGTAATGTTGTATTTGGTCAGAACAGTCATGTAACACTGGAAGGTAATTAAGTAAACATTAAGTAAGGAATAAATCACTTCTAGGACTGCTGTTAAAAATGGTCTAAGGATGGTGTGATGCCTGATGTGAGTTACTGCGACTAACCAATGTTGATTATTCTCATCTCATCTCATTATCTCTAGCCGCTTTATCCTGTTCTACAGGGTCGCAGGCAAGCTGGAGCCTATCCCAGCTGACTACGGGCGAAAGGCGGGGTACACCCTGGACAAGTCGCCAGATCATCACAGGGCTGACACATAGACACAGACAACCATTCACACTCACATTCACACCTACGGTCAATTTAGAGTCACCAGTTAACCTAAACTGCATGTCTTTGGACTGTGGGGAAAACCGGAGCACCCGGAGGAAACCCACGCGGACACGGGGAGAACATGCAAACTCCACACAGAAAGGCCCTCGCCAGCCACGGGGCTTGAACCCGGACCTTCTTGCTGTGAGGCGACAGCGCTAACCACTACACCACCGTGCCGCCCGTTTCATTTTTGTATTAACTGAAAATCATATTGGACTTTTTATCCATTAGTCACGTTCAGTGAAGAAGAAGAAGCCTTTGTCACATGCACACTCGAACACAGTGAAATTCATTCCCTGCATTTAACCCATCTGAAGCAGTGAACACACGCATGCACACATACAAGTGAGCAATGAGCACACACACATACCCAGAGCAGTGGGCAGTTATCACGGGCGCAGATAGAGGGGGGGACGGGTGGGATTCGTCCCACCCAGATTTAAATTCACCTTGTTCGGTCCCCCCCACTTATAGGGAGGAAAAAACGTCTATGCTGTCTTTCTTTGCATAAGGCAAACCTCACGGAAAAATCAAAAGACTAATTACCATTCGGTTTATTGAGGTGCACAGCAGTACATACATAGTTGCAACAACTCATAAAACAAAACAAAGACTGATATTCGGTTGGTTGAGCTGCGCAGACTACACAGGTTGCGAGCTCGAGCTTGGTTGCTATGGTTACCCACAACAAGTTTGACAGGCATATCAGGGACAGCTCCTAGTTCAGGACCCCAACACGGCATGATGAAGGATGCCAAACCGAAAAGGCAGAAAACGATTGCATCGTTTTTTTCAAAAAACAATGACTGTAAGTAAACTGTGCCTTACTTTATCATATCACCTTGCAATTTTTTGATAGTCTGTTCAAAGTAATATTGTAGTGAAAGTAAAATCGTACGGAGTAGAGATGCCTTTCTGGTAGCCTCCTTCTTTCGGTGGTAGCCTGTAGATACAGTGCTCAGAAGGCAGTTTTAATGTTTAATCTGGCGTTCCCTGCCATAATTTCAGCGAGCATATTGTTTCATAAGGAAACTTTGCGAAGAGTTGTTGACTGACTGACGCTCACGCAACACACAGGCATAGTTAGAAAGTCAGGATGCACTGGTTTACACTTTACACACACACGTAGCCCAGCCACATGTTGGGGGTGGGGGTGGGGTTGGTTTGCTGGCAGCTTTGTCCCCCCCAGTTCAAAAAATGTATCTGCACCACTGGCAGTTATGCTACAGCACCCAGGGAGCAGTTGAGGGTTAGATGCCTCGCTCAAGGGCACGTCAGCCCAAGGCCTTTGGACTGTGGGGGAAACCGGAGTACCCGGAGGAAACCCATGCAAACATGGGGAGAACATGCAAAATCTACACAGAAAGGCTCCCGTCAGTCGCTGGGCTCAAACCCAGAGCCTTTTTGCTGTGAGGCAACAGTGCTAACCACTACACCACCATGCAGCCATGCTGTAGAATTTTGGTGAAATAGAATGGAAAGTCTGTAAACAGTCATTCCTTCAGCCTTTTTTTTTCTCCTTTCTTGAAGTTTATAAGATAAAAAGCCATAGCTTATCATGTTACCAAGAATATTTTTGCAAAAACGTTCCTAACAACTTTCTCATAGTGGAAAATTTGCTTACTGTTACAAAGTGATGATGTTGGAGACTCCTTCAATAAATGCTACGTAAACATCTCATACAATGGAAACTTTACCAGGTCTAAAATCATGCACTCAAAACAAAAGGAAATGTAGTTTATAATGGGGGGGGGTTTAACAATGGCAAAGTGATGGTTTCATATGTACTGTATATCAATAACACCCCTTTTCAACCAACAGGGAACGGGTTCTTGAACCGGTTCCATTCAGGATTCTTTGAACCTTGGTCCGAGTTAGTGAACCAGCCCACATTTTCGCCACTTCTGAGTGGAACCATTGTAATCAAGAAAGCGTTATGAATGGAAGGTGCTGCAGCACAATTCACAACAGGAGTAAACAGCAGTAGCAAGATTGTTGTGTGCATTGATTAGCTGCGAGCTTTTGTTCTGTTATTGCAGATATTTGTTTTCGGTCCATTTTTTTCTGAAGATGTATCCTTTTCTGTTGTGTTCTCCATTGCTGTACTCCACCTCCTCTCCAAACTAATGACACACCCGCTGATGTCATCACGGTTTATGCTGGGAAAACCAGCTAAATTTGGTTCCAGCTGGGAACGGACTTTCCAGGTTCTGAACCAATTTATTTTTGGTCATAATGCTCCAAATGGTTCAAAATTTGGTGCACGAACAAGAACCGAACCCATTCCCTGTTGGTCGAAAATGGATACAAGTATAGAATCAGAGGAAAGAAAAAAATACAGGTTTATTTATTATGGCCAGGTTACTTGCCCGAACTGATAATTGCATCATCAGTTTTTCTTTGGCTAATCAGACACAAGGTATGCTACCACACTTGCCAGAGCAGTTTGGGGTTAGGTGCCTTGCTCAAGGGCACTTCAGCCAGTCCTACTGGTCCAGGGAATCAAACCAGCAAACTTTTGGTCCCAAAGCTGTTTCTCTAACCATTAGGCCATGGCTATACATGCTAAAAAGTATAATGCTGGTGCACTATAGTGCCAACATCAGGATGATGCAGATCTTGTCAGTTCCCTGAGTAGGTGAGGAAAAATGATATTTGGTGTATCTAGGCCTATTTATTGTACCTTTCCTCACCATCAAGTTTCACTTGAAAATAACAATTAAAAAAAAGAAAAGAAAAGAAATACTAGCAAATCATATTTCACTACTTGGACCCCTAATAACACTAATCTCCTTTATATCTACCACTTCAAGTTTTCTCAGATATGGTACTTTACTTCTTGTTCACGACTGAACACTATTTAACTCCACATCTGGCAAGTCCTTTAATTGGTAGATACAGAGATTTCAAATATTACATTACAGGTATTTAGCAGACACTCTTGTCTAGATGTATAGCATACCCAGAACAACCCAAGGAGCTGTTGGAGGTTAGGTGCCTTGCTCAAGGACACTTTAGTCATTCCTGCTGGTCTAGGGAATCAAACCAATGACCTTTTGGTCCCAAAGCTGTGCCTCTAACAATTTTGCCACGGCTTCCTCATGGCCTAATATAATGTGGAGTTATATTATTATATTCGGAGTCCAAACATGTTTGATGCTTGGTCCCCTAATAATAAGAATCTTCTCTATAGCTACCACTTCGAGTTTAGTCAAACACAGTACATTTTACATGGTACTAACAAGGAACCATCTGTATGTAAGCGTAGTATATGACTTTGGCCTTTTTGAATGGCAGATAAAGAAAATATTTCCAATATTAGGGGTACAAACACATTTTATGCTTGGACCCCTAATAATAATGAAGAAGACTGTCTCTCACCATCCTCATAGTTGAGGGTCAACAATCCACAAAGCTATCAACTAGCTTCCCTGAATTCTCTTGGGTGATTATAGCACACCAGAGGGACTCAAACCCTCATCTGATAGCAGGTACACATACACACCTATGGGCAATTTAGAGTAGCCAATCAACCTAATCCACATGTCTTTGGGAGGAAACCCACACAGACACAGGAAGAACATGCAAACTCCACACAGAAAGGCCCCCATCAGCTGCTGGGCTAGAACCCAGAACCTTCTTACTGTGAGGCAACAGTGCTAACCACTACACCACCATGAAGAAGATGCCGACGATGCCGACAACGACGACGGCAATGATGCCGCCTTTATGTGTAACATGTACATTGCAGTAAAATTATTTTGTTTGAATATCCCAACTTATTAGGAAGTTCAGGTCAGCGTGCAGGGTCAGCCATGATACGATGCCTCTGAAACAGAGAGAGTTAAGAGTTTTGCTCAGTGAGCCCAACAGTGGCAACCTTGGAGTTCTTAAGGTTTGAATCCCCAACCTTCTGGTCAGCGACCCTTAATTACTGAACCAATTTAGATTTCCAAATGGAAATCTTCTCTCAAGTTATGATTTCAAGGTTAGTCAAGCAGTACTTCTCACATGCTGACAAGCAACCATCTGGGTTTAAATGCAGTACTCGAATTTGGCCTGTTTGAACTAAAATTATCTGGCAATTCCTTTAAACACAGTGGCTGAAGTGAAACTTGATCTGTGACCTGTGATTTTGTGTCCCTGGAAGGACATGGAGGCTTCTCACTGACCCCAACATTGACTTTCTCAGTGCTAATGATCAGTAAATGAGAGCGGGCTTCCCCCAGCTTTACTTATGCAATCCCACAGTACACAGCACCCTAGGAAGGGTATATTATAAGGACACTTCTGGTGGCGTCTATTTTCAAGCCAAAACCTCAGTGAACCCAGTCAAGCAGACACACAGTGAAACTGATTTGCATGTTCCAGAAGCTACACCAGAATTCAGTAAAACTAATTTAAGCTAGGAGGGCACTCGGAGGGCGCAGACCTCTGCCAAGGACAATAGGCGAGTCATCTATGGTATGCAAATCTGCAACCGCAACCACGTCTGGATATATTTCCAAAAGTATTGGAATTATATGCCTACATGTGTATCCCAGAGGATTACTGGTACCTCTGAATATGGATTGTAATATGGAGTCGTCATATTTCTACATGGGGTGGCATGGTGGTGGTGTAGTGGTTAGCACTGTCACCTCACAGCAAGAAGGTTCTGGGTTTGAGCCCAGTGGCTAACGGGGACCTTTCTCTGTGGAGTTTGCATGTTCTCTTCGTGTCTACGTGGGTTTCCTCCAGGTGCTCTGGTTTCCCCCACAGTTCAAAGACATGCGGTTAGGTTAATTGGTGGCTCTAAATTGACCATAGGTGTGAATATGAGTGTGAATGGTTGTTTGTCTCTATGTGTCAGCCCTGCAATGATCTGGTGACTTGTCCAGGGTGTACCATGCCTCTTGCCCATGGTCAGCTGGGATAGGCTCCAGCTTGCCCACAACCCTGCACAGGATAAGCGGTTACGGATAATGGATGGATGGATTATGGTTATACTGGTTATATTTTGTCACTACTGAATGTTACCATAATCTACTGGATATTAAGATGTATGGCATTGTTGAGCACAGACTTCTGCCAAGGCCAAATGTTGGTGCTTGCAACATTAGAAAAAGTGAATTTGTGGATCTGCCCTGCAACTCAGATCTGCTCAAAAAATGAAGGGGTTCTTCCTTGATCCAAGCTACACCCTTCCACCAAGTTTCATGGAAATCAAGTCAGTAGGTTTTGCACAATCTTGCTTACAGTCAGGAAAACAAACCACACCAAAAAAGTAAATCTATGAAATTTGTGACTATGCATTCTCGTATGTTGTCTTCTATACTCAGAGGTGGCCCAATACAGCTCTGACTTTCTCCCCCCACCCTCTCTGTATGTTAATGATTGCAAAAGTGCAGTTCTCATTAGCGCTGCCCCGTTTCCTGGCCTTGCACAGGAGCTCAGAGTTTCATCAGTTACCCCACAGCCTACAGGTAACTAATGGAGACCTAGAGGTCGGCAAGTCAGAAAATCATTAATATCTAATTAATAATGCAGTAGGGGCCAGTTGGGAAGACACAGAATAAGGATGTGGAGAAAGCAGGAGGAAACTAAAACAGGAAGGAACCAAAGAAGATAGAGGAAGAGGGGTTAGATAACACAGAGGTAGCATGGGTATGGAGAACAAGGAAAAATAGTGCAAGAAAAAAGTTACAAACTAAATGAAAAAAGGCAAAATACCCCCAAAGGAACTTCAGCATACAATGTGCCACAGCAAATTCATCAAACCATCCATATTTGTCAAGCGAATGCTGAGGTCTATTCTTGATCTCACACAAAAGGTTCCCACCAGTGAGACAAATGTGTGAAACCTGGAAGCATGCCATTTAAATATCTCTCCAAAGGATTCATCGAAGACTGCAAAGGGAAGAAGTTTCAGAAAAAGAGCAAATAGGAAATTAATTGCTCCATGACCAAAGCTTATGTGTAATTCCTTCAGAACCTCTTGACCTCTTACTCTTCCTCCATTGTCCCATCCTCATTTTTTTTCCCTTAATATGGTGGAGGAACATGCCACAGCAGCGTGTGCACACGGTCCATGTTCTCTCTGCCTTATTACCGAATGTCTGCCATTTTCACCTGACATTTTGGACTATTATTACCTGTCTGACATTTCAGCGCCAGAACAACGCGTCTACAAAGAGCTGATTACATAATGGCCTCTCCGCTCACGCCTTGTTTACTCCAGAGCACTAATATGGAGGAAGCAATTAATATCGCCGACACTCAGTTCACACAATTAGTGCTGAGCGTGAAAGTTTGTGATCCGTTACTCATCCACTACTGATCCACTGACAGGATGTGAGTAATGAATTTGCTCTGAGTTCCCCATCACTGCATGCATGAATGGCGATGGTCTTCAAAACGAAAAGCGAAGACACTTGAAATTCTACAGGGTGGTGTCCTTGGAAAGCTTTAGCGGTAGGCTACAAAGGTTACTGATGGTACTGATGGTAAGACTCAGGTTTGAATCACAGCTGGGTCATGTGACGTCCCTATTAAAAATGGAATAAAGACCAGTACCAATAAAGATTTTAATACCTATTAAATATAGTGCTTCGCATAATTTTTTGGCCAATTAACCAGGCATTTATTTCATCCATTTCTTCACTAAAAGTACTACTCAAATTGGACCACATGCTAAGTAATTAAGCCAAAGGATGACTGTATTAATTATGAGTCATTTAGTGATGTATGCATGGCTGTCATTCCAGAAGATCCATTTGTACCAAAGACACCTTATGAATGCCAAATCTATACTGGGCATGATAGATTTGGACAGGACTAAAACCCCAAAGATTTAGCAATAATATATGGCAATATATATTTCTCTCCGCAATCTACCCCAAATACTGCTAAGGACAATACACTTTAAACAGAGCTTTGTTTCTTTCATGAAGCTATGAAGAGGAAAATATGATGAAAAATTGACTTTGGAGAAGAGCAGAGGAGAACTGTCAGGGCCCAAACAGAGAAGGCCCGAACATATCAGCATTTTAAATGTTATATTTAATTTCTTTCATTCTTTCATAATTTCATTATCATTGTCTTCTAATTCTAATTTGGCCTCATTTTCGATCAAAATTGCTTCAGAAATGAGGGGGTTACTGTCCTGAAAACATTAAAATTGAGTTATCCAATGAGATTTTTTTTGTTCGTTGTCTCTAGGCTAAGAAGAGTTTCGAGCTGGCTCACTCATTGGTTAGGACTTCATTGTTGGGACAGAAGGCCATGGCAGTGTATCCTTATATCAGAAGTGACAGATGAATTCACCAATCAGCTATTAATTTATAGTGGGTGGGACCAAGAATTTATCGGCCTAAACCTTCTCGAAGGCCAATGTGAGTTTAACCACAAGTCGGTGCCATCAGTGCAGCAGTGAAGTCACCTTCCAGTTGGTGTAGCATTTATCAGTAGTATTAGCAAATGCTAATAAAGCAGTCAAGCCAGTGCTATCGAGAGCAAGTAGCACAGGCTAACGACCAAGAAACTAAGATTTCTGTCTCCAGACTCTTCTTCCATGCACATGTAGCAAAGTCATAATTTCATATGAATAAAGGTGTTTGGGTTTTTTTGTGAATTTCCCCAAATCCCTTCATTGTAAAATATGTTAATTTGTTGGGTTCCATTAATGGTTCCACTATTGTTTCTGATGGGGTGTTAATTAGTGTAACACACCTGTGGACATTGTCCTGCTTGAGATGCCTGGAACGAGGTAAGCTGGCTTCGTGAATCCTGCATGGACAATATTCATTAATACAGTATATATATATATATATATATATATATATATATATATATATATATATATATAGTGGGGCAAAAAAGTATTTAGTCAGCCACCAATTGTGCAAGTTCTCCCACTTAAAAAGATGAGAGAGGCCTGTAATTTTCATCATAGGTCCACTTCAACTATGAGAGACAGAATGGGGGGAAAGAATCCAGGAAATCACACTGTAAGATTTTTAATGAATTAATTGGTAAATTCCTCGGTAAAATAAGTATTTGGTCACCTACAAACAAGCAAGATTTCTGGCTCTCACAGACCTGTAACAACTTCTTTAAGAGGCTCCTCTGTCCTCTACTCGTTACCTGTATTAATGGCACCTGTTTGAACTTGTCATCAGTATAAAAGACACCTGTCCACAACCTCAAACAGTCACACTCCAAACTCCACTATGGCCAAGACCAAAGAGCTGTCAAAGGACACCAGAAACAAAATTGTAGACCTGCACCAGGCTGGGAAGACTGAATCTGCAATAGGTAAGCAGCTTGGTGTGAAGAAATCAACTATGGGAGCAATTATTAGAAAATGGAAGACATACAAGACCACTGATAATCTCCCTCGATCTGGGGCTCCACGCAAGATCTCACCCCGTGGGGTCAAAATGATCACAAGAACGGTGAGCAAAAATCCCAGAACCACACGGGGGGACCTAGTGAATGACCTGCAGAGAGCTGGGGCCAAAGTAACAAAGGCTACCATCAGTAACACACTACGCCGCCAGGGACTCAAATCCTGCAGTGCCAGACGTGTCCCCCTGCTTAAGCCAGTACATGTCCAGGCCCGTCTGAAGTTTGCTAGAGAGCATTTGGATGATCCAGAAGAGGACTGGGAGAATGTCATATGGTCAGATGAAACCAAAATAGAACTTTTTGGTAAAAACTCAACTTGTCGTGTTTGGAGGAGAAAGAATGCTGAGTTGCACCCAAAGAACACCATACCTACTGTGAAGTATGGGGGTGGAAACATCATGCTTTGGGGCTGTTTTTCTGCAAAGGGACCAGGATGACTGATCCGTGTAAAGGAAAGAATGAATGGGGCCATGTATCGTGAGATTTTGAGTGAAAACCTCCTTCCATCAGCAAGGGCATTGAAGATGAAACGTGGCTGGGTCTTTCAGCATGACAATGATCCCAAACACACCACCCGGGCAATGAAGGAGTGGCTTCGTAAGAAGCATTTCAAGGTCCTGGAGTGGCCTAGCCAGTCTCCAGATCTCAACCCCATAGAAAATCTTTGGAGGGAGTTGAAAGTCTGTGTTGCCCAGCGACAGCCCCAAAACATCACTGCTCTAGAGGAGATCTGCATGGAGGAATGGGCCAAAATACCAGCAACAGTGTGTGAAAACCTTGTGAACACTTACAGAAAACGTTTGACCTCTGTCATTGCCAACAAAGGGTATATAACAAAGTATTGAGATGAACTTTTGTTATTGACCAAATACTTATTTTCCACCATAATTTGCAAATAAATTCTTTAAAAATCAGACAATGTGATTTTCTGGATTTTTTTTTCTCATTTTGTCTCTCATAGTTGAGGTATACCTATGATAAATTACAGGCCTCTCATCTTTTTAAGTGGGAGAACTTGCACAATTGGTGACTGACTAAATACTTTTTTTGCCCCACTGTATTCCCCCCCCCCCAAGATATGATGTTTTTTTGATGTAAAAATGTTTTGACACATATCTGTTTGTATCAGATCAAATATGTAAAATAGCGTCGTAAAAATTCCGTGTGAAAATTCAAGTGTTTATCTGAGTAGCCATTTGGCTGGGGGCTAACTGGTGTATTATGTTCTCGGGATGCCAGGATGCTTTCCCCTGTCTCCATGTATTGACAGCTCTGTCATTCATTGTTTTCCAGAATAAATGCTGGCAGATGAACTCTTCACCTCCTCTGCATCATCTATTAGCCACACAGAGACTTTTAGTTATTATCAGAGTAACTGACTGGTTATAGCCAGTTACACACACTCGCCCCAGTATTTTTCACTCAGACTTAAGTATTCATTTCCCTGTGTAACTTACTTAGTTACTTTTAAAATCAACATTGACAGCTACACACAACGGAGCGACCTGGCAGCCTGCCACGAATCCCTTGCAAAATCATTTGTCCTGTTGCTTTTTTGGTGTTTCTGGCTAAGTTTTGGCTGACCTCAAGTTCCAGCTCTAATAGTAATGGTTCACTACTGGAGAAAAGACTACGATCTCCAAATGAACAGCTGTACAATGTGCAATTTAAGTAACTGTAATTGAGATGTTAGACATCCCTTACATCACTATACACTCATAAGTGTTCAAAATTTCAATAAAAGCACTCCCATCTAGTTCCCATACCATCCTCACACCCAGTGTTCCCCAGGATTGGCTCCAAATCCAGCATTGGCTCCAAATCCAGCATAGCCCTGACCAGGATAACGCGTTAACTGAAGATTGCCTCGACTGAAATTGTCTTAGGAACTTTGATGTTAAATATGACCTGAAAAGATGGATGGATTTCACTTGTCTAATAACATCTGACTAAAATGTGCCTCATGCCTCCTGAAGTGTCTGAAGATCTCAATTTATTTGAAATGCATCTTGGGTGCACTTAAGCCTCCATTTTTATGTGGATGTCACTGATTCTTCATCATTCCAATAAACCTGTTAAATCTGCTTGTGCTTTTATCTTTCAGACCTTTGGTCTGAGATTAGGTCTGCGCAGGTCACTGCTTTGCTTCTCACGCAATAAAATTCCCCATTCAGCAATTCAACCGACTCCCACGCTGAGATCGACATTTTCTCAGCCAGTGAGAAAAACTATTCTCAAGCATGTGTACAAAGTAGACACAGACACACACCACCTGTAATTATACACTCGGCAAGATAAACATTAAACAAGACAAGACATACAACTTTTTTCTATCTTTCTGAGGACCTTCCACTGACAATGATTACCGTAGTGAACTGATTCACCTAAACCTAACCCTGACCTTAACCTCAAAACTGAAACATATATTTTAATTTCAAACAAACAAATTAAATATTCAGATAAAAGCACTATATTTTTGTGAGGACCAAGTGACTTTGTGAGGACCGGGTGATTTTGTGAGGATTGGGTGCCTTTGTGAGGATTGGGTGCCTTTGTGAGGACCGGGTGGCTTTGTGAGGATTGGGTGCCTTTGTGAGGACTGGGTGACTTTCTGAGGACCGGGTGACTTTGTGAGAACCGGGTGACTTTGTGAGGACTGGGTGGCTTTGTGAGGATTGGGTGCCTTTGTGAGGACTGGGTGACTTTGTGAGGATTGGGTGGCTTTATGAGGACTGGGTGGCTTTGTGAAGACTGGGTGGCTTTGTGAGGATTGGGTGCCTTTGTGAAGACCGGGTGACTTTGTGAGGATTGGGTGCCTTTGTGAGGATTGGGTGCCTTTGTGAGGACCGGGTGACTTTGTGAGAACCGGGTGACTTTGTGAGGATTGGGTGCCTTTGTGAGGACTGGGTGGCTTTGTGAGGACCGGGTGGCTTTGTGAGGATTGGGTGCCTTTGTGAGGACCGGGTGGCTTTGTGAGGACTGGGTGGCTTTGTGAGGGCTGGGTGGCTTTGTGAGGATTGGGTGGCTTTGTGAGGGCTGGGTGGCTTTGTGAGGATTGGGTGCCTTTGTGAGGACCGGGTGACTTTGTGAGGATTGGGTGCCTTTGTGAGGACTGGGTGCCTTTGTGAGGATTGGGTGCCTTTGTGAGGACCGGGTGACTTTGTGAGAACTGGGTGACTTTGTGAGGATTGGGTGCCTTTGTGAGGACCAGGTGGCTTTGTGAGGATTGGGTGCCTTTGTGAGGATTGGGTGGCTTTGTGAGGATTGGGTGCCTTTGTGAGGTCCGGGTGGCTTTGTAAGGATTGGGTGCCTTTGTGAGGACATTCACTCCCCACCAATTATGCGGGCATTTTTTTACTTTACTTTGTTACTTTTTTGTACACACACACACACACGCACACATACATCTGAAGAGCAGGGGTAAGGATGAGCAACACCCAGCTCTAACCTTCCCTTTTGTTTTCCGCTTTCTAAGCACCGAGTGAGGAAGACCTGCTCTCCAAAAAAAAAAAGAGCAAAGTGAACATTCAAAAGCAAAGTGGTGATGTGTGGGAGAGCGCCTGTAACAATATTTTTATATTTCTGCCAATGCTTTTCAGTCATTCACTCGGAATGCAAAATCTGAATTTTCCCTTCTTGGGGATGAAACACAATGGAAAGAGACGAGAGGCAGCAGCAACTTCACAAGCACGAGATGAGAAACGAAACAAAATGAAAAAGATGGCACAATGTTTGTTGAACGAATTCTAAACCCTCAAACATTAAATGCAACTAAAAATGGATAAAAAGTACAATGTGTGAATCTTGAATCAATTAAAAACAGCGAATTGCTGTAGTATGAGATCAATTAAACATGTACAGTTACAGAAAGTGGGAGCAGGATCTTCGCTTTGTATCACGCATCACCCTATCCGTAACACTGATTGTTTTCCTATCGCAGCATTCTGCTGATGGAGTTGTCTCTTGCATGTGATTTAGTGCAGTACGGTTCCATTTCTAACACTCAATATACAGTAGATTTGTTTTTGTTTTTCTGTGACACGAGATCTTCCGTGTTTCTGAATACAGGTTACCTGGTATGGCAGGTTATTTGTGGTGTATTTGAAAGCATAGCATCTTTTCAAAGCACACATGCAGCAACAAGGTGGGGGGAGTCAGAGGTGGGTGGGGGTAAATATGTTTTACATTTATTTGAACTTTTCCAGGAATCACAAGCAGAACAGGTCAAAACACAAGGTTATTACAGGAGAAGAAGCCATCTAAACACTGCTGCTGTCTCTCACTTCGTTTCATTATACCACACACACACACACACACACACACTGCAGACTCTCTCTCTCTCTCTCTCTCTCTCGCTCGCTTCACCTCTCTGGCCACGCCGTTTAATTTGAGGAGATTAAAGGATGGATTGGGAGGAACGGATGAGCGAGCTTTTCTCTCTGAGCCATATTTCCTCTGGCTTACTGTCACCTCAGGCCACATGGTGCAAAGCCTCTGACCTACAACAGTTAGACGCTTACATCATCCCGCAGAGAAAAGCTGTGAAAATCCGGCAAAAACAGCAAAAGTGAGATGTCAAACATGAAAATGTATGATTTGCTAAGGAATGAAAGACACTATTCTGATTTAAACACTGCAGAATCATAAATATTTGAGTGATAAAGATGGATTAAACTTTTTTTTTTCTCATTAAGTCAGCTATACCTTGAAAACACGTAACTAATAAATGTTTTCCAGATGAATAGTTACGTGCATTGTTATGTACATTCACTGGCCGCTTTATTTGGAACACATATCCACCTGCAGCTGTTTTATGCAGTTCTCTAATCAGCCGATCCCTTGACAGCAGCAGAATGCATAAAATCATGCAGATACAAATCAAGAGCTTCAGTTAACGTTCACTTCACTTCAAACGTCAGAATGGGAAAAATTGTGATCTCAAAGTGTGACTTTCTTTCACTGTTGCATGGGTGTTGGTTTGAGCCAGATGGACTGGTTTGAGTATTTCAGAAACTCCTGGGGTTTTCACACACACAACAGTCTCACAACAGAATGGTGTGAAAAACAAAAAACATTGAGTGAGCGACAGTTCTGTGGGTGGAAAAAAAACGCCTTGTTGATAAGAGAAGACGGAGGAAAATGGACAGACTGGTTCGAGCTTTTTTTGCCAGGAAGGATATAGCAACTTATATAATCACTCTTTACAACCGTGATGAGCAGAAAAGCATCTCAGCATGCAACAGAAAACAGAAGACCACATTGGGTTCCACTCCTGCAGCCAAGAACAGGAATCTTAGAATCAAGAACAAGTTCCGGGCGGCACGGTGGTGTAGTGGTTAGCGCTGTCGCCTCACAGCAAGAAGGTCCGGGTTCGAGCCCCGCGGCCGGCGAGGGCCTTTCTGTGTGGAGTTTGCATGTTCTCCCCGTGTCCGCATGGGTTTCCTCCAGGTGCTCCGGTTTCCCCCACAGTCCAAAGACATGCAGGTTAGGTTAACTGGTGACTCTAAATTGACCGTAGGTGTGAATGTGAGTGTGAATGGTTGTCTGTGTCTATGTGTCAGCCCTGTGATGACCTGGCGACTTGTCCAGGGTGTACCCCGCCTTTCGCCCGTAGTCAGCTGGGATAGGTTCCAGCTTGCCTGCGACCCTGTAGAACAGGATAAAGCGGCTAGAGATAATGAGATGAGATGAGGTATTGGCCAATAGCATCGGTTATCAGAAACCACAGACCGTTTAATGATTTTTATCATTATCAATGCTAAAAATCCGTCAGGGCCTAGACAATACACAATCAAGTTCCCAACCAGAAAGGCAGAAATGGTTATCTAAAGCCTCACTCACAACCCACCGTAAGTGTTTTGGACACGCACGGGTCGCAGGGTTTGGTAGCTTGCAGCCGTGCCGCAGGGTCGCGGTGAACCCGAGGGAAAGTTTGAGGGAGGAGTACGGGCAAAGTACTTGTCAAGTACAGGTTGCACATCTGACTTCCTCGAGGCGTGGGAAAAATTGCACCGTTAGCCCGTGGAAAGCGTATATCTGACGCATGTGATCAGTGTGTGTTCAGTGAGTGTGGAGTGTGTGAGACTTGCATTTTACCAGTTTCCTGCGCTACGAGTTCGGGCCGCACTTGTGAAGCGTGTGTGATGCACATGATTAGCACGTTACAATCACTCACAACTTGCGTGTGATGCAAGCCAGGAGTGGGTCTAAAACCAGCGTGTCTGCAGCATTCTGCATCTGTCTTTCGACTGAAGGACATTGGATATTTTGTGGGAAAAATTAAAAAAATTTCAGTTTAAAGTTTAGAAAATGGGACCCAAGAAGAAGCGAGCAAAAGTGAAGTAACCCAGCCTGAAACAGCAAAGGGGGAGGAGGAGGAAGAATTTGATGATGATGGTAGCAGCACCGGCGAGCCCTGCACGGACAGGGAGAAGTATGCATTCAAGCCGACAGAAGGCGCAGCACCCCGCCAGAGGGATTTTCACAGGTAAATACACATGCTTTAAACATTCATTTCAGTATCTATATGCTTATGTAATTAATATTATATATGCTGAGTTTCATGTATGTTTCAGCTAACGATGTCCAGAAGTGAGGACATTGCAATCCCATCATCGCTATCAGGCCATTGTGCCATACTCAGTGATAAGGATAAGGACATCCCGACACCCCGTCCCACCACTCAACAGGAGTAGGAGCAGGACAGCAGCTCGGAGTCAGATTGTGTTTCAGTGCTCAAACTGTTGGGCTATTTAGTTGGGATTTTTTACAATGTAGTAAATATATGTTATTTACCAGCTGGGAGGGCCGTATCGTGAAATACCGTGACCGAGGTCTTGAAAGTACTGAGTGAGGCCCTCTGGGCCGAGGTCACGTTATTTCACCATACGGACCAACCTTAAGCTGGTAAATAATATATTTATTTTTTTCTTTACCAAATTCTAACAGAAAACGAGAGCGCCCGAAAGGGAAAACCGAGCCGAGCCGCCATTTTGAATCCTTATTCAAGGCTGTAATGCAAATTGCTTCCTCCTCGGTATACAAGTGCACTTCCATGGCAGGAAAAAAACTACATTTTGCCGCCTATGTAGTCCCCTATTTATACAAAATTGAGTCATTCAGGATTCGGCCATGTTTTTGCTCGGTGTTGATAGCAGCAGTTACAGGTTTTTAGCTTTCTCCTGAAATGTTTTCTTTTATTTCTTCTTCCTCAGGGTAGTAAAACTCGCTTTCGCTGTGAACACTGTCATTATCTTTATCCATGATGTAAAATTAATGCTATATAAAGATAAATGTTGACAAAAATTGCTGCTATGTTTGTTGTTGTTGTTGTGAACGAGCGAGTAACCAGAGGTCCATAACCGGGGTCCGTACCGTAGGATATGGACCCGCTCGCCAGCCAATCAGAGTGCAGGATTTGATGGAAACTGCACCGTGAAAAAAATAAAATGCATTATTCCCTTTCATGTTTTATTATTTGACATTTGCATGGTAAATTAAGCATATACTCAAATAAAAACAGCAAATGAGGTGGTCTTCTTCTTTTCTACAATGCTACACGCTACACGATCGGTTCCTTGGTTCCTCCCACAATATACAGTATATACCCAGAGTCTTGCCCCTCGTGTCGCGTGCAGGTCGCGTGTGCTGCGTACGCACCACACATAGGGGTAGAAAGTGAGAGCACTTCTGTCTTGCAGGCCGCACAAATAGCAAGTGTGGAATACTTGTGTCGTATTTCTGAGGCACGTCACTCATACAACAACCGTGCGTCACTCATGAGTCTTACTGTCATCGCATAAAGTCCCTACTAGCCATGCTACTGACTTGGTTCAGGCATACAAAAGGAGTACAGGTCCCGTACGTAGTGTATGCGTTCTTGATTTGTCGCAAGACCCGTAGAATTTGCATGCGCAGGACCAAAAGTCTCCACGGGCAGTCTGCGACCTTCTACGGCGCTGAACACACGCAAGTGTCGCGCAAGTCTCAAGCACAGTTTTGCCAATTTTTTTACCGTAGACCACCCGTATGGCGGGTTGTGAGTGAGGCTTTAGCCATACATGCAACTGTAAATCGAAACAGACAGACGAGGCCAAATGCATAATACTGAATTCCCCCAAAGCTGAACACACATTAGAAACAAAGAAACAGAGAAACACAAGTAATTACTGTGAGCAAACCCAAGCATGCTGACACAAGACTCCACAAATTGCAATGGCACCACAGGGACTATTTTTGCATGGGGATTGATGAAACCACACATGACTGAAGGTGATGTTGAATGGGCAAAGGCAGGGAGGAGGAGGAAGAGGAGGAGGAAAATGGGTAAAAAGGCAACGTTGATCTTCCTAGGATGTGTACTGGAATAGGGCTTGAGCTCTATAACTCAGAACACATCTGACTCTAAGACAGAATATATAATGTAGGTTCAAGCACTCACAATGTTCATGAGCGTAAGCAGGTACTTCTCGACGTGCTGCGATCCATGAAACTGCACCACCGAATCGTCAACCCCAAGCAGTACCTCGATGTTATAGGCTCGCTCAGGAGACTGACGACGAGATCTCCGGCTCCGATTCACACTCCGCTCTACTCCTTCATAGAGAGTCTCCAGATCCAGTAGACCTCCAAGATCAGCACCTGGAACAGATAAAAGCATGAGGAGAAAAAACCAAAAACAAAACACAAGTATGGAGAGCATAACACAAAGGAATGGCTATTATACAGGAAATAGGCTAGTACGGCTAAGAAGCTGCTGTCTTTTAAAGATAAAAGGACGAACATTTTATTATTTTATTTTTAGCATCCATCTCAGATCATTTTCTGTTAGCAAGTGTTTTAAGATGGATTGTTTTGGATCTTTGTGTACCAACGATTGTAAGAAAAATACACAGACGGGGATAAAGAAGAGGCTGGGGCTGATTTCTTTATAGCCCAGACTATAGATTCGTGCAGCCTGTCAGTGACAGTTGTGTCAGGTGATTGCACAGAGTAAAACAATTCTTAGTGATTAAGAAGGCATATATGTAACAAGAAATGTGTAACAGGTGTAATGAACACGAACAACATGGATTATTGGTGCAACACTATTGATATTCTTTAGTTTTGTTGTTTTTATTATTATTTAGCCACGTTTTTGGACCATATCTCCTCCCGCAGTTTTTGAGAGGGAGACATCAAACCAGCTTTAAACCATGTGGTATAATCGGAAATGGTGTACTTGTTTACAGTTATTGGATAGACACACCCGTTCGTTCATTCTTGTCATTCTTTTTTGTCATTTTTTTCCCATAGAAAATGAATGGGGCTCACGAAGCAACTCGTCCTGCTCGGACACGCTTCATCAGGGACCCACCAAACTTCAGATGATACGGTACCTCAGGCCAACTCCCCCCACACATCCATGCAATCGGTTCTGATCCGCACTCATCTTTCCCTTTCTTTTCAATGATCCCTTTTTCCCCCATTCACTTCTATTCATTTTTGCCCCCATTCAAACGAATGGAGTTCTGGAAGAAAAACTTTCAGCCTCCGTCCAGTTTTTTCACTGAGTGACCAAACTTCATTAACCTTCATATGATGCCTTAAAAAGAAAATCTGAGTTTGATTTTATTCATTTACTTTTTGTTTTAGGGAAATTCATTCTAATGATGCTGTGATGTTGAATAATGCGAATTTAAGTAACAACTTAGTATTATCATTCAATAGTTGAATTAATAGTCTGCTTCAGCGTGCAATCATTCTGCATTATCTTCGGAAAATGCATTTTCTAGTTTACTGTCATTTTTTTCCCCAAAAAAATGCCTAATTTAAAAGCTAGACAAAGATAAATATGAATATATATATATGAATATATATGAATATGAATATTATAAATATGAAATTGACACAGTTTCTGGGTGCGGGGGAACCCACCTGTCCTGCCGGAACGTCTGTGGAGGACATTGGAGATATCTACCTATTCGGAACCATGATTACCAGACTTTTGCTGATTGGATTAGGTACTGCCCTGGTATATCGAGGAAATCAGACAATGGTGACAGCTGTTCAAAGCCCCACACAGCTGCCCGATATGATTAAAGCGGTGGGCAAAGCTGTTGGCACTCAGACTGTGGCTATAGAACTTGAACCACAACATGGTTGTCATCTTGGAGACGCTTTCGGCTTTGCAAGGAATAAGTATTTCGGAGACCAAATGGAATTGAATTGAACAGAAATGGACAGAAATGGATGAAATGGACAGAAATGGACGAGTGGTGTGGACATGTAAAGACTGCGTCTGTTCGAAAGACCAAACAATCTCTATCTTATCGACATTCGGCTCCCTGAACAGCACCGGCCTCGATCAAGGCCGTTGCTGGGGAAACATTTCCCCCAGAAGGTCACTGCTGGGAGACACTCTCGCATTCTTCGCATTCCTTCCCCAATTTTCCGCGGTCACCGTTTATCACCCCCCAGTGTGACAAGCGGGTGCGTGACCAGCGCCGTTTGCATGGCTGCAGGAGCGGACGGCTGCTTGCTTGCGCTGGGTTACCTCTACCTCCTACCCTCCCCTCCTACCCCCTTCCCCCCCACCTCTGATTGCCCCCTCCTTCCCCCCTTCCCCCCCTCAAGTCCTATGTTTTAAAGTGTACTTGTGTTATTGTGTGCTTTTGCAGAGGTTTTTAAATGCTCCCACACTGTACTCCTCATCTTTCCTCATGTTACTACTGTGTTTCTTTTTCTTTTATCCCTGTCTTCCTGTTCTGTTCCCCCTCTGTAAGGACAGGTTGATGGTCAATTTCACTGGTAACAGTGACAATAAAGGGTTCATTTATTCATTCATTCAAAATTCAAATGACATGAAAGGAATGCACAAAACCATAAATTTAGTGTGTTTTTTTAAAGGATTACATTTCTATTTAGCATGGCTGTAATTTGAAGGAAACATATCATGCATAAGAGTGTGCCTAATATTATGCCGTCAATGATGTGTGATATAATGCATTATTATACATACAGGACACTTTTTCGATGGAATAAAAACGTGTTCTATTCCCTTCTAGCAGGTTTCATTCATTTGTTTTGATAGCATGCAATATTGTTAGCATATCGATTAATCTACGTACTGTATATTACGTCACTCTACCCAATGGAGAATGAGCGTCGAATATGGTTTACGATATCACATGGTTGTCCAGACAACATGACGTCACATGTCAGAGACGTAAAACTTCTGCGCTAGCGAGTGACTGTGACAATTTGTAAACAATCATGGTCGCCAGATTTGCTTCATTAAATACAGAAGATTTTGAGAGAATTTTGAAAGAGAAAGATGCGTTGAACACCTGAAAGGAATGTGTATGGATAATAATAATAATAATAATAATAATAATAATATTGGCTGGCGTTGAGTGGTATATCAGATATATTCCATTCAGCTAGCATGATACTGATCGAGTCGAAGATGGTTAGCTGAATGGAATATATCTGGTATACCACTCAACGCCAGCCAATATTATTTAATTACTCAACAGTAATCGTTTCATTGTTGAGGTATCAATGGATATTCAAGGTCACTGCATAACACTCCTGGATCCAGTGCTGTTAATATGACTGGACAGAAAATTTGGAATTTGCATCCAAAAAACCCCCAAAATGTTTATAAATTGAGCTTATGAAAACAATTAAACTCTGAATAGTCGCCACCTTAAACTTAAGTGTTGCCATGATAAATGTGACATTCCAACATAGCTTGTTTCAAACGGCTCAGTGCTCTTCACACAGCCACGGAAGAAAGAACATAACAAGAAGAATGCAGCATCTCCATCCTCATCTCCATCACCCCGTCAGCTGGGGGCATCATCTACCATCTGATTATATAACGTTTCCCTGGCAACCCGCTCATGGGTAAAACAATGCTTGGTGCAGGCTAATATTGGCTCAGCACTCACTTCCTTATTGGAAGATAATCCTGGAAGTCAGACTGAAATTCATCATCTTAACACTCCATGTCTGCTGCATGTTATTAAAGCACGGCAGAGCGAGACGAAAACACGAGGATGCCAAAAGATCCAAACCAAGGCAGACATGGAGGTGTTGTTTATTTATTTATTTATTTATTTATATGGTATGATTTTCTGAGGCTGCAGCTTCATTCCATTGCCAGGTGTTCCTGTCTGCAGGGTGCATGTCAGCAGATTTTCCCCTCGCCTTGTAAACAAAATTAACCCAAAATTGCTTTTCTCTATCAAAACAATCACTGTTTTGCATTAACACTTTATTTTTTATAGAGATGATGTAATATCCACACCATCTGTTTTAAATAATATATTCAGATATTAATGCTTATGCAAGAGCTTCTGCAGTAAGCAGGTCTCTATTGTTTTTGTTTTCGTTACTTTATGACTTGGAGCCTTATTTTCCTTTGTGGGTTTATATGGAATATATTCGCTGATATGAGTCGGCATGCATCGTTAGCTAGCTCCTGAGCCTCTTGTATATAGAACAAAGGAATATTTGCTAATGAGAACAACATGTAGGCCACAAACTAAATCTGAATCTCGTTGTAGATTTTTGGAGGTTTTGATCTCAAGAGTGGAGAATAAATGTGCAGTAATAATTTAAGGCTCTTATAATACATTTTCAATGTTTCACACTTCGTACATCTTCAGCTAAAGTACAACCAGAATTCTTGATCCATCATGCTCTGATGCCACCTCTATCTTTGTCTTGTTTTCTTTCTTGTCCAGCTGGAGAACCAACCAGAAGTCTCTTTATTCTCCTGCTGGAAAAAAAAAGTCTCATCTTTTCTGCTGGAGAAACCACAAGAAATCGTTTTGGTCTCCTGTTGGAGAAAATGCTGGACTTCTTTTCTGGACATCACCTCTTTCTATCTGGAGAAAATGTTGGATGCCTTGTCCAACCCCAATAGCTTTTGGAGAAAGTTCTAGACAAGTATTCTCCTTCCTGTGGCAGAGAAGTCTAGACATCTCCCACCTACTGGAGAACATCTCTTTTCCATTATATCCATTGATGTGGAGATCAACAGTTCACTCAGGACAATGTCAGTGGAAACAACGTAGCCTTTTTGGACTGCAGTGTGCACATCAAACAAGACAGAAGCCATCGAGGTCTACCGGAAACCCACACACACAGACCAGTACCTACTGTTTGACTCTCACCACCCACTAGAAGACAAATTGGGGGTCATTAGGACCTTATATCACAGGGCTCAGAACATTCCTACAATGGTAGAGGGAAAAGAGAAGGAACAAAAACACATCAATGAAGCACTTCAGAAGTGCAGGTATCCCAACTGGGCTTTTATCAAGATCAGAAAAAGAAACATAACAGACAGGGAAGAAAACAGCAACAAACGCAAGAACATTGTCGTTCCCTACATTTCTGAACTATCTGAGAAACTCAGGAGGATCTTCTACAAACACAACATCCCTGTACACTTCAGACCCAGTAACACTCTGAGGCAGAAACTGGTCCACCTTAAGGACAGAATACCCAGACACAAACAGGACAACATAGTATACACAATTCAATGCAGTGAAGTTTGCATGGACCTGTACATTGGGGAAACAAAACAACCGCTTCACAAGTGCATGGCTCAACACAGGATAGCCAGTTCCTTAGGCCAGGACTCTGCAGTCTATCTTCATCTCAATAACAAAGGACACTTGTTTCAGGACTGCAACGTACACATTTTAGCCAGAGAAGACTGGTTTGAAAGAGTCGTAAAAGAAGCCATCTTCATGAACCTGGAATGACCATCACTGAACAGAAGAGGTGGTCTGAGACGCCACTTATCAGCCACCTATGGACCCTTTTCACGTGACGTCACAACAAACGCGGCCGCCATTTTGGACGTGTACTACCAGTAGTTTACCACAGCCAACACTGAGGAACGGCAGCAAAGAAAGTTTTTACTTTCAGCAAGACTTCCATCATGCCACTATATTGTTGTGCACCTGGATGTAGTAACCATCAACAAACAAGGCAAGGGTTATCATTTTATCGGATCCCGACGGAGAAGATGGATAGTGGCCATTAACAGATTGGCAGCCCTCGGCATACCAACGCTTGTGTAGTGACCACTTTGTTGGAGGTAAGACGAATAAAATTAGCCAGAAAAGGCATTACATTGCTGTTAACATTCTGTGGCGGCGAGTGTGTAACCAAATAGGCTAAAATAACCCATTGTAACCTCTTTGTTCTTCTGTAGTAGCTATTGTTGACTAGCTAATGTCAACAAGTAGCTACTGTAGCAATGTTTACGTTCAGTCATTTGGATGACTGTTAAAACCTTTCAGTCTCAAGTTTTTCCTTTACTGTATTTACTAGTTTACTGTAATTATGATCCGGCAGCTATTTACACCGGATCCAGTATAAATAGCTGCCGGAGCCGACGTCCGAGGTTCCGGAGCGCGCTCCGGCTTGCTCTCCCTCAAATTAAGCAGCGCGCGCCGGCTTGCTCCCGGAGTGCTCCGGCTTGCTCTCCCTCAAATTAAGCAGCGCGCGCCGGCTTGCTCCTGGAGTGCTCCGGCCGAGGTTCCCCTCAAATTAAGCAGCGCGCGCCGGCTTGCTCCCGGAGTGCTCCGGCCGAGGTTCCGGAGCACACTCCGGCCGAGGTTGCCCTCAAATTAAGCAGCGCGCGCCGACTTGCTCCCGGAGTGCTCCGGCCGAGGTTCCGGAGCACACTCCGGCCGAGGTTGCCCTCAAATTAAGCAGCGCGCTCCGGCTTGCTCCAGAGCAAGCCGGAGCGCACTCCGTAACCTCAGCCAGAGCACTCCTGGAGCAAGCCGAAGCGCGCTCTGGAACCTCGGCCGGAGCACTCCTGGAGCAAGCCGGAGCGCGCTCCGTAACCTCGGCCGGAGCACTCCTGGAGCAAGCCAGAGCGCGCTCTGGAACCTCGGCCGGAGCACTCCTGGAGCAAGCCGGAGCGCGCTCCGGAACCTCGGACATTGGCGTGTATGTGTATGGCGATGGGTTTTTAACGACATAGGTATACAGATCATGTGGGCCGAAGTCAGGTAAAGACGAGGGCTTCGTGTACTTCCGTACGTCAGTGAACAATCCTGGTGGAAGCAGGTAAACGTCGTTCTCTAAGCCTGCTAACCTCAATTTTTGCAAATACCTCTCCCTCTGCTCGCCCTGTAAATGCCCTACGTCGCTGGATAGTGAAGGTGTTTTCTGCAACTCGCTCCTTTTTCTTTTATGTTTTTCGTTTGTCGCCTTCCACGCATTCAAACTGATTCGAGCCGAAGTCCACTCCTTGTCCAAAATGGCGGTCGCGTTTACGAAGGTCACGTGACTGAAAAGGGTCTATAATGCAGTCCTTGGCACACTTCCCAGAAAACTGAATACACATCCATACCAAGACTCAGCTGACTTCAATGACTCACATGATGGCAGAGAGCCAGTGACCTGCAGATCACCCTAACGACCTTTTAGGCTGCTAACACCATTCACACCTGGCCTCCAGTGACTCTAACACCTACAGGATGACTGAGGTGGGGTTTACATTAGACCGTATCAGCGGATCATCAGATTAACGTTTTTAAAACGATTAGTGTGCACACAGCAATGCCAATACACGATTCGCGTGCACATAGCAACGCCAATACACGGATACGCTCGGCTCCGCAGGCATCCTGCGCTCCAAATCACTCCACCCTGAACAGCGAGTGCCCTCTGGAGGGTGCGCACTCCGGCCCTGCGCAGCTCACAGAGCGCACGAGTATAGCGCACGAGCAGTGATTTGGGACTGAGCCGCTGTGTGTGTGATCTCAGTGCATGTCGGGCATGCGCGTCACTTACCACTTGCAAGTGGAAGGATGGCAAGCCTAAAGACAATCATAACTACACAATGGGCAGTATTTGCATCAGTAATTGCAGTATTTTCATACTTTTATACTCTTTAATGAAAGGTGATACAAGGCGGAAGTCCGCGCCGTTTTTCAGCAGTCGCGTCACATGACCAACGCCAGCGAATCAGGAAGGTGGATGTCACAGTGACGTTGTCCAATGACGACGCCAGCTAGAGCTCAGCACAGCGTATCCGCGTATCCGCGTATTCTTAATGTTTACACAGCACCGGACCAGACACGATTTGGATTGAATACGTGGACCCTGGCGGATTCCCGTTTCCCGGCGTTTTAATGTAAATGGACAGTGCATCCGCGAAGAAAACGAGACAGATACGGTCTAATGTAAACTTGGCCTGAGAGTGCCAACGACCCATGTGACCTCAACAACTCCCCTTAGGGTTGCTTTTGGTCCACTAGAGGATAAATACCTGGAACCCCCCCACTAGTCAGACAGTATTGAAGAAGCCTCTCGGATGAGGGGTGAAACATCTTCAAAAATTTCAAGCAAGTCCAGTTGCCTTCTTTAGCACCTACGGTTTACGATTACTTGGATGACTGAGAACCTTCACAGACAACATCTCTTTTCCATTCTCCTTCCAACTGAAGAAAACAATGGACAATTCTTCTCCTGAAGCTGGACAAAACCCTGGTCAGCTTGTCCTCCTCCATTGCTTGAACCTCACCCATTGCTCTAACACTGTATAAAATGCTGAATATCTCTTAGACAGGGAGATACACCTTACTGATGTTGGACATTTCTTTGCTCTTGTCCTGTAGAGAATGCTGGACATATCTTTGCTTTCTTGCTGGAGAAAACATTAGGCTTTGCTTTGTCCTCCTGTTGGAGAGAATGCTGGACATCCCTCTGTCATATTCAAGGAGGAAATGCTGGATATCTTTTGCTCTCATCCTGGACATAACATTTGATGTCTCATCATTCTACTTCGAGGGCTTTTTGCATTCTGACAAGGGCAACCTCGCCCTTATCAGGGCATGAAGCTGCTTTGTCTTTCAACCTTTATAAATGTCAAGAATGTCTAGAAGAAAAGGAGAGGGCATGGACAAAAGGTACAGGGTGCAAGAATAAGATTGAGAGTGAGAGAAGAGATCCTGCAATACATGGAGAGGGATGAAGGAATTACTGCATCATCATCCTCTCTTTATTTCAAAACTCCAAACTGATGAGAACATTTCCAGGAAATCCAAGACTGATGCAATGATTATATTAGGATTTTTGTTTTGATTTCACATTTGCATTTTTGCCATGAGAGTTTGGTAGGTTTGATCAAGAGTGAAAACTTTTTTGAGCTCAGGAGAAGTTCAGAGAACCTAACCTTAGTCCTTATGTTAGAGTGGTCTGGGGCTCACTTCCACCAAACCGTACACCACGTATGGAAGCGATCTGCTCTTGGCGCTGCATGCCAAGTAAGGTGATCAGTTCAACTTGTCACATTACTTCCTGATTCAAGGTTTGTGATGTCAGGAACAAGGATATCTTTACTCCTTGTTTTTTTTTCCCCGCTTCCGGTTGAGAGTACGTCGTGCGCATTCTGGCTGCCGCTTCTCACTGGAGCTTTTTTATTTTATTTTCTCTCCTTTTTTATTTAAATTTTTCTTTTTTCTGTGTTTGATGTTTGTTTGAGTGTTTTGTCCACCAGTTGTGGTGTAGCTCCGGACCCAGTTTTGGGCGTCGGTTCCCTCCAGGCCTTGGTTCGCTGTGGGTGACGCCTGTGCTCCCAGCTGTGGACTGCAGTGAGTTCGTTGCTCATTTTAACATCGTGGTTGTCTAGCGCTCTGTGCTTTAATACTTGGCGTGATGTTCTGAGCGATGTTGCTCGGTGGCGTCGTGGCAGCTGTGCAGGCGGTTTGGGACATACCAGCGCTGTGCATGGCGGTGCTTCTGTGCTTGCTTTGTGGATCCATGGCATGGTGTTCGAGTGATGTTGCTGGCGGCATCACAGCGGCTGTGCTGGAGATGTGGGACTTGTTTTTGTGCGCCTTTTGGTGGGACTGTGGCTGCTACACCACTGGAATGATATCCTGACCTCTATTTGGTGGACTTTTTTCTTTTCTTTTTTCTGCCTATTATTGTAAAGCGACCTTGGGTTTTGAGAAAGGCGCTATATAAATTGAACATATTATTATTATTATTATTATTACTAATATATAAAACCAGACTTTCATAGGAATTCTTCCCGTCTCTACAAAGGGTAAATGTGGATAGAAGAAGAAGCCTTTATTTGTCACATGCACACTCAAGCACAGTGAAATTCCTCTTCTGCATTTAACCCATCTGACATGGTGAACACATGCATGCACACACACAATTGAGCAATGAGCACACACATACGGTATATCCAGAGCAGTGGGCAGCCATGCTACAGCACCCAGGGAGCATTTGGGGGTTAGGTGCCTTACTCAAGGACACTTCAGCTCAAGGCCACCCCATGTTCACCTAACTGCATATATTTGAACTGTGGGGGAAACCGAAGCACCCAGAGGAAACCCACGCAGACACGGAGAGAGCATGCAAACTCCACACAGAAAGGCCCCTGTCGACCACTGGGCTCAAACCCAGAACCTTCTTGCTGTGAAGTGACAGTGCTAACCACTACACCACTGTGACAATAGGATTGAGCAAGTAGGGTTAGAGCCTTGCTCAAGGGTCCAACAATGGTAGCCTGGTGGTGCCAGGGCTGAAACCCTTGATCAGGAACCCTGCGCCTTAACTGTTGAGCACTGCAATTCGCTTACCCTTGTGGTTCAAATGCTTGTACTGAGAGTAGCTGAAAATCTTATTATGCAAGCACAGCTCCTTGTTTGCCTGCATTCCTGTACAATAACCTTCCTTGCATCCCAAAAGTTCTCTTCTTTGTTGGTTGAGCAAATAATGGAACCTAGTGCCTTCCATTTTTCAAACCTCCATGCAGTAAGTAACATACAGAATTGCTCAATCAATCCATGCTCCAAAAGGAATTCTTGTATGTAAAAGCACACCTGAGATCACAAACCCCGCCCTTAAACAAGTCCAGAATTGGACTTGGCGCAAACTCATTCAAGTATTCAATGGTCCAAGTGTGAAAATGGTTTAGTTCATCCTTCAGGCAACTTTAATTCCACTGGTAGTTCTGTCTTCCTGTACTGTACAGCTTCCTGCCATCCACAATTGCTCAATTATGAAAAAGAAACAGAAACAGACGGGGGGGACAGTTAGTTTTCCTAAACTCAACATGATTTCATTACTGAAAGCTACAAAGCCAGCAGCTTTAAAACTGTTTCAAGTTTCCACCAGGATGATAAAGCACTGTGGCATTGCAGAGCAGCTCGAGGGTTGAGCTGGCCTGGATTAGAAACAAGTTCTGGGAAACAAGTGAACACCTCAAGGTTACCCCAAAGCAAAATCCTATTGTATATCACATATTAGACACTATTCCCCACTGAGCAACAAAGTGTATTATACAGATACAGTACAGAGACTGATGTATGCAGTAGTCGAGGGTTGGGAATGTCATGATTTATTCTGTACTGTGTGTGGACACTGTGACAATTGAATCTTTTAGTATTACACCACAGACTTGCATTTTAAAATCCCTGACCAGAATCCAATAAGGGTTATGTTGAACAGGGTTACTAAAAAGGATACATTTACAATTCTAGTTTTTGCAAATTATATTATTATCTCATCCGGCCGACAGGCAATGAGCTTATGCCATCATGTGTTGTCTATCGTCTGTCCACATTTCATGAAAATCGCTT
Source organism: Neoarius graeffei (assembly GCF_027579695.1). Classification (NCBI taxonomy): domain Eukaryota; kingdom Metazoa; phylum Chordata; class Actinopteri; order Siluriformes; family Ariidae; genus Neoarius; species Neoarius graeffei. The sequence goes on along the minus strand of NC_083576.1, from coordinate 10,622,835 downwards.
CTTCTCTCTCAATTCTTCACCAATTTTTATTCTTTTTGGCAGGAAGATAGGTCTGCCTGGGGTATGGCCTCTACCCAAATTTGCATAATCTCATCTCATCTCATTATCTCTAGCCGCTTTATCCTGTTCTACAGGGTCGCAGGCAAGCTGGAGCCTATCCCAGCTGACTACGGGCAAAAGGCGGGGTACACCCTGGACAAGTCGCCAGGTCATCACAGGGCTGACACATAGACACAGACAACCATTCACACTCACATTCACACCTACGGTCAATTTAGAGTCACCAGTTAACCTAACCTGCATGTCTTTGGACTGTGGGGGAAACCGGAGCACCCGGAGGAAACCCACGCGGACACGGGGAGAACATGCAAACTCCGCACAGAAAGGCCCTCGCCGGCCACGGGGCTCGAACCCGGACCTTCTTGCTGTGAGGCGACAGCGCTACCCACTACACCACCGTGCCGCCCTCAAATTTGCATAATTGTAATTAATAATGAAGATATGGAGTAATTAAGCCCTAACGAGCAGTTTCCACACAAATCGCTTTTTCGACCTCAATTCTTCACCAATTTTGATTCTTTCTGGCATGAATGTAGGGGTACCTGGGGTGCATATAAGTTCTACCCAGGTTTGCTTAATTACAATTATTAATGAAGTTATGGACTAATTAAGCCTTAATGAGCAGTTCAACAAAAATCGCTTCTTCTTGGTCAATTCCTCACCCTTTTGGATTCTTTCTGGCAAATAGGTCGGTATTCCTAGAGTGTATATAGCTTCAATATATACGGTAGCTTGTATATAGTGTTTATAGCTTGCAGCATTTATTGCGCAAGGTGGCCCACTTTAGATCATTCCTTCTGGACTAGATGGGGCTGGAGTGAGCTATGCCATCATTGCTGATCTTGTTATTTGATCCAACCTTCACGATTTCCACCTCGGTCAAACCAGTCTCTGAAAAGTGTAGTGTTAACATCTCTCTGCTGTTGGATCTCCAATTACGGTACATACATACATACATACATATAATGGCACAGCAGTGTAACCCAATTCTTTCCTCCTGTGAGTTTTTGTTAACGTTTAAGGGCAGCTTGTTCTTTTCTCTCCTGTGACTCAGACACAATTATTTTCTTGAAGTGTTCCAGACATCCAATCCAAGATTTGCTCTGCACTATCTCAAGTTTGCATGCATTTAGCACACCACAATTCCATAATACACACTGTGGTTCCTGTGCTTCCCAAGACATACTGCAGTTTCAGAGCATCCCAACACATACCAGAGCTTCATAGCCCTTCAACGCCCTTCACAGTTTCTGAGCTCCTCAACACCCACCAAACCACACTACAGTTCCAGTGCATCCAAAGCTCTCAGTGTTAGACCTCCCTAATAAACACAGCGCAGCTCTAGAGCTTTTCAAACCGCAACACAGATTCATGTAGATCTACAGCTTCCCAAGACACTCCATCAACCTCCGAAAGCTCCCAAACACACACCATAGTCCCAGAGCTACCAAGTACACACCCAGGGCTCGAAATTAACTTTTTTTCTTTGTGTCCCCCAGTGGACCCGAATTCTGTGTTGTATTGTCCTGAATGGAAGCAATAGTGTCCCCATTTTTTTTTCCTCTCTGAAATAACCAGTGGTTAATATTATCATATGAAGTTACTATTATATTTGTAACTATGCGATTTTGAACCCTTTATATCATTTTTACAATAAGTCACAAGACACAAGCGACACATGTCCTATACATCATCTACTTCAAAATTACAGTTATTGCATTTTCAGTTTATTAAACTTTGGCGATCTCACTGTATGAATAGATACCCGTTTATTTAAAGGGGCCAACTAGCTCATTCAGAAAATGTTTCAACTCACTACATCTGCAGTACACTTTAGTTGAAAATAAGACCCCTTTTATGTTCATTTCATCTACTTATACCTTGAATATCTGTTGGCACTTATAAGGCCAACTTATAATTTTCACCATTACCGTTATCCATTTTTATGAACTTTACGTTATACATTACCGTTATCCATTTTTATGAACTTTACGTTATCCATTTTTATGAACTTTCCGTTATCCATTACCGTTATCCATTTTTATGAACTTTCCGTTATCCATTACCGTTATCCATTTTTATGAACTTTCCGTTATCCATTTTATGAACTTTCGCTGCCGAAACGTGGGTGCAAATGTTAGCAACATCAGCATAGTGGCAGGTCCGAGCCTAGTTGTGCTGCTGACTGACTAAACTTTCTGAACTAGAAAGACACCAAGAAAACTCACTTATTCTGTTGAACGGTATCTTCCGTCAATATCATCCACATCATTCCTGTTGTATTTTATAACGTGTCTAACAGTGTTCATTAAGTTCATTCAGTTGCTAGCGTTGCCTGCAGACCAGGCGATGACACTTTGGATCCTGAAGGTCCCGGAGACGTTATGTCTGGGCTTTCAGTTTCTTCCCCGCGGTCGGTCCGCTTCAACCACTTAAGCATTTTTGTTCTGGCAAGAGTCGGCGCAGCGTGTGCGGTAGCAATTCCATTCCAAGTCCATATAATGCGGACTCCGGCCGAAGATTCTAGAACAGAATGCGCTGCTCTGTAGCCTACGGATGCAGGTGCATCGAAAGTGTAGCTACTATGTATTTTTCGCTGTTAACGTTTTAAAATTAAAATTGACAAATTAGGTGAATGTCTACGTATGTGTTACGGCTTTGTAAATAATATTAATGTAGAACTTTTTTTCCTAGATCTATTTTTTTCCATTGTCCCGGGATTGTCCCAGATATGATAATTTTGTGTCCCGATGACATTTTTTATGGTCCCCGGGACGTCGGGACACCGTTAGTTTCGAGCGCTGTACACACCCCTGTTCTAGATCTCAGTTGTAGCTCCCCCACTACACACTGTGGTTCCAGTCCTCTGACACATGCACACTAGTTCTGGTTTTAGATCTTCCCAAGATACATCACAATCACTTCTGACTGGTACTCTACACCATAGTTCCAAAGCTCCCCATGACACACCACTGTTCTAGACCACAATTTTAGTTTCCCAGTACATTGTAGATCTAGTCCTCCCGAGCACATACACAATAATTCCAGCTTCCCAGCACACCCCAACTGTTCCAGAGGTCTTCAACACACACACACACACACACACACACACACACACACACACACACACACACACACACAAGTTCCACAGCTTCCAGACATGAACTTTACCATATATGCATTAAAACACATTTATTCTTACATAAATCCCACATCGGCAAACTTGGGACAGTATGGAAAATGCAAATAAAAGAAAGCAGCGATTTCTAAATTTACTTTTACGTATACTTGACTTGTATTTCATTTTGGACAGTACAAACCCAAGATATTTCATGTTTTGTCTCATCAACTTCATTTCATTTATTAATATACATCCATTCCTGCATTTTAGGCCTCCAACACATTCCAAAAAAAAGTTGGAACGGGGGGCAATTTAGGGGTAGTAACGAGGTAAAGCAATTAAATAATGATGCGCTTTGAAACAGGTGATGTCACCAGATGACTGTAATCGTGATTTGATGCAAAATCAGGATCCAGGAAAGGCTGAGACTTTGAGGAGCAAAGCCAGGTCGAGGATCTCCAGTTTGTCAACAAATGTGTGAGAAAATTATTGAAATGTTTTAAAACATTGTTTCTGAAAGAAAGATACGAAGGGATTTGGATATTTCACCCTCTATGGTGCATAATACCATTCAAGGAATCAAGAGGAATTTTGGTGCATAAAGGTCAAGAGCTCAAGCCTAATCTGAACCCCTGTGATCGCCGATCCCTCAGACGGCACTGCATCAAGAACCGTCATTCATCTATAGCTGATAGAACCACATGGGCTCAGGATTACTTTGGCAAACCTTTGTCAAGCTCTACAATACAGAGTTACATCTACAAACGACAGTTAAAACTTTACTGAGCAAAAAAGAAGCCTTATGTTAATTGTGTACAGACGCGCCATCGACTTCTCAGGGCTCGGAGGCATCTGGGATGGACCATCACACAGTGGAAACGCGTACTGTGGTCAGACGAATCAGTATTCCAGGTCTTTTTTGGAAGAAATAGATGCTGTGTGCTCCAGACCAAAATCGTAAAGGACCATCATGATTGTTACCAGGAACAAGTTCAAAAGCCAGGGTGTGTCATGGTATGGGGTTGTGTCAGTGCCCTTGGCAAAGGTAACTTACATTTCTGTAATGGAACATTAATGTAGAAAATGTATATTAAGATTTTGTAGCAATGTATGCTGCCTTCAAGACGACATCTTTTCCAGGGAGATTTCAACAAGACAATGCAAAACCACATTCTGCACACTTTACAAAGGCGTGGCTGTGGAAGAAGAGAACATGTGGAGGATTTAGAAATGAAAACTATGACTGTGACGACCCTGTACTGTTGCACACCTTAAGACCTGTTTGCAGGAAGAATGGGACAAAATAACACCTGAAACGCTTCATTGCTTGGTGTCTTCAGTCCTGAAACATCTTTTAAGTGTTGTGAGAAAGAATGGCAACATTATAAAGTGGTACATGCTTTACTGTCCCAACTTTTTTTGAAATGTGTTACAAGAATCAAAATTGTAATATCTCATCTCATTATCTGTAGCCGCTTTATCCTGTTCTGCAGGGTCGCAGGCAAGCTGGAGCCTATCCCAGCTGACTACGGGCGAAAGGCGGGGTACACCCTGGACAAGTCGCCAGGTCATCACAGGGCTGACACATAGACGCAGACAACCATTCACACCTACGGTCAATTTAGAGTCACCAGTTAGCCTAACCTGCATGTCTTTGGACTGTGGGGGAAACCGGAGCACCCGGAGGAAACCCATGCGGACACGGAGACAACGTGCAAACTCCGCACAGAAAGGCCCTCGCCGGCCACGGGGCTCGAACCCAGACCTTCTTGCTGTGAGGCGACAGCGCTAACCACTACACCACCGTGCTGCCCATGTGTTACAAGAATCAAAATTGTAATATGTTTATTTAAAAAAACAAAAAGAACAAAACAGGACAGTTAATGAGGTAAAGCATCAAATTATGTGCTGCTGTGTTGTTTTGAATGCAATACAGGTCAAAGATTACTTAGAAATCATGTTCATTCATAAATCAAAAATCATGTTTTCAGTTTTAGTTTCAATTTCAAAATACCGTCCCAACGTTTTCTGATTTGGGGATGTAAAAAATAACTTGGAACAACTCAGGTTCTACGTGCATAAAAATACCAGTGAGCACCGTCCTGTCCAAAATTCCCCTTGGGTACTTTAAGTGATCTTTATTGAGCCGCGTATGTGTGTGTGTGTGTGTGTATTACTATAACACTATGGTAATACAGTCCAGATATTAGACAGGTTTCATTAAAGAGTGAGCATGTGTGTGTGTGTGTGAGAAGCAGCCATTCAGCCAGCCTTTGCGTGCTCCTGTAGAGTTCGAGTTCAACTTGAGGGAAATCAGAGACTGCACAACATATTTGCTAATTGCCTCTTCTTATCTACTGCACTCTCGCTGTGCCTTTTAATCTTTAATGATGAGTTGTAAAAGCCAGGCTCGAATTAAGCCTTTAGGACCAGGCTAAAAAGAACTTGCAATAGCAGCGGTGAGTAAATCATTTTCATCAGTAATCAAGAGTACCATTTGTTTAAAATGCACATTAATACATAAACAAGAATTAAATGCGATATTCTATAATACTAGTCATGACCGTATAAAATCACTCCATCGTATCTGTTACAATCCTGTAAACAGCTCTTGCATTCATGATAAAATAACTGAAGTACTATACATCCCTCTGGCTTCCTGAAATGTAGATGGAAAAAAAAGACAGGTGGTAAGGATTCAATATTACATCCTATTGATACCACACCAGGTCATTTTTCATCATTTGGACTGGTTGCACATGAGCTATTCCTAGATTCCTAGTTCTTACACTCTTAAATACAGTAGTAGCATCGTCCTCCAAGGCCAAATAGAGACAGGTACATACTGTTGCAGCCGCGACTTGGCCTAATGGTTAGCATGTCCGCCTCTTGATTGGGAGATAGGGAGTTCTACTCACGGTCGGGTCATACCAAAAACCATCATAAAAATGGTACCTACTACCGTCTGGCAAGGCACGTTGCAATATAGATGTGAGTGGGGAAGTCAAACTTTCGCGGTTACCAGAGGACTAGCCCCCCCACTGTAACCCTAGCTGTATAAGGGAGAGGCTGAGGGCCTAACGGTAGCAACCAGAAGAATAAGAACTTCAAGAAGGATATAAAAGTAAAGCTGGTGAAGAAACAAAGGTGTATAGGTGCTTTAATACAACCCCGATTCCAAAAAAGTTGGGACAAAGTACAAATTGTAAATAAAAACGGAATGCAATAATTTACAAATCTCAAAAACTGATATTGTATTCACAATAGAACATAGACAACATATCAAATGTCAAAAGTGAGACATTTTGAAATTTCATGCCAAATATTGGCTCATTTGAAATTTCATGACAGCAACACATCTCAAAAAAGTTGGGACAGGGGCAATAAGAGGCTGGAAAAGTTAAAGGTACAAAAAAGGAACAGCTGGAGGACCAAATTGCAACTCATTAGGTCAACTGGCAATAGGTCATTAACATGACTGGGTATAAAAAGAGCATCTTGGAGTGGCAGCGGCTCTCAGAAGTAAAGATGGGAAGAGGATCACCAATCCCCCTAATTCTGCGCCGACAAATAGTGGAGCAATATCAGAAAGGAGTTCGACAGTGTAAAATTGCAAAGAGTTTGAACATATCATCATCTACAGTACATAATATCATCAAAAGATTCAGAGAATCTGGAAGAATCTCTGTGCGTAAGGGTCAAGGCCGGAAAACCATACTGGGTGCCCGTGATCTTCGGGCCCTTAGACGGCACTGCATCACATACAGGCATGCTTCTGTATTGGAAATCACAAAATGGGCTCAGGAATATTTCCAGAGAACATTATCTGTGAACACAATTCACCGTGCCATCCGCCATTGCCAGCTAAAACTCTATAGTTCAAAGAAGAAGCCGTATCTAAACACGATCCAGAAGCGCAGACGTCTTCTCTGGGCCAAGGCTCATTTAAAATGGACTGTGGCAAAGTGGAAAACTGTTCTGTGGTCAGACGAATCAAAATTTGAAGTTCTTTATGGAAATCAGGGACGCCGTGTCATTCGGACTAAAGAGGAGAAGGACGACCCAAGTTGTTATCAGCGCTCAGTTCAGAAGCCTGCATCTCTGATGGTATGGGGTTGCATTAGTGCATGTGGCATGGGCAGCTTACACATCTGGAAAGACACCATCGATGCTGAAAGGTATATCCAGGTTCTAGAGCAACATATGCTCCCATCCAGACGACGTCTCTTTCAGGGAAGACCTTGCATTTTCCAACATGACAATGCCAAACCACATACTGCATCAATTACAGCATCATGGCTGCGTAGAAGAAGGGTCCGGGTACTGAACTGGCCAGCCTGCAGTCCAGATCTTTCACCCATAGAAAACATTTGGCGCATCATAAAACGGAAGATACGACAAAAAAGACCTAAGACGGTTGAGCAACTAGATTCCTACATTAGACAAGAATGGGTTAACATTCCTATCCCTAAACTTGAGCAACTTGTCTCCTCAGTCCCCAGACGTTTACAGACTGTTGTAAAGAGAAAAGGGGATGTCTCACAGTGGTAAACATACCGTAGCCTTGTCCCAACTTTTTTGAGATGTGTTGTTGTCATGAAATTTAAAATCACCTAATTTTTCTCTTTAAATGATACATTTTCTCAGTTTAAACATTTGATATGCCATCTATGTTTTATTCTGAATAAAATATGGAATTTTGAAACTTCCACATCATTGCATTCCGTTTTTATTTACAATTCATACTTTGTCCCAACTTTTTTGGAATCAGGGTTGTATAATTGATAACAGGAACCAATTTATTCCCACAACATTAAATATCACTATAAATTCAGAAAAAAGTATGAAGTTCTTTAATTAATACGAAGCGTAATCATTGGCAAATTTTTGTGGTATAAGAGGAATAAAACACTCTGGGATGTACTCATCTCATCTCATCATCTCTAGCCGCTTTATCCTTCTACAGGGTCGCAGGCAAGCTGGAGCCTATCCCAGCTGACTACGGGCGAAAGGCGGGGTACACCCTGGACAAGTCGCCAGGTCATCACAGGGCTGACACATAGACACAGACAACCATTCACACTCACATTCACACCTACGCTCAATTTAGAGTCACCAGTTAACCTAACCTGCATGTCTTTGGACTGTGGGGGAAACTGGAGCACCTGGAGGAAACCCACGCGGACACGGGGAGAACATGCAAACTCCACACAGAAAGGCCCTCGCCGGCCCCGGGGCTCGAACCCAGGACCTTCTTGCTGTGAGGCGACAGCGCTAACCACTACACCACCGTGCCGCCCTCTGGGATGTACTGTTATATGAAAACAATGACCAGAATGAGTTACACTGGGTCTTCACATGATATCTACCTGTATTATACATATGATAATGTCTGAAAATGGAGCTGCTGTTCATCCAAACCCTGACTGTAATGATCCCTCAAAGCGTCAGTATCGCAGTCCTAGTCTTGGTTATGAATTGGTCAGAAAATTCATGGTATCAAGCATCCCTCCTGAGACGTGGTTGATTATGCAGTACTGAAAAACACATCTGGTGTTTTGCACCAGGGCCGACAGTGGGAGTGTGTGGCTGTGTACTGTTTATCTGCTCACTCTCTGTAAATGTGGTAATCGAGGCAGTGTGTGGTCAGCCCTGTGTTATATGAGACGGAGGAGAACGAGGAGATGCAGAAAGACCTGAGCTAAACACAACGCCCTGTTAAGTGCTCAGAAGAAAAAAAAAACTGATCAACAAGACTGCGTGTGAGGGTGACCCTATGGTCGCCCTTGTCCGAAGCGTAGACGGAGGAGAGGGAGGAAGCGAATCGATCGAGTTCGGGAAAGAAGCAGCCAAGGCACAGCTGACCTCCACGGCTGCTCTACATAGCTGACACAATGATAAACACGAGCCTGTGTCCTCTCACTTTCAGAGCAGAGAAACACACAACGTGCAGAGAGAGAGAAAGAGAGAAAACTCTCTCTTGAAATGAATCTTTTCAGAAATTCACAAGTTCATCTGAAATGCATTTTAAATCATATAGTGGGGCTTAGATGCTACACTCCAAGCCTAGACCTAGCAAGAATTAGCATATTCACAAAGCAATTCACACAACAATGGAAAGACACCAATGCTTATACACACACACACACACACACACACACACACACACACTGTCTATGTTGACGATTCAAAGCCAGGCTTCATGAATACTAATTCTAAACCTGTACTTTTCATAAATGTACATGTTACAGGTCAGAATTGTAGGTCAGGCGGAATTTTTCGACCTAGGTTTGAATTTTTAACTCAGTTCATAATTTGCTACTTGTATTAGGAGGACTTACTATATCTAGGGTTAGGATTTGGGAAGACTTTCCTTATGTCCGAAATCACTCACTCGTTCACTACTCGGGGACTATATCGTGAGCTCATTGGTAAAATGAAAAAACACTTTCAGACACTACTCCGGCGGCACGGTGGTGTAGTGGTTAGCGCTGTCGCCTCACAGCAAGAAGGTCCGGGTTCGAGCCCCGTGGCCGGCGAGGGCCTTTCTGTGTGGAGTTTGCATGTTCTCCCCGTGTCCGTGTGGGTTTCCTCCGGGTGCTCCGGTTTCCCCCACAGTCCAAAGACATGCAGGTTAGGTTAACTGGTGACTCTAAATTGAGCGTAGGTGTGAATGTGAGTGTGAATGGTTGTCTGTGTCTACAGTATGTGTCAGCCCTGTGATGACCTGGCGACTTGTCCAGGGTGTACCCCGCCTTTCGCCCGTAGTCAGCTGGGATAGGCTCCAGCTTGCCTGCGACCCTGTAGAAGGATAAAGCGGCTAGAGATAATGAGATGAGATATTATTATAGCATTTTTCACAAATTGCTCCCATCATTTCGCCGGTTTGTTTACATTCTAAGCGGAAATAATTTTGTCGGACGTTTTGTATAAAGTGTGTGTTTATCGAATTTGCAAAAAAATTAAAAAATAAAAAGGCTCCGTTTCTCAAAATCCAGTGAATGTGGATAGAATAAAACAGTTATTCCATTCAATCTCAGTGCTCCGTGCCTCGTCGGCTATCAGCTCATGTACGACTTTCGTGGAATAACTGTTAATTACACTGCTTCACTTTATTATTATCCATTAAACCCAGACTGGTTTCAGTGCTTCTTACATGTATTACCTTTTAACTCCTTGCTCTAAGATCCTACTGGGACTCTAAGCCTTTGAGGTATTAAGCATATAGAGTATAGCGCTAGTATTAACTGTAAAACATAAATGCTGTGTGTGGTATATGTAAAAGAAGAGATTTAGATTATCCCAATGACTAAAAATAATTTCAAAAATTTCTCAACATTTCCCCATTCACCTTAAAGTTTCACATTTGAGAGTATTTAAAATGAATACACTGAAAGAAAAATGCTAAAATATCAGATGTTCAAAAATTGTTGATACTGTACATAGTTCTACTATACCGTATATGTCAGTTTAAAGTCCAATGAAAAAGTTCTAAGTGAGCCACAACTAAATGTCTCGGAAGAACCAACAGAGGAGTTATAACACCATCAGTCAATCTTAGAGGTCAAAGAAGGACATCTTGAACATCTTGCACGTTAATCTAGACTGTGTTATATCACTTCTGTCTGGTGTGCTCAAGAAGATGGTGTGACAAATCTCATGCTTGATTTAATTACTGAAACTTATTCTGAGTCCTGGAACATAGAACATTTTATTATTTTCATCAGCTTTGTTGGAGGAGGCTATGTTTTTGCCTCAGTGTGTTTGTCTGTTCCCAATGTACTGTAACTCAAAAAGTAGTACATTTATTTTGATGGAACGTGGAGGAAAAGTGAGTCATGGGCCAAGGAACAACTGAGTAGATTTTAAGGCAAATCCAGATATATATGTGGATCCAGGATCCCGATATGTATACAGATCCGGGATTGTTTTGCCTTTTCCCAACATAACTCAAAATGTCATGAACGGATTTGGATGAAATTTGGTGGAAAGTTGAGCCATGGGCCAAGGAACAATTGATTAGATTTTGATGCAAATCTGGATATGTATGTGGATCTAGGATCCAGATATGTATGCAGATCTAGGATTTATTATTATTATTATTATTATTATTATTTTGCCTTTTCCCAAATGTAACTCAAAAAGTCATGGATGGATTTGGATGAAATTTGGTGGAAAGTTGAGCCATGGGCCAAGGAACAATTGCTTAGATTTTGATGCAAATCTGGATATGTATGTGGATCCAGAATCCAAATATGTATGCGGATCTAGGATTTTTTTTTTTTTTTTTTGCCTTTTCCCAACGTAACTCAAAAAGTCATGAACAGATTTGGATGAAATTTGGTGTATATGTAGCTTTATTATTATCCCAGTTTCAAGTGATTTGATTCTGATGTTGATAATATGTGGCTTTGCAGAGGTATGCACTCTATCGTGTACTCTTTTAGTTTTATTTTAAAGTAAAATAAAAAGACAGTGAATCAAAAATATTTTGGGGTTCAGAGTAAGTGTGAATATTCGATTCAATTTCATTTGCACTATAGCAATTTTAACAACGAACATGGGAACAAAGCAGCTTAACAGAAATCTGGATATAGATCGATTTAGATCCCAAATGAATGATCCATAGACAACATGAGAAACCTTGCGAGGACCTGGGTGACATCAGATAGTGAGATTACACTACCGTTCAAAAGTTTAGGGTCACTTTGAAATTTCCTTATTTTTGAAAGAAAAAGCACTGTTCTTTTCAGTGAAGATCACTTTAAACTAATCAGAAATCCACTCTATACATTGCTAATGTGGTAAATGACTATTCTAGCTGCAAATGTCTGGTTTTTGGTGCAATATCTCCATAGGTGTATAGAGGCCCATTTCCAGCAACTATCACTCCAGTGTTCTAATGGTACAATGTGTTTGCTCATTGCCTCAGAAGGCTAATGGATGATTAGAAAACCCTTGTACAATCATGTTAGCACAGCTGAAAACAGTTGAGCTCTTTAGAGAAGCTATAAAACTGACCTTCCTTTGAGCAGATTGAGTTTCTGGAGCATCACATTTGTGGGGTCGATTAAATGCTCAAAATGGCCAGAAAAATGTCTTGACTATATTTTCTATTCATTTTACAACTTACGGTGGTAAATAAAAGTGTGACTTTTCATGGAAAACACAAAATTGTCTGGGTGACCCCAAACTTTTGAACGGTAGTGTATACATCATTACACAATACAAGTGTAAAGACAGACAGTACTGAGTTTGTTGAAAGTATGAGCAGATTACAATGAGAGTCCTGGGATGAGCATAGGACAGTCTTTATGATTACAGCAGCAGTACATGGGTACAAATCTACAGCATTGAGATTTGGAAGAGATTCCACTGAGATAAGCTGCGACTTGGTGATAAACTTTATGGGAAGTGCAAATCTTTATGGAATCCATGCGAGACTGTCTTTTCGCAGTAAAAAATTGTTCAACTCACATGGTGCTGAACCTTTTTCTAATTGTGTCTTACTGCGGCAGTACAGACCCGAAAACCAGACAGCTCATAGCATAGAGCGTTGCTGATCATAAATCTTCAGCTTGAGAAATGACCCTGAAGTGTGTATATGGTGTGTATACAGGTGGGAGTATATCTGTGTCAGTGAGTGAGTGTGTATGTGTAGCGCTCAAAGTACGAGAATGAGTCATAACATCATCAGTCAAGATTTGTCGACCAAAAGACCTTGTCACTGAGGCCAACCCAGTTCCAGTGTAACCCAATGGTGTATACAGTGTGTGAACATACAGTATATGGGAGAGAGGATAAAAAAAAAGCTTTGTGACATATAGGTGTGTGTATGTATGTGCATGCTGTATTTGAACTGAAATAGCATCGACCCCAACTCTCTATTTATAGACACCATTGAATCAATATCAGCAAGCGGTGGTTTAAGAACAACCCCGATCGCCTTAACAAGGCCGCGAGGGACTCTGTACACTGGCATCCTTCACACTACTAAAGCAAAATCAGTCATTACTGGATCTCGTGGCCTGGCGCGCTATCTGAACACGACCTCATCGTTTCACCCGGGCCTAATTACTAACAGCTTGCGTATAAATACAGCGTGTCCTTGCTGTCACAGAGATCTGATTGGTGCGACAGTCTGACACGTTTCACAGTCACACCTCCTTATCCGCTATATTCGCATCAATTTCTCATCCTCTTCCTCTCTCTCTTTTCTTCTCACAGAAAAATAAACTGTTATTACTCTGGCTTAAGAAGCTTGTGCCAAGCCACCCACTCACAGCAAGCAGACGAGAAAAAAGCAGACAGCTACGATTTCACTTGTCAGCGCAGCAACACATCTCCTGTCGCTGGTTTAGGACAAAACTCCAACGGTTTTATTTCATCACGAAACTGTGATGTTTCGCTATGATGAAACACTGGATGTTCAGCAGGAGAAAGTCAAAGGGCTCTATTTTTGTGATCATATTTTCGTGAACAAAAATAAAGGGGTTCGCAAAACTCGCAAAATAATTCTTTTTATAGCCTTCAGCGCAGGTATGTTGACTGGGGTGTAAAAATACCTTATCAAGAGGTGGGGTTTAGATATGCTGCTGCTGCTTCACCCATGCCAGTACAACCTTTTTTTTTTTAACCCAAGACACCAAAAGGGCACCTCATCTCATCTCATCTCATCTCATTATCTGTAGCCGCTTTATCCTGTTCTACAGGGTCGCAGGCAAGCTGGAGCCTATCCCAGCTGACTACGGGCGAAAGGCGGGGTACACCCTGGACAAGTCGCCAAGTCATCACAGGGCTGACACATAGACACAGACAACCATTCACACTCACATTCATACCTACGGTCAATTTAGAGCCACCAGTTAACCTAACCTGCATGTCTTTGGACTGTGGGGGAAACCGGAGCACCCGGAGGAAACCCACGCGGACATGGGGAGAACATGCAAACTCCACACAAAAAGGCCCTCGCCAGCCACGGGGCTCGAACCCAGACCTTCTTGCTGTGAGGCGACAGCGCTAACCACTACACCACCACGCTGTCCCAAAACGGCACCTAATAGGCAAAATATAAATAATAAGAACAGCTATTAATTTTTACGAGTCCACCACGAATTCAAAAAATAGTCAACGAGTCATTTTTTCCATCGCTAATTTAGGGTCGTTAATTTGTGCAGCCAAGAACAAATCAAACCGCGCTTCAATTAACAGCCGTACGCAGGCTACAAATTACTTTTCCAGCTTCACTGCTTTTTATACGACACTGTTAATGACGAAAGTAAATAAATCAGTGCTATAAATGTGCAAAATAATAAATCTGTGGATCATTTTTTAAACATGCACTTTTTAAAATGCAATCAAGTGGATGACGTAGCGGGTCATTTGAAAGCAGTAATTTTGGAACTGAGGGCGCACAGGATGGAAGCTCATGCCCATCAACAAAATCTAACGAGTTCCTTTTTTTGAACTGAAACTGAAGCATCTACATGTCTACAGCACTGTCTCGGAGGTTTTATGCCATGTTCAAATCCGACAGTCTTTGGAAAAACAGGTTCGAAACTATCTGAGTGGCACTGCATAGCGATGTGCAACCCGCGGCTCTGAATGCATCCTTTGTCAAAGAAACAGAATTCAGTATGCTACAGTGGATAAAATACAATACAGTATTTTATTTAAATTGTATAGAGATTGAAAGGACAACAAAAATATTACCGTATTTTTGGGACTATAAGGTACACTTAAAATCCTTAAATTTTCTCAAAAATTGACAGTGCACCTTATAATCCAGCGCGCCTTATGTATGATTACTTGTTGTGCTTACTGACCGATTTTATGTGGTACAATGCGCTTGAAAATTTGTCGAAATGTGTAAGTACAACTTTGGTAAGCAACGAAGCCGCTCCACTCAATGGATATTCGGAGCATTATGGTACGCTGTGTCACTACCTGATCGGCCCCGTAACAGGACCCCTGAGCAGTCTACAATACTGCCTGACTGTAATGTCTAAACTAAAAGTGCATTCATGTAAGGCAGCCCGGGCCCGGAGTACACGCTAGCAACAATAAACCAATCAGAGAACAGTATTTAGTACGGTTACCCCTGCCACTTTTTATACGTAATATACGTACTGTGCTTCAACATTATATTACAGTACATTTGTGTGTACGTAAAAGGACCCCCAAAATGGCACCTGTTAAGAGGCATGCTTACGAAGCGGGTTTCAAGCGGGTTGGAAGAGGAATGAATCAATAAGTGAGTGTATTTTTCTGTACCGGTATTTGTTGTTACAACTGAGTGGAATAAAGTTTGATTTACTGGACTGTGTTGTTTTGCTTAATGCGCCTTACAATCCAGTGCGCCTTATGTGTGAACATAGACACGTTAATTCACAGTGCACCATATAATCCGGTGTGCCTTATTGCCCGAAAAATACGGTAATGAGAGGATCACTTCAAGAACAGTCTACAATGTAGTGTTGTAGTACTTGAGTCTGGTCTCAAGACCACTTTTTGAAGGTCTCGGTCTTGTCTTGGATTCAACCACCTTTTTACGATGTCTTATCTTGGTCTCGGACATAGAGGACTTGAGATTTTATTTCGAGAACAGTCAAGACCACAACTGTGGGGATTTCACTAAATTGCCTGTGTATTGTCTGAATTATTTGTTAACACTGTTACTGGGATGTAAAATTTTCTGCTTCAAATCCGACCACTAACGTGACTCATTGCTAATTTGAAAAATTTCTTCCTGTCAATGGCCGTCACCCTGCCCTGCCCCGCCCTCCTTCACACACACACTGGTCTGGTCCTGGTCTTGACTCGGTCTCGCCTTGCTCTGGTCTTGGTCTTGACTTGATCTCAAACCTTCAAAGTCTTGGTCTCGATGCACTTTGTTCTTGGTCATGACTTGGTCTTGGTTTAGGTGGCCTTGACTACAACACTACCACAATAAACAACTGACTGCAGAATTGACATTATCTTCTCGGAAATAATTCCAAACTAACAAAGTACATTTAGCTGCTTCCTTTACCATTTGCCCATCTGTTTTATCCACCGGTCTGACTAGTCAACGCCCCCCACAGCAGCATCTAATGTCATCAGCTGTCCATCGCTAGCAATGATGACTGCTTCATTAGGATGTGCAGAAACGCAGCTGGACCATGAGGCCCACAACAGAGCGACAGAGTCGCCCACAACGGTGGCACAAATGGCCCGGCTGAGCTGCCATGGAATGTCTGGCCTCATGAGCTCTCGTATACTATTCTCCTCTCCTAATGAAGTGCCTTGCACAGTCAGGTAAGACAAACGATGTTGTGCCCCCATCGTGTTGTCTCTCTGCGCCTCCAGACCTGATGACAAGTGGTGCACAAAAGTGCCACAGACCTGATGGGTATGGAAGTTGCCCCGCAGTGACAACTGACTTGCTGAGTGATGCCATCCATTGGCCATTTGAATATCTCTTTCGCATGCCATCTGGTGGTGCACCATTGACCCTGTTGGATTCATCTACCACATTGCACCAAAAAGCGCCTTGCTGCCAGCACCTTATTGGTGATGTACTATTTAACCCATAGCTGGAACCCAGGCAGGTGCTACCACTCTGGGTCAGAGTAGACCCGGGAGCAATGGTGATTAAGGGGTAACTCCACTTTCCCCAATACTCAAGTCCTCCCAGACCTGAGACTCACCACTGGTTGCAGTTTAAAGTCATACCCAGGACCATACAACTAATGAATGTAATATTTGACTAGTCTATGCGACTCCTTATCAATTTGCTGAATAAAGAATGCCTTTCACATTCAACTATCAAACCAAGCCATTCAAAATTGAACCACGCCATGCCACTGCATGAATTACAATAAGCGTCTTGACTCACAGAGATTCCTGTAGCTTTTTTTTTTTTTTTTAATTTTGCTCAACTCAGTGAACCCTGCTTGCTCTGCTGGAGAGAACAGGTTTGGAGAAGAAATCTTAAAGATGTGGAACAATATGTATGCAAATGATGCCATCTGGATGCGTCACCAGGGAATACACATGCACTCTTTATGATTTATGGAAATTCATCGGCCACTTATATATTCTTTAATTGAGCAAAAACCCATAGAGGAATTACCGGGCTCTTTTTTTAAAATAAAGATTTACACTTGTTTGCCCGATCCATCTTTCCAATGGTGGCGAATGGGCTGTTACAGTAAAATAAAGAAAGAACGGTGAAATCAAATAAAGCTAGGTAAATTTTCGTGTGTTTCCCGCAAACACTATGAATTGCTCTATGAGGATCCAAGCTTATGAATCAGAAATTACTTTAAATAGCCATTTTCTGTTTTTCTTTTTTTTTAGCTTTTAAACACGTTGTGGTGATTGATGTGTTATTACTGTATCATAACTCTATCCTTTTGCACAACAGTTGCACACTGGTGGAAGATAGAAGGCGGTGTAATAGTGGTATAAGCAGGTTTGGCTATTCTAAGTATACTGAGATAGAGAATTGCAGTTCGATGAATCATGGAGGAGGGGTTCAAAAAACAAAAGCCTTAAGCGGTTGGTACGTTTGACCAGAGTTGGTCAATAGTGCAATCCTCTCACGGCAAAGGTAGATTCCTAGATGTTCTGGTAGATTCCTTGATTCCTAGAGCATCTGTTTTGCTCTTTATTTCTTCTCGGATTTATACACGGCATTCACACCACAGAAACAGCAGGTTTGCCAGCTGTCTGAAAAATAAACCTTTCAAAAAGAACAGACAGGCAAACATTCTCCATGTGCAACCTCCAGCTCTGATGGTGCCAAGCTTGATATATGCACCATTGGTGAAGATGACTGCTGGAGCCTCAGATTCGATTCCAATCAGTGCCGTTGCTTGTCAGTGGTAAAGAAGAATAGCCTGCCAATACTGAGCAGTTCTCACGAATTATGGACATACAGAATTAGACACCAATGAAGGGTACAGTTTTAGCTTATTCGGCTGTCCGACACCATTGCATGAGCAGCAGCTTGAAAAGATGCCACGAGGACAGCAGTGGAAGCAAATATTAGCCTTCATTATGTTTGTCTGGAGAGCAAATCACAACTGGGAGATTACAATATGCAGGACACAAGTGCAAGTGCTCGGTGTGATATTTATTTAGGGCAATCCATGAATCGTCTTCAGAATACACAACAGGTTCCTATGCGCAAGCAGGCAGCAACAGACCAGAAGAAATAATCATCATCATAACCAAAGAACAAGCAAGAGTCCAACCTGGAAAGAAGGAACTTGAAGAGCACTCAGTAGAGTGTACTGTATATCTCCGCCAAGCCACATATTATCATCATCATCATCAAAATCAAGTCACTTGAACCTAGGATAATACTAACGCTGTCCACCAAATTTCATCCAAATCCGTTCACTACTTTTTGAGTTACGTTGGGAAAAGGCAAAAAAAAAAAAAAATCCCAGATCCGCATACATATCTGGATCCTGGATCCACATACATTTCCAGATTTGCATCAAAATCTGAACAATTGTTCCATTGGCCCATGGCCTGCCTTTCCTCCAAATTTCATCAAAATCAATTCACTACTTTTTAAGTTATGTTGGGAACAGACAAACAAACAAACAACATGAATGAATGAACCCTTTATTGTCACTGTTACCAGTGAAACGGACCATCAAAAAACGGTCCATCAAAAGACTCTGTGAGTCAAGACGCTTATTGTAATTCATGCAGTGGCATGGCGTGGTTCAATTTTGAATGGCTTGATTTGATAGTTGAATGTGAAAGGCATTCTTTATTCAGCAAATTGATAAGGAGTCGCATAGACTAGTCAAATATTACATTCATTAGTTGTATGGTCCTGGGTATGACTTTAAACTGCAACCAGTGGTGAGTCTCAGGTCTGGGAGGACTTGAGTATTGGGGAAAGTGGAGTTACCCCTTAATCACCATTGCTCCCGGGTCTACTCTGACCCAGAGTGGTAGCACCTGCCTGGGTTCCAGCTATGGGTTAAATAGTGCATCACCAATAAGGTGCTGGCAGCAAGGCGCTTTTTGGTGCAATGTGATACAACCCCGATTCCAAAAAAGTTGGGACAAAGTATAAATTGTAAATAAAAACGGAATGCAATGATGTGGAAGTTTCAAAATTCCATATTTTATTCAGAATAGAACATAGATCTCATCTCATCTCATCTCATCATCTCTAGCCGCTTTATCCTTCTACAGGGTCGCAGGCAAGCTGGAGCCTATCCCAGCTGACTACGGGCGAAAGGCGGGGTACACCCTGGACAAGTCGCCAGGTCATCACAGGGCTGACACATAGACACAGACAACCATTCACACTCACACCTACGGTCAATTTAGAGTCACCAGTTAACCTAACCTGCATGTCTTTGGACTGTGGGGGAAACCGGAGCACCCGGAGGAAACCCACGCGGACACGGGGAGAACATGCAAACTCCGCACAGAAAGGCCCTCGCCGGCCCCGGGGCTCGAACCCAGGACCTTCTTGCTGTGAGGCGACAGCGCTAACCACTACACCACCGTGCCGCCTAGAACATAGATGACATATCAAATGTTTAAACTGAGAAAATGTATTGTTTAAAGAGAAAAATTAGGTGATTTTAAATTTCATGACAACACATCTCAAAAAAGTTGGGACAAGGCCATGTTTACCACTGTGAGACATCCCCTTTTCTCTTTACAACAGTCTGTAAACGTCTGGGGACTGAGGAGACAAGTTGCTCAAGTTTAGGGATAGGAATGTTAACCCATTCTTGTCTAATGTAGGATTCTAGTTGCTCAACTGTCTTAGGTCTTTTTTGTCGTATCTTCCGTTTTATGATGCGCCAAATGTTTTCTATGAATGAAAGATCTGGACTGCAGGCTGGCCAGTTCAGTACCCGGACCCTTCTTCTACGCAGCCATGATGCTGTAATTGATGCAGTATGTGATTTGGCATTGTCATGTTGGAAAATGCAAGGTCTTCCCTGAAAGAGACGTCGTCTGGATAGGAGCATATGTTGCTCTAGAACCTGGATATACCTTTCAGCATTGATGGTGTCTTTCCAGATGTGTAAGCTGCCCATGCCACACACACTAATGCAACCCCATACCATCAGAGATGCAGGCTTCTGAACTGAGCGCTGATAACAATTTGGGTCGTCCTTCTCCTCTTTAGTCCGAATGACACAACGTCCCTGATTTCCATAAAGAACTTCAAATTTTGATTCGTCTGACCACAGAACAGTTTTCCACTTTGCCACAGTCTATTTTAAATGAGCCTTGGCCCAGAGAAGACGTCTGCGCTTCTGGATCATGTTTAGATACGGCTTCTTCTTTGAACTATAGAGTTTTAGCTGGCAACAGCGGATGGCACAGTGAATTGTGTTCACAGATAATGTTCTCTGGAAATATTCCTGAGCCCATTTTGTGATTTCCAATACAGAAGCATGCCTGTATGTGATGCAGTGCCGTCTAAGGGCCCGAAGATCACGGGCACCCAGTATGGTTTTCCGGCTTTGACCCTTACGCACAGAGATTCTTCCAGATGCTCTGAATCTTTTGATGATATTATGCACTGTAGATGATGATATGTTCAAACTCTTTGCAATTTTACACTGTCGAACTCCTTTCTGATATTGCGCCACTATTTGTCGGCGCAGAATTAAGGGGATTGGTGATCCTCCTCCCATCTTTACTTCTGAGAGCCGCTGCCACTCCAAGATGCTCTTTTTATACCCAGTCATGTTAATGACCTATTGCTAATTGACCTAATGAGTTGCAATTTGGTCCTCCAGCTGTTCCTTTTTTGTACCTTTAACTTTTCCAGCCTCTTATTGCCCCTGTCCCAACTTTTTTGAGATGTGTTGCTGTCATGAAATTTCAAATAAGCCAATATTTGGCATGAAATGTCAAAATGTCTCACTTTCGACATTTGATATGTTGTCTATGTTCTATTGTGAATACAATATCACTTTTTGAGATTTGTAAATTATTGCATTCCGTTTTTATTTACAATTTGTACTTTGTCCCAAGTTTTTTGGAATCGGGGATGTAGAGGAATCCAACAGGGTCAATGGCGCACCACCAGATGGCATGTGAAAGAGCTACTCAAATGGCCAATGGATGGCATCACTCGGCAAGTCAGTTGTCACTGCAGGGTAACTTCCATACCCATCAGGTCTGTGGCACTTTTGTGCACCACTTGTCATCAGGTCTGGAGGTGCAGAGAGACAACATGATGGGGGCACAACATCGTTTATCTTACCTGACTGTGCAAGGCACTTCATTAGGAGAGGAGAATAGTATACGAGAGCTCATGAGGCCAGACATTCTATGGCAGCTCAGCCGGGCTATTTGCACCACCGTTGTGGGCGACTCTTTTGATGGTCCAAAAAATGGAGGCAGAAATATAACCTCCTCCAAGAAAGTTGGTGGTGGTAATTAGGACTCAGATGTACAGACATAAAGCTTGATAAGACTTCATAATAAGACAAAGAAGCAACAGACAAAACACAGAGCAGGTACATACAATTGGGAAACAAACCAATGGCAAGTCAAGCAAGAGACAAGACCAGAACCACAACAAAGCACATTTAAAACTCCCTGACCACCTTCAAGCACAGACTGAAGGCTACACCTCTCCCCTTCTTCCCTGTCCACTGTGTAACTGCATTTCGGTCTAGACCAACCCAGGCCATGGACGGTCTAGCCTGGGGTTAGCCGTTTTGAGTTCTATTTATTTATACTTTACAATGGTTGGTTTGTTTCCTTGGCTGATTGAGTATTGGTATTTCAACAGAATATTGCACTAGGTATTGCTGTCACTTGTTCAGCTGGCACTAGAACTTTCTTGTCTGGAAGTTTAGTACTTCATGTACCTGACTTTTGCACTCATTGTACGTTGCTCTGGATAAGCACATCTGCTAAATGCCATGTAATGTAATGTGGGCAGCACAGCGGTGTAGTGGTTAGCACTGTTGCCTCACAGCAAGAAGGTTCTGGGTTTGAGCCCAGCTGCCAATGGGGCCTTTTTGTGTGGAGTTTGCATGTTCTCCCCGTGTCCGCGTAGGTTTCCTCTGGGTGCTACGGTTTCCCCCACAGTCCAAAGACATGCAGGTTAGGCTAACTGGTGGCTCTAAATTGACCGTAGGTGTGAATGTGAGTGTGAATGGTTGTTTGTCTCTGTGTCAGCACTGTGATGATCTGGTGACTTGTCCAGGGTGTACCCCGCCTTTCGCCCATAGTCAGCTGGGATAGGCTCCAGCTTGCCCGCGACCCTGCACAGGATAAGCAGTTACGGATAATGGATGGATGGATGCATGTAGATATAAATATGATTGTTTATGAGGACAGCTGGTGGTTTGTAAAATGCTAGCTACTCGTAATGTCGCGAGCCAAATCATCTTGCTTGCTGATAGAAATAGCATTGCAATTACACTTTTTCAGTAAACAGTGAAGAGAAGCAAGAAAGAAAAGGAGGACAAATTACAAATCAGGAATCGGTGTAATACACATTTAGTATTGTGGTCATATCAGGTCGCATCACACCACCCAGCTGCTGATTTATTTTCTAAAACCGCACACATGCAAGTGTTTTATTCAGTACTTATTGCATTATCCTCTAGTGTCATGTGAATATTCTGATCAATTAATGCGATACAATATGATGTTTTATTATACATACAGGGCACTTTTTCGATGGAGTAAAAACGTGTTCTATTCCCTTCTAGCAGGTTTCCTTCATTTGGTTTGATAGCATGCAATATCGTTCGCATATCGCTTACCCTACGTGTATTACGCCACTCTACCCAATGGAGAATGAGTGTTGAATATGGTTTACGATATTGCATGGTTGTCAAGACAACATGACGTCACACGTCAGAGATGTAAAACTTCCACGCAAGCAAGCGACTGGGACAATTTGTAAACAAACATGGCCGCCAGGTTTGCTTTGTTAAATACGGAAGACTTTGAGAGAATTTTGAAATAGAAAGATGTGTTGAACACCCGGAAGGATTGTGTATGAATAAAAATAATAATAATATTGGCTGGTGTTGAGTGGTATATCAGATATATTCCATTTAGCTACACTTCTTCAACTCGTCCAGTATCATGTGAGCTGAATGGAATATCACTACGTTCAGACTGCAACCTGAAACGACCCATATCCGATTTGTTGTGAAATCCGATTTTTTTGTTAGGCCGTTCACATTACCAATTATATGAGACTTGTATGCGATCTCCAATATGAACGGAAAACGACCCAAAAGTGTCCCGCATGCGCAAATTGACACGTAATAAGCACATCTACGTAATACGTAAACAAAAAAAAGCGCACTCTTCATGTTTAATGATTTCTTTTTTTTTTTGTTTAATTATCTGGTTAGTGTTAAAGTGTGAGGTCTCGTGTGTGTTTTTGTTTCTGAACTGAAATGAAAACGTGTAGCCTGGTAACGAGGGTTGACTCCTAAATGTCTCTCTAATTTCTATATAAGTGCACTACATGTTACTGGGAAGTAATGGATTTTTAAACTCTATATAGTGCACTCGAGCTTCAGTAGGCAGTCATTTGGGATACGGCCGCTGTATTACCAAACTCTTAATTCAGGCTTAATAATTTGCACATATTTATTTTGTCATATTAATAAACTTTTTCTACATTTTTATAAATATTTATTTAGATTGTTTATAGCCAGCTGAATTCTGCAACTTCTCTCAGCGCTGGCTCAAGGTGCAGAAACACCAGTGCAGTTTGCTATGGAGATGAGGCGAGACCTGGCGATGTGGTTTTTGTGGCGGCGGCGGAACTCACACAATAATCTGATTAATGTGGGCAGCAGAGTAATGAGACCGAAGGGTTGTGGATGTCTGATAAAAAAGAAAAAACTAACAATATTCAATATAAGACATAATGAACATAATCGAAAGAGACCGAAGGTGTCAAATTACTGGAAATTTTCAGAACAATCTTATAATCTTGTAATACAGGATGGTTTAAGTTATAAATCAGTTATAGAAACTGTTTTATTTAATCAGGCTAACAGATCAACATCCAGGTCCCTACCAAATCCACCATTAGCTTGATCAATTCTATAAAAGTCTATTTAAATTCTGAAAACTGTACAAATGTTGTTGTTTTCCACCAAAGAGGCGGGATTAGCCAACACAGAATAGTGACGTTTGTCTCTTGTTGATGATGTGTAGGTCGCATGAATGCGACCTGTCCGGTCAGACTGCAGTCGCATGTGAAAATAACGGATATGCATCGGAATTAGGACCACATATCCAAGCGGCCTGGGTCGCATGTGAAAAAATCGGATCTGTGTCGTTCAGATTGTCAATAACAAATCGGATACAGGTCGCATATGGGCAAAAAAATTGGATATGGGTCGTTTCAGGGTGCAGTCTGAACGTAGTCTATATCTGATAGACTACTCAACGCCAGTCAAAATTATTTAAATATCAAGAAGACCTTCCTTCGCTGTTTGACGTTTTGTCTTGGGCACAAAATCAAAACGCACCTCAACACAGGTTAAAGGAAACATGTCAGTGCACTGGGTGGAACCATGAGGGAATCATGTGTTTTGGACCCTATAAAGAATCCCCAGCGTTAATCAAAGTGCTCAGTGTCATCACTCCAGCATAATTCTGTATTCCTCCAGCAGTGGAGAGAAACAAAATCTCCCACACAGTGTTTTCCTGTTTTAATGAACTGCCATTTTAATGGGATTATCTCAGGCGGAAATCAGCACCGCAGCAGATGTCCAGTGTGTGTCGTTCCCTCCGCAGGGTTTCAGAGGCATTTCTGGGTCTTTGGTGGCGATCAGATTCCTATTTGGCTTGGGAATACATTTCAAAGGCGGCATTCAAAAAAAAATAACACTTTCATTTCAGATGCACGATTAAAGTAGCTTAAATATGCACGAAAAATTAACCAAGCATCGTTATGTGCTTCATAAAGCCTTCATACTGTACAGTACATATTTGTTCAGCAGTGCAAGATATTTTTATACACAGTCATAACTCCATTCATTAAGGAGACGCAATAATGAAGATGTTTTGCTAATGTAAATAGGGTATAATTGGTGGAGATTAAAAAAAAAAGGAAAGGGAAGATAGAAGCTTATCTCTGATGAAATTTAATCACCGACTTTAAACAGGGTTATTTTTCTCGCGTCCAATTTGTACACGACACTAAGCAATATTTAATTCTCCTCACTTCACTGCACAAGTAATGCCCTCTAATCTGACAACACAGTGAATCACAGAGAGAGAGAGAGAGAGAGAGAGAGAGAGAGAGAATAGAAAGGAGAGAAAAGCATGAGGAGCAAATGCATTTTTAAAAATCCAGTAAAAGGCAAATTAGTCGTAGCAATAGAACGTTCCACATCGTAAACTGAAGAAATGTAAAAGTTTTGACGCCGCATGAAGTCCTGAGCGTGTTCTCCGTCTGCACCCTTCACCTTCACGTAGGCGGCTTCTGTACCGAACTCTTTCTAATGCGCTGCCAGACAACGGAGTGACTGTCATTGGAGAAAAGTTGTGCAAGAAATCCAAACTTTTACCTCTTTTCCACACCTACTGTATATACAGTAGAGTTTATGAGTAATTGGGCAGTGACACGGTTGTGCAGGATGTGCAGAATGGAGCTGGGCAAAAATGTAAATATCAGTTATGCTTTAGAAACTCTGCTCAAGAGAACGGTCGCTGATACACTACATGCTACACTGCTAAAGTACTTAAAGCTAAGCGGCTTTCGATTTCATAAAATCAGTGAAATTTAGTTCCCTCTGAAATTTGGTCACTGTGATATATGATTATTTCTGTAATATCGTACAAAATATCAGGCCATTCTGTGGCTGGGAGGTTATTTAATTTGAGGGGATTCCCGAGCAAATAATGTGCATAAAATCGCTCGCTTTGCGCAGTCAGGCAGACAGAGGAAGTCCGTGTGTGTGCGCATGCGCAGGTTTACCTTTGAGTGTGCACTGACAGTTCCATCATTCTGTCGCTAAATGAACAGCTGATCACACCGAGGTGCTCGCTGAGCGCCAATATTTATTAGTTTGGTTCTGCGTTTCCTTTCCTTCGTATATAACATAACGTCTTTTCTTCTCGCTTTCTTTCCGTTACTCTAGTCGGTCTTTCATGTTTCATTCGCACACTCACGTCCTCCATTTTTCTCTCCTGTTTCAAATTTGTTTCCCACAATGCCTTGCATGGATGGGGAAAGCCCACCATGTGATGCATGACGCAGTATTTTGAATTGGGTCATGGTGAAGCAGGAAAAAATAGCGGAAAATTTAGGGCCATGTGGCCAATTTTTTAAAAATAATAAAACTGGAAGTCTGTGATTCGAATTCAGTAGCTTTCAGTCCACTAAACAAAAATAATTGGGTGTCAGGGAAAATTCTTTTTACAACCATGATTCCAAAAAAGTTGGGACAAAGTACAAATTGTAAATAAAAACGGAATGCAATGATGTGGAAGTTTCAAAATTCCATATTTTATTCAGAATAGAACATAGATGACATATCGAATGTTTAAACTGAGAAAATGTCTCATTTAAAGAGAAAAATTAGGTGATTTTTAAATTTCATGACAACAACACATCTCAAAAAAGTTGGGACAAGGCCATGTTTACCACTGTGAGACATCCCCTTTTCTCTTTACAACAGTCTGTAAACGTCTGGGGACTGAGGAGACAAGTTGCTCAAGTTTAGGGATAGGAATGTTAACCCATTCTTGTCTAATGTAGGATTCTAGTTGCTCAACTGTCTTAGGTCTTTTTTTGTCGTATCTTCCATTTTATGATGTGCCAAATGTTTTCTATGGGTGAAAGATCTGGACTGCAGGCTGGCCAGTTCAGTACCCGGACCCTTCTTCTATGCAGCCATGATGCTGTAATTGATGCAGTATGTGGTTTGGCATTGTCATGTTGGAAAATGCAAGGTCTTCCCTGAAAGAGACGTTGTCTGGATGGGAGCATATGTTGCTCTAGAACCTGGATATACCTTTCAGCATTGATGGTGTCTTTCCAGATGTGTAAGCTGCCCATGCCACACGCACTAATGCAACCCCATACCATCAGAGATGCAGGCTTCTGAACTGAGCGCTGATAACAACTTGGGTCGTCCTTCTCCTCTTTAGTCCGAATGACACGGTGTCCCTGATTTCCATAAAGAACTTCAAATTTTGATTTGTCTGACCACAGAACAGTTTTCCACTTTGCCACAGTCCATTTTAAATGAGCCTTGGCCCAGAGAAGACGTCTGCGCTTCTGGATCGGCTTCTTCTTTGAACTATAGAGTTTTAGCTGGCAACGGCGGACGGCACGGTGAATTGTGTTCACAGATAATGTTCTCTGGAAATATTCCTGAGCCCATTTTGTGATTTCCAATACAGAAGCATGCCTGTATGTGATGCAGTGCCGTCTAAGGGCCCGAAGATCACGGGCACCCAGTATGGTTTTCCGGCCTTGACCCTTACGCACAGAGATTCTTCCAGATTCTCTGAATCTTTTGATGATATTATGCACTGTAGATGATGATATGTTCAAACTCTTTGCAATTTTACACTGTCAAACTCCTTTCTGATATTGCTCCACTATTTGTCGGCGCAGAATTAGGGGGATTGGTGATCCTCCTCCCATCTTTACTTCTGAGAGCCGCTGCCACTCCAAGATGCTCTTTTTATACCCAGTCATGTTAATGACCTATTGCCAATTGACCTAATGAGTTGCAATTTGGTCCTCCAGCTGTTCCTTTTTTGGACCTTTAACTTTTCCAGCCTCTTATTGCCCCTGTCCCAACTTTTTTGAGATGTGTTGCTGTCATGAAATTTCAAATGAGCCAATATTTGGCATGAAATTTCAAGATGTCTCACTTTTGACATTTGATATGTTGTCTATGTTCTATTGTGAATACAATATCAGTTTTTGAGATTTGTAAATTATTGCATTCCGTTTTATTTACAATTTGTACTTTGTCCCAACTTTTTTGGAATCGGGGTTGTATGACCTAAACCTGAAAAATCTGAAAGGTAGTCTACCTTTAAGTACTTAACTACAGAGGCATAATTATGCATTAAAATAAAGGTGAAGTTTTAATTTCACATTTTTGCAAGGAGTCTCCAGTGTCAGTGCTTTGAAACAATCAGAGGTGGCGCTGTAACCAAGTTTTCCGACACAGGAAAGTCAAGAATATATATTTAGTTTATAAATAATGCATAAATTTAAGAATAAATAAAGGAAAACCATCTGCTATAATATAAGTGATTAACAGGAAGTAACGTGCATCAATTAATTAAAAAAATAGATTAGTTGTAAAATAACAAATATTAACATATTAATACGGATTTTTTTTAAAAGTCTACCAAGTTTTAACATAAAACAACTCTAAACTGTATTAGGTTCTGTAATAAATAACAGTTATTCCACAAAATCAAGTCGTACATGAGCTGATAGCTGATGAGGCACATAGCACTGAGTTGGCTATAAGCCGTGTATGATGATACTGAGTGGAATAATTGTTTTATTCACTGGATTTTGAGAAAGAATATTTTTATTTTTTGCAAATTCGATAAATAAAAACTTTATACAAAATGCCTGACAAAATCATTTCCGCTTAGAATGTAAACAAACTGGCGAACTGTCAGTAGCAATTTGTGAAAAATGCTACAATAATTCTTGAAAAATAAAAAAAGATACGGTCTTACCATCAAATACTTTTATGCCATATTTTGTGTGTGTGTGTGTGTGTGTGTCGGGGGGGGGGCCTTCTTCTTCTTCTTCTTCTTTAGGGTTTTTTGGCAGTTGGCAAACCAGATTAAAGGTGCATTACTGCCACCAACTGGGCTGGACTGTGGAACAGGAGATATTGAGGGGTGAAAAAATATATTCTTTTAACTATTTCTGTTTCTTTTAAATACTTGACAATTTTTGGGGTTTTGTTTTCAGTTTTGATAGAGTTTTTATTTCATCCTCGATTGGTTTGGCAACACACTCCACCATTTTTTCCCCTCTACTTATGGTATATGAGCTGATAGACTGGTAGTAGAGTAGCCAATCAGAACGCACGATTGCTCATCTCCAGTGAATGTGGATAGAATAAAATAAGTTATGGCAGGCTAGTTAGCTAGTTAAGCGAATCCAAAAATGAAATGTGAGCATGTCATGTGAGCATGTATTATGCTCTTTAAAAAATAACAAATAAAAAAAAACTTTTGAGTGCAGCATATCTTATTTACACTCTCGAAAAAAATCCGGCTATGATCTGTGATATTCTGTCCTCACACGTAAAAATATATTCGAACGTAAAATACTGTATATTCAAGTCTGCCTAGCCTCATTATTTTCTCTTGGTGCGTTTAGGTGGTTGTGTGTACCGTTGAAATGTACATAGCTTTATAACAGCATGTTCCTTATTTGTGCATGTGAATGAATCTAACACAAAAAAAGTCCCTTCAAACAGATGATGTGTGTAGTGCAGCAGGTGGAGAAAGCGCTTTGTGAAAGTCAATAAGGAGTAGCGTTTATTTATTTTTCTGGTTGCTGAACCTTCATGTCAAGAAAGCAACTACAAGCACGAAATCAGTTTTGTCCCAGGTTCCTGGACAACTTATTTATCCACCTTGTGATGCTATCACATATCACATCCATTGTTTCACTGTTGTCAGATTGAACACGAGCAGGAATACACTGCTTCCGCTCCACACTCATCCACAGGAAGATCAGTGACTGTAGCGGTACACATGAGCCCCATGGAGAGTGCTCCAATCCCCGTAAGAGTTCATTAAAGAGCCTCGTTCACACCGTAAAAATAAATAAATAAAGCAAAAGCATAGGCAGGCAGTGACAGCAAACGAGTCTTATGAATTTGTGTTAAAAACAAACACAGTGTCTGTCAGTTACACCACACCAAACACACACGAATATCCTAACACCTACTGCACCACTGTGGTCACTTGTGACCAGACACCAGCATTGAGAACCTAATAACAATATTCTCCGAGCTAACAGAAAGGAAGGGTGTAAAGGAAGAGAGGATCTGATTCTTCCATCATGTCTCCCTCCTCCCTTTCGCTCTGTCGCTTCTGTGGCGCTGAAGGAGCCGGCTCACTCGCTATCCAGTTCTAATGAAGTGGGTCTCACTGTGGTGGCAGTGAAAATTGCCTTTTGGTCCCTGCATGATCATGGGAGTGTGTGTGTGTCCCAAACTTTTGAGTTATGGTAGACTGGTGAGCCTGTGTGTGTGTGTGTGTGTGTGTGTGTGTGTGTGTGTGTGTGTGTGTGTGTGTGTGTGTGTGTGTGCGTGCGTGCGTGTAGCCTATTATCACATTCAAATACAAGCTGTCACTGCATAAACGCCACACAAAGCACAGCTGACACGCTAAGCTAAGCAAATATACTCATAGACACAAACACGCACAGAGTAAATACAGTTAGGACTGCACACTAATCTACACACACACACATTCCTGTAATTCTGTCTTTGTGGTGGCATTCATTGGCATAATGCATTCCCTAGCTCCTTATCCTAACCTTAAAGTGCATATCCTGGACCAAATTCATTTTTTTTTTTTTTATATGAAAGTATGTCCCTTTACACACTCATCCAGAAGGGTAATTTTGCACAAGGCCATCTGTCTACAGCAGAAAAAAATAAAATAACAAAACACATCTGGAAAAATCCCAAGGGAGTCTGGAGCCAGATTCGTGACGTCACCTGCGGAAGCGCCAGCAGTCTGCGCGAGCTTTGCACGGTTTCAGTGCACAGCCTGTGTACACCAAGTTTAGCAGCTAGCGATTTTGCATTAAAATATGGAATTGTCACCTGAGCGCAATGTGGGAAACGATGAGTACTAATCC
Source organism: Neoarius graeffei (assembly GCF_027579695.1). NCBI lineage: Eukaryota > Metazoa > Chordata > Actinopteri > Siluriformes > Ariidae > Neoarius > Neoarius graeffei. Next base: position 10,591,804 of record NC_083576.1, on the reverse strand, counting down.
CATCATGATTGGTGTTGCTACACCCTCCTACGATACATCTGTTAACCATTTTAATAATTACGTGATAACGTTGAAGAAATTTGCAGAAAACCACCAGGTCGTTTTCTCATAAACAAACAAGCGCTGGCGTAGGATTCAGAGGGAGGCGTCCCGCACGTGACGTCACGAAAATCACTGTTTCCCGGGAAATCCAAATGCCAAGTTTTTTCAGAGGCGGACCAATTCGCCTCAAATGGCTTGATTTCAACTGAATTTTTCTGGTATTGCGCAAGGTAAAAAAAAAAATTGGGGCGGCACGTTGGTGTAGTGGTTAGCGCTGTCACCTCACAGCAAGAAGGTCCTGGGTTCGAGCCCCGGGGCCGGCGAGGGCCTTTCTGTGTGGAGTTTGCATGTTCTCCCCGTGTCCGCGTGGGTTTCCTCCGGGTGCTCCGGTTTCCCCCACAGTCCAAAGACATGCAGGTTAGGTTAACTGGTGGCTCTAAATTGACCGTAGGTGTGAATGTGAGTGTGAATGGTTGTCTGTGTCTATGTGTCAGCCCTGTGATGACCTGGCAACTTGTCCAGGGTGTACCCCGCCTTTCGCCCGTAGTCAGCTGGGATAGGCTCCAGCTTGCCTGCGACCCTGTAGAAGGATAAAGCGGCTAGAGATAATGAGAGAATTAGAAAAAAAAATTGCACAAAATGCAAAATGTGACAGATATTTGACCAAAGTTTAATATAAAATAGGAGAATTACATTGATCTTGCTCCTGAATTTACCCGTGATATGCACTTTAACCATCATGACTAAATCCCTCACCTCACCCCTTTACCCTAACCCTAACCTAAACCCTCAAACTAAAACTTTTAGCCCTCTGAAGAAGTGAGGACCAGCCAAAATGTCCTCACTTCACAAAAATGTCCCTGCTCTGAAGGTAAAAAATGTATTCCATTCCTCAGTATGTATCAAATACAAGCACACACACACACACACACACACACACACACACACACACACACACGCTGTCCTTACAGTGTGTAAATATTGAAAATTCATGAGGGAAAAGATTGCGCTAACAATTTTAGCCTATCTACTTTTAATATTGTATAATCCTTTATTTTCATTCCATTTCCTGCCAAAATTCTGAAATTCAAAAATTCACTGCAAATCAAAATCATGTTTAACACAGCATTTAACACATCAACATCAAGACCAACACAGAAAAAGGAAAAAGTCGTGTCGGATTATGCTAACGTTATGCTAATCATCATCGGTATGCTAATAATGCTAGCGAACACGAACTGCTTTGCTAGCCTAAAGTTTTAGCCACACAGCGTGTCCACACACACACACACACACACACACACACACACACACACACACACACACACACACGCTGTCCTTACAGTGTGTAAATATTGAAAATTCATGAGGGAAAGATTGCGCTAACAATTTTAGACTATCTACTTTTAATATTGTATAATCCTTTATTTTCATTCCATTTCCTGCCAAAATTCTGAAATTCAAAAATTCACTGCAAATCAAAATCATGTTTAACACAGCATTTAACACATCAACATCAAGACCAACACAGAAAAAGGAAAAAGTCATGTCGGATTATGCTAACGTTATGCTAATCATCATCGGTATGCTAATAATGCTAGCGAACACGAACTGCTTTGCTAGCCAGCACAATTTTTCTCTCTACAACACAGTGTTTAAGTAAAGTTTTAGCCACACAGCGTGTCCACACACACACACACACACACACACACACACAGAGCTAAGCGAGTCAAAGGTGTAAGAGGTGCTTCAATTAGCACAGTGCTAATATTACTGCTGCTGCTGTGTGAGGCGAGTGAGGCGAGGCAAAGTGAGGCGAGGCAGCACGGCTAATGGAGCAGCCAGGCTGTTAAGGGAACTGATTTATTGTTGCCAGCTTGGTTGAGACAGCCAGGAAAGAAGTGTATAAGAGCTGAGGTGAGCGTACTGCTGATCCGTGCTCATAGCACCATATACACGGGATACTTTGCAAGAAAAGTGCTTTTTAACAAGTAAAAACTCCACAAAATGGATTTTTTTGTGCGACCTCAGAAGTGTGTCTAAAGATTTTGTCTGATGTTTATCTCATCTTAAAACCAATGCTGAAAAAAGGCGACCCTTTGATCAAGAAGAAACATTTCTACAGTACCAACTAAAATCATTTCTTCAATCTCTCTCTCTCTCTGACGTAAATTCCAGTTTAATCTTACCAGACTGCTTTTCCTGTTACTGTAAATTTATCAGCCGACCCCTTGACAGCAGCACAATGCATAAAATCATGCAGATACAAATCAAGAGCTTCAGTTAATGATGTTTACTTCACTTCAAACATCAGAATGGGAAAAATTGTGATCTCAAAGTGTGACTTTCTTTCACTGTCGCATGGGTGTTAAGGCCAATTTATGCTGACAATGCAGTCCTCGCAGATGGCGTTGCAGATGGCGTCTGCGTAGCCCCCCCACCTTCGCAGACGCTCTGCGCGCACCTCCCAAAAATTGTGACCACCGCAGAAGCCTCGCAGACAGCGTCGCAGACAAGAGGGCTCTGATTGGTCCACTCCAGGTCCACTCTACATCCGCTGTACACGCACTTCCACTTCCCTACTTTCCCGGTTTGGTTTGTTTTCACTACCGCCATTTTTAAAAACACGAGCGAAGATGGAGCAGCACGAAGAGCGGTTGATCGAGGAAGTGAGGAAGTACGTACATCTATACGACTCCAGTTCTAGTCATTATAAGTAACCGGAGGTTGAACACTCCACTAACCACACCCACCAACTACTCCTAGCGATTTCGCGACTTCGTGCCCCCTTGCGTTGTGGCGGTGAATAACATCACGCACGCCTATTACTCCCCGCTCAACGATAAATTACAACTGTCTGCGAAAAGCTATCTGCGAAAGCCTTGTTGCAAGAGCATGCACAGGCCCTTAGTTTGAGCCAGATGGACTGGTTTGAGTATTTCAGAAACTGCTGATCTCCTGGGGTTTTCACACACAACAGTCTCACAACAGGATGGTGCGAAAAACAAAAAGCCGAGTGAGCGACAGTTCTGTGGGTGGAAACAAACGACTTGTTGATAAGAGAGGTCAGAGGAAAATGGACAGACTGATTTGATTTTTTTTTTGCCAGGAAGGATATAGTAACTCATATCATCACTCTTTATAACCATGGTCAAGGGCGCAGATGGCACTGGGGACGGGGGGGACATGTCCCCCCCAGATTTATAGTGACCCCTATCTGTCCCCCCCACCCACCGTCCCTACATAAGGCGCCAAACATAGGTAGAAAAAGTGAGGATTAATGTTCCGTTAGTTAGACTAACTTACGGTACATTGCAGCACAAAGTTGAAATGGCAGCAGCAGTAGCCTTGTCTGTGATCAATCCACATTACACCGATTCAAGAAGGGGAAAGGCTGGAGCAGATCCTTGCAGAGTTGGGAAAGCAAGGTGTTCAATTTTCCATGTAATTCTGGGTTAATAACACTGCACAGCTCATCCATTTGATAGCAACGGTGTTTCTGCTACGACTAATGGTGCGTTCAGTTGTACTCGTAAGTTGGAAGTTTGAAGTCGGAAAAGCATTGAAATCCAGCATCTACCAGCATAAACATTGGGGTTTTCGTTTCATTTCATTAACTGTCCATTTTTTTCTAATTCCATGTTCTATGATGTCCCAGTTTTTAAACTGGGAAGCGGTGGAGAGATGTTTGTGGGACCTATTGAGTCTGCTTCTAGACGGTAAATTTGTCTGGCTGCAGAGGGAATTTTTTTTTTCGATCAGTTTTGTTTATTGGAAAAAATACTTTTTATTTTTATTTGTGTGAATCTGTTGTTCAAGTGTTTATACTTCTGTTTTCATACACATTTTATGTTTCTAATCATTTACATGAAGGCACGAGTGTGAATCATTTCAATTTTATCTCTCATTCTCATTATCTCTAGCCGCTTTATCCTTCTACAGGGTCGCAGGCAAGCTGGAGCCTATCCCAGCTGACTACGGGCGAAAGGCGGGGTACACCCTGGACAAGTCGCCAGGTCATCACAGGGCCAACACATAGACACAGACAACCATTCACACTCACATTCACACCTACGGTCAATTTAGAGTCACACTCACATTCACACCTACGGTCAATTTAGAGTCACCAGTTACTAACCTGCATGTCTAACCTGCATATACTAACCTGCATGTCTTTGGACTGTGGGGGAAACCGGAGCACCCGGAGGAAACCCACGCGGACACGGGGAGAACATGCAAACTCCACACAGAAAGGCCCTCGTCGGCCCCGGGGCTCGAACCCAGGACCTTCTTGCTGTGAGGCGACAGCGCTAACCACTACACCACCGTGCCGCCCCATTTCAATTTTATTTTGTTATTAATTTTTGGACATTCCTTTTTTGTTAGAAGTTACAGTTAAAGTTTCTGTGATGAGATTCTTCATCCTGCTGAGATCAGCGAATGTTTAAATAAAACATGCAGAAGACATGAAGTTTTGGAGCGTGATTAACATACCAGACAAATAACAATTTGATCATGTATGGCTAGTGTTGACCAGGTAGGCCTTTGTGTACCAATGTTCATTCAGTTAGAAAACTCACAATTCTAATGTATATTGAAGCTTCAGTGTGTGTGTGTTTGTGTGTGTGTGTGTGTATATATATATATATATATATATATATATATATATATATATATATGCATTTACTGTACACAAAATGGAATAATTTGCTGACAGCTCAGTCCCCCCCAGTTCAAAATCCTATCTGCGCCCCTGACCATGGTGAGCAGAAAAGCATCTCAGCATGCAACAGACAACAGAAGACCACATTGGGTTCCACTCCTGCAGCCAATAACAGGAATCTTAGAATCAAGAACAAGTTCCTATTAAAGTGGCCAGTGAGTGTAGTGTAAAAATAACAGTTTCTTACTAAAACAAGAGATGTTGTGCTAATTAGCACGTCTCAGATTGTCAACATGAACCATTTTGTCCCATCATTAAACTACTGCATCGTCCTGAAGAAAAAAAGACCAAAAGTCTATCATTGCCATTAATCAGGTGTATAGATAACAGTTAACACCTTTTCCAGCTAAATGTCTGATTCTGGACTCCATTTTATCCCATTTCAGTCCTGGATCTTTTGATCTGGGATAACAGTGAAGACATGTCCTCAAAATCACATGAAGCCATGGGGGGAAAAAATTCATTTTCTGGTCACCTGCCATCCTCCATCGCTCACCGATCATCCAACAGCTACCAAATGAGAAAAGTCAAGGCTAGTATACACTTCTTCCAAGACTCATGAAGCCATCTTTTTAAACTGCTGCTCATGCTGTTACAGGGCAGTGCAACACAACTGAAGGAACTCCGCCTTCTTCCTCATACACGAGCTCACAGATGCCCATGATTGTCTTGTGCTGTTGTCATCGGCATGGGGGGAATTGGATGCCCTCCCTCCAAGCTCAGTGAGCAATTTCGGAGCAAGTAATGAGGCTAAACAATTAAATAATGATGTGATTTGAAACGGTGGGGGAAGGGGGGGCTTAGGGGGGGGAATGGTGCGGTGATGTCAACAGGTGACTGTAATCATGATTTGGTACAAAATCAGTATCCAGGAAAGGCCTAGACTTTGAGGAGCAAAGATGGGCCAAGGCTCTCCAGTTTGTCAACAAATGTGTGAGAAAAGTATTGAAAAGTTTAAAAACAATGTTCCTCAAAGAAAGATAGGAAGGTATTTTGATATTTCACCCTCTGTGGTGCAGAATATCATTAAACAATTCAAGGAATCTGGAGGAATTTCAGTGTATGAAGGTCAAGGGCTCAAGCCTAATCTGAACCCCCGTGATCTCTGATCCCTCAGACGGCACTGCATTAAGAACGGTCATTCATCTATAGCCGATAGAACCACATGGGCTCAGGATTACTTTGGCAAACCTTTGTCAAGCTCCACAATACAGAGTTACATCTACAAACGGCAGTTAAAACTTTACTGTGCAAAAAGAAAGCCGCATGTTAACTGTCCAGAAGCGCCATCGACTTCTCAGGGCTCGGAGGCATCTGGGATGGACCATTGCACAGTGGAAACGTGTACTGTGGTCAAACGAATCAGTATTCCAGGTCTTTTTTGTGAGAAATGGACACCGTGTGCTCCAGACCAAAGACAAAAAGGACCATCCAGACTGTTACCAGGAACAAGTCCAAAAGCTAGGGTGTGTCACGGTATGGGGTTGTGTTAGTGCCCTTGGTAAAGGAAACTTACACTTCTGTGATGGAGCATTAATGCAGAAAAGTACACTGAGATCTTGAACAACTTATGCTGCCTTCAAGACGACATCTTTTCCGGGCAGATTTGAACAAGACAAAGCAAAACCACATTCTGTACACATTACAAAGGCATGGCTGTGGAAGGAGAGGGTGTGTCCCCTCTGTCCCCAATAGAGAATGTGTGGAGAATTTTGAAATGAAAAATATGACAATGACAAACTCATACTGTTGCACACCTTCAGACCTGTTTGGAGGAAGAATGGGACAAAATAACACCTGAAATGTTGTTTATAAACTGAAATATGTTCATTTTGAAAAACATTAAAATGAATGAAGTAAAGCATCAAATAATGTGCCGTTGTATTGTTTTGAGTGCGATACAGGTCAAAGGATACTTAAAAATCATCGTTTTCAGTTTTAATTTCAATTTCAACGTACGTACCATCCCAACTTTTTCTGATATGGGGTTGGATATAACTTTTCATTAAAAGGTAACATGGTGTGCTATTTTTAGCTGAAGGCTGCTGGGATAATCACACATAACACACAGAGTGAACTAATTAAATCCATATTAGGTGTTGGCAGTCATAATAGATTATAGTAATTAACACTTTGTTAAAAGTGTTGTGTTGTGTTTGTTAAAAGTGTGCATGTGTTACAAATTGAATAATATACAATTTACAGCAGGAGAATTTGGCAAACATTTGTACGAACTGAATATTGAAGTATATTTAAAGCTAGACGGCCTTTCGATTTCATAAAATCGGTGAAATTTAGCTCCTTCTGAAATGTGGTCATTGTGATGCATGTTTATTTCTGTAATATCTCACAAAATACCAGGCCATTCTGTGGCTGGGAAGTTATTTAATTTGAGGGGATTAAAGCAAATAATGTGCATGAAATCGCTCGCTTTGCGCAGTCAAGCAGGCAGAGGAAGTCCGTGTGCGCAGGCGCAGGTTTACCTTTGAGCGTGCACTGACAGATCCATCGTTCTGTCGCTAAACGAACAGCTAATCACACCGAGGTGCTCGCTGAGCGCCGATATTTATTAGTTTGGTCCTGCGTTTCCTTTCCTTCGTATATAACATAACGTCTTTTCTTCTCGCTTTCTGTTACTGTAGTCGGTCTTTCATGTTCCATTCACACACTCACGTCCTCCATTTTTCTCTCCTGTTTCAATTTGCATCCCATGATGCCTTGTGCAAATGGGGAAAGCCCACCACGTGATGCATGACGTAGTATCTTGTATTGGGTCATGGTGAAGCAGGAAAAAATAGCAGAGAATTTTGGGCCATGTGGCCCTAAATTCATTAATTGTTCTATTAAAACAATAAAATAAAATTGGAAGTCTGTGATTCGAATTCAGTAGCTTTTGGTCCACTAAACAAAAATAATTGGGTGTCGGGGAAAATTCTTTTTATGACTTAAATTTGAAAAATCTGAAAGGCAGTCTACCTTTAAACTTTAGAACTACATCATTATCAGAATTATGAGAAAAGAAAATCACCTAAATATTGGATGATTAATATTAAGGTTTTTTTTGTTTGCTTGTTTGTTTATTTTGTTTTTAGTATCACGCTCAAACTTCTGGACCATGTATATTGCTTGAAGGCTCATAAATATAACTTAGATGAATTATTATTATTATTATTATTATTATTATTATTAGGAGAAGAAGAATTATTCAGTGACCAAATTGGTATTTTGTGCAGAATGAACAACAAAAAAGTTATTGATGAAGATATTATTATCCAAGACAAGGACTCCAAAATGGCTTTAGCTGGAATAAATCAAGAATGTATGGTTTATAAGGCATGCTGAATTTTAAACTATGTAATAATCCCTCTCTTCACCAAATGCTAGAATTGATTCAAAGGCTCAAACGATATTGCTCTTTCTTCTCTGTCCATCTCTGAATACCTTTTTAAGATCCAAACTAACAAGAATGTAGTAACTGAAGTGTGCGAATGTGTAAGATAATGTGGTTGCGCATTTGAATAAATTAAATATTTATGCCACCGTTCAAATTAAAATTCAGTGTACAGGATCTGGGGAACACATTAAAACATTGCTAATAGGATCATTTCCATATAATGCTGTCAGAGAAAGATAGAAGGGCAAGCCCAGGTCGCTCATGACTGCATCCTGAATGGGGGAAACCTGGCTGTGCCGGCTGCACATGGAAATCCCAAGGCTTAGTGAATAAAAGCTCAGTGCCGAGGGACATTCATGTATGCGGCTTAGTCATGTGTCCATCTTTTTAGGAGATGATACAACATGCATCAAGACATCTAATCAGCTATCTGATGTATGAAAGATATTTAAATTAACAAAGATTCACTGCAATATAATTTACAGCTGTTTTCATGTGATAAAGTATTGCACTCATAGAGTAATCTGTGGTCAGGAGGAAAAAAATAGCTCTCAGGAGACATACAATGGCCACGCCCTTTCACTGAACCAGACAAGTTACAAAACCCACACCTCCTTCCCAGTCAAAAAGACCACAACTCCTTTCCTGGGACTGATACTGTACATAGACCACACCTCCTCAATTAGGAGTCACACAGGCCACACCTTCTTCACAGAGCCTGACAAATCATAAAAGCCATGACTCCTTGATTGGGACTGACAATTTGACAAAGAGGCCACACCTCTGTCAATGAGACTGACTGACACAAAGGCCACACCTCCTTCACTGGAACTGACAGATACACATTACACCTCCTCCGCTGAGACAGACAAGTCACAAAGACCACGCTTCATTCATTGGAAATGACTGACAGAAAGGCCACGCCTCCTTCCTTGGAATCGACTAATACAAAAGTCATACCTCCTCCATTGGAACTGACAGATACACCACACCTCCTTCATTGAGACAGACAAATCACAAAAGCCATGCCTCCTTTGTTGGAACTGGCTCACACAATGATGACGCCTCTTCACTCAGACTAACAGGCACAGGCCACGCCTCCTTCATTGGAATTGACTAACCACAGGCCATGCCTCCTTCACTGAAACTGACTCACACAAATGTCACGCCTCCTTTATTGAAACTGACTGACACATGTCACGCTTCTTTCATTGGAATTGATTGACACACCAGTCACGTCTCCTTCACTGGGAACAACAGGCAACCAACATGTTTTCCAATAGGACCAACACACAGGTCATATCTCCTGCATTGGAACTGAATGACAGAACATCTACGTCTCCCTCCTTGGATCTGACTGACACAAAGGCCACGCCTCATTCACTGGGACTGACGGACACAAAGGCCACACCTCATTCACTGGGACAGACAAGACACAGACGCCATGCCTCCTCCACTGGGTAGACAAGTCACAGAGGCCAGGCCTCTTTCATTGGAATTGATTGACACAAAGGCCACGCCTCATTCACTGGGACTAACAAATGCACTACGCCTCCTCCACTGGGACAGACAAGACACAGACGCCATGTCTCCTCCACTGGGATAGACAAGTCACAGAGGCCATGTCTCCTCCACTGGGACAGACAAGTCACAGAGGCCACGCCTCTTTCATTGGAACTGACTGACACAAAGGCCACGCCTCATTCACTGGGACTGATAGACACACCACACCCCCTCCACTGGGACAGACAAGACACAGATGCTACATCTCCACTGGGATAAACAAGTCACAGAGGCCATGCCTCTTTCATTGGAACTGACTGACACAAAGGCCACGCCTCATTCACTGGGACTGACAGATGCACCATGCCTCCTCCATTGGGACAGACAAGACACAGACGCCATGCCTCCTCTCCTGGGACAGACAAGTCACAGAGGCCATGCCTCTTTCATTGGAACTGACTGACACAAAGGCCACGCCTCATTCACTGGGACTGATAGACACACCACACCCCCTCCACTGGGACAGACAAGACACAGATGCTACATCTCCACTGGGATAAACAAGTCACAGAGGCCATGCCTCTTTCATTGGAGCTGACTGACACAAAGGCCACACCTCATTTCACTGGGACTGACAGACACACCACACCTCCTCCACTGGGACAGACAAGACACAGATGCTATACTCATCCGCTGGGATAAACAAGTCACAGAGGCCACGCCACTTTCATTGGAATTGATTGACACAAAGGCCACGCCTCATTCACTGGGACTAACAAATGCACTACGCCTCCTCCACTGGGACAGACAAGACACAGACGCCATGTCTCCTCCACTGGGATAGACAAGTCACAGAGGCCATGTCTCCTCCACTGGGACAGACAAGTCACAGAGGCCACGCCTCTTTCATTGGAACTGACTGACACAAAGGCCACGCCTCATTCACTGGGACTGATAGACACACCACACCCCCTCCACTGGGACAGACAAGACACAGATGCTACATCTCCACTGGGATAAACAAGTCACAGAGGCCATGCCTCTTTCATTGGAGCTGACTGACACAAAGGCCACACCTCATTTCACTGGGACTGATAGACACACCACACCTCCTCCACTGGGACAGACAAGACACAGATGCTATACTCATCCGCTGGGATAAACAAGTCACAGAGGCCACGCCACTTTCATTGGAACTGACTGACACAAAGGCCACGCCTCATTCACTGGGACTGACAGACACACCACACCTCCTCCACTGGGATAGACAAGTCACAGAGGCCACACCTCTTTCATTGGACTTGACTGACACAAAAGGCCACACCTCATCACTGAGACTACCAGACACAAGCCACGCCTCCTTCAGTGGATTTGGCTGACACACAGACCATGCCACCTTCTTTGGACACCCTTTTTCAATGGGAACGACATTCATCCCACGCCATTTCCAGTAGAACCAACACAAAGGCCACGCCTCCTTCATTGGAATTGACTGATACACAGGCTTCATTGGAACTGACTCACACAAACATCACACCCTCCTTCACTGTGAATGACAGACAGCCCACACCTTTTCCAATAGAATTGATACAAAGGCCATGCCTCGTTCATCAGAGCTAACTAACATAAAGGCCACACCTCTTCCAATAGAATTGACACACAGGCCATTCCTCCTCACTGAGTCTGAAGTCACACCAGCAATTCCTCCTTGTTGAAACAGCTTCATCCTTATATTAAAAATGTGTCAATCATTATTTATTGTCATCGATCAGATATTGATGAGAATGTTTAAGACACACGGCTGTATAGATGGCCGGTGCTATGCAGCTTGTAAACTGAACGATAATCACATTTTGTCAGCTCGTGTCTTCATCACATCTCACATCATTGCAATTTTCCTAATACTAGCTCACAAGCTCACAATACTGCTCCATCTTAAGCCTCGATTTTGGATGTAATCACACTAGGGCTGTCATACAATACCCTTTTGTGCGTCTCCCAGAAGACAAAAGGGTAATGAAAAGCTGTGAGCTCTAACTCCTTTTTAAAAGAGACAGCCCTGAGCCATAAACATCTGCAGGCAGCATCTCATTTTTTTTTTTTTAAAGAGCAACAGAATAAACAGCATTAATAGGAAGGATTTATTTCCTTTACATATAAACTCTTAAATGGTTTAACCAGGAGTTTGTAGCTCTGAGTAGACGTCCTGGCTGCTGTTGAAACTCGGGTTTCGTTGCAAAAAGGTTTACATTACACCTCGTTTACACTGCAATCAAATGATGTTAGGAATGCTCCAATTAGTGCTAATTAAGAGCTATAATTAATCCATAGATAATTTACTGTTTGTCAAAAGTGTCACGGCTAACCGTGTCATTTAGATATATTTTTACGTTATACAGTATGTGTAACAAAAACAGGCTTCAGTACTGTAATGGATTTTATTTTGCACTTCCTGTAACCTCATCACGTTCACTGCAAAGACCCAGAGTCATAAAAAGTCTTTATTTATTAACAATCTCACTTTCTGACCAATCAGAAGCCAGGGTACAGTCTTTTATATTCTTTGGACTAAACCTGGGCTTATTCCAGTTAATGGGCAATTTCAGGCATAACCACCCAGACAGTCAATATGGACATGTTCGTGTGTGTGTGTGTGTGTGTGTGTGTGTGTGTGCATTTAATAATCTCATCAGCAAATAAGTCATCAATCTTTGTTGGATGAAATTAACTTTGTGTTGAGAATCATCTATTATTAATTGGCACTGGCACAAGCCACTTTAGAGAGACGGCCCTTAAAATGGCTTCTGCTTTAAAATCCTGAAACAAAACATTCAGAATCAAAGTGCAGCTAAACTTTTGAAAACCCCCTTTGGGCATCCCTCAAAGCACAACTGTGATCTTCATTGTGATGATATGATGCTTTTATTGGCAAAAAACAAAACAACTAAAGAATATTTCAGCCTCATAAGTCTTTTGAAAGCATGGCAGTCTTTCCCAGGAGATATTTCCCTTGTCAAGTCACATCTTCAACTGTTTTGAGCAATAATTATCATTTTAACATCTAGCTTCTGTGTTTTTTTCATGCCAATTGTCCTTCTGAAAGAAAGAAAGAAAGAAAGAAAGAAAGAAAGAAAGAAAGAAAGAAAGAAAGAAAGAAAGAAAGAAAGAAAGAAAGAAAGAAAGAAAGAAAAGCATCAAATAAGATTGGAGAAAGAAAGAAAGAAAGAAAGAAAGAAAGAAAGAAAGAAAGAAAGAAAGAAAGAAGGCATCAAATAAGATTGGATACAGAAAGAAAGAAAGAAAGAAAGAAAGAAAGAAAGAAAGAAAGAAAGAAAGAAAGAAAGAAAGAAAGAAAGAAAGCATCAAATAAGATTGGATACAGAAAGAAAGAAAGAAAGAAAGAAAGAAAGAAAGAAAGAAAGAAAGAAAGAAAGAAAGAAAGAAAGAAGAGCATTGGATGAGATAGAATACAATAAGAAAGAAAGAAAGAAAGAAAGAAAGAAAGAAAGAAAGAAAGAAAGAAAGAAAGAAAGAAAGCATCAAATAAGATTGGAGAAAGAAAGAAAGAAAGAAAGAAAGAAAGAAAGAAAGAAAGAAAGAAAGAAAGAAAGAAAGAAAGAAAGAAAGCATCAAATAAGATTGGATACAGAAAGAAAGAAAGAAAGAAAGAAAGAAAGAAAGAAAGAAAGAAAGAAAGAAAGAGCATTGGATGAGATAAAACAAAAAGAAAGAAAGAAAGAAAGAAAGAAAGAAAGAAAGAAAGAAAGAAAGAAAGAAAGAAAGAAAGAAAAGCATCAAATAAGATTGGATAAAGAAAGAAAGAAAGAAAGAAAGAAAGAAAGAAAGAAAGAAAGAAAGAAAGAAAGAAAGAAAGAAGGCATCAAATAAGATTGGATACAGAAAGAAAGAAAGAAAGAAAGAAAGAAAGAAAGAAAGAAAGAAAGAAAGAAAGAAAGAAAGAAAGAAAGAAAGAAGAGCATTGGATGAGATAGAATACAATAAGAAAGAAAGAAAGAAAGAAAGAAAGAAAGAAAGAAAGAAAGAAAGAAAGAAAGAAAGAAAGAAGGCATCAAATAAGATTGGATACAGAAAGAAAGAAAGAAAGAAAGAAAGAAAGAAAGAAAGAAAGAAAGAAAGAAAGAAAGAGCATTGGATGAGATAAAACAAAAAGAAAGAAAGAAAGAAAGAAAGAAAGAAAGAAAGAAAGAAAGAAAGAAAGAAAGAAAGAAAAGCATCAAATAAGATTGGATAAAGAAAGAAAGAAAGAAAGAAAGAAAGAAAGAAAGAAAGAAAGAAAGAAAGAAAGAAAGAAAGAAGGCATCAAATAAGATTGGATACAGAAAGAAAGAAAGAAAGAAAGAAAGAAAGAAAGAAAGAAAGAAAGAAAGAAAGAAAGAAAGAAAGAAAAGCATCAAATAAGATTGGATAAAGAAAGAAAGAAAGAAAGAAAGAAAGAAAGAAAGAAAGAAAGAAAGAAAGAAAGAAAGAACAGCATTGGATGAGATAGAATACAATAAGAAAGAAAGAAAGAAAGAAAGAAAGAAAGAAAGAAAGAAAGAAAGAAAGAAAGAAAGAAAGAAAGAAAGAAAGAAAGAAAGAAGGCATCAAATAAGATTGGATACAGAAAGAAAGAAAGAAAGAAAGAAAGAAAGAAAGAAAGAAAGAAAGAAAGAACAGCATTGGATGAGATAGAATACAATAAGAAAGAAAGAAAGAAAGAAAGAAAGAAAGAAAGAAAGAAAGAAAGAAAGAAAGAAAGAAAGAAAGAAAAGCATCAAATAAGATTGGAGAAAGAAAGAAAGAAAGAAAGAAAGAAAGAAAGAAAGAAAGAAAGAAAGAAAGAAAGAAGGCATCAAATAAGATTGGATACAGAAAGAAAGAAAGAAAGAAAGAAAGAAAGAAAGAAAGAAAGAAAGAAAGAAAGAAAGAAAGAAAGAAAGCATCAAATAAGATTGGATACAGAAAGAAAGAAAGAAAGAAAGAAAGAAAGAAAGAAAGAAAGAAAGAAAGAAAGAAAGAAAGAAAGAAGAGCATTGGATGAGATAGAATACAATAAGAAAGAAAGAAAGAAAGAAAGAAAGAAAGAAAGAAAGAAAGAAAGAAAGAAAGAAAGCATCAAATAAGATTGGAGAAAGAAAGAAAGAAAGAAAGAAAGAAAGAAAGAAAGAAAGAAAGAAAGAAAGAAAGAAAGAAAGCATCAAATAAGATTGGATACAGAAAGAAAGAAAGAAAGAAAGAAAGAAAGAAAGAAAGAAAGAAAGAAAGAAAGAAAGAAAGAAAGAGCATTGGATGAGATAAAACAAAAAGAAAGAAAGAAAGAAAGAAAGAAAGAAAGAAAGAAAGAAAGAAAGAAAGAAAAGCATCAAATAAGATTGGATAAAGAAAGAAAGAAAGAAAGAAAGAAAGAAAGAAAGAAAGAAAGAAAGAAAGAAAGAAAGAAAGAAGGCATCAAATAAGATTGGATACAGAAAGAAAGAAAGAAAGAAAGAAAGAAAGAAAGAAAGAAAGAAAGAAAGAAGAGCATTGGATGAGATAGAATACAATAAGAAAGAAAGAAAGAAAGAAAGAAAGAAAGAAAGAAAGAAAGAAAGAAGGCATCAAATAAGATTGGATACAGAAAGAAAGAAAGAAAGAAAGAAAGAAAGAAAGAAAGAAAGAAAGAAAGAAAGAAAGAAAGAAAGAGCATTGGATGAGATAAAACAAAAAGAAAGAAAGAAAGAAAGAAAGAAAGAAAGAAAGAAAGAAAGAAAGAAAGAAAGAAAGAAAAGCATCAAATAAGATTGGATAAAGAAAGAAAGAAAGAAAGAAAGAAAGAAAGAAAGAAAGAAAGAAGGCATCAAATAAGATTGGATACAGAAAGAAAGAAAGAAAGAAAGAAAGAAAGAAAGAAAGAAAGAAAGAAAGAAAGAAAGAAAGAAAGAAAGAAAAGCATCAAATAAGATTGGATAAAGAAAGAAAGAAAGAAAGAAAGAAAGAAAGAAAGAAAGAAAGAACAGCATTGGATGAGATAGAATACAATAAGAAAGAAAGAAAGAAAGAAAGAAAGAAAGAAAGAAAGAAGGCATCAAATAAGATTGGATACAGAAAGAAAGAAAGAAAGAAAGAAAGAAAGAAAGAAAGAAAGAAAGAAAGAACAGCATTGGATGAGATAGAATACAATAAGAAAGAAAGAAAGAAAGAAAGAAAGAAAGAAAGAAAGAAAGAAAGAAAGAAAGAAAGAAAGAAAGAAAGAAAAGCATCAAATACGATTGGAGAAAGAAAGAAAGAAAGAAAGAAAGAAAGAAAGAAAGAAAGAAAGAAAGAAAGAAAGAAAGAAAGAAAGAAAGAAGAGCATTGGATGAGATAGAATACAATAAGAAAGAAAGAAAGAAAGAAAGAAAGAAAGAAAGAAAGAAAGAAAGAAAGAAAGAAAGAAAGAAAAGCATCAAATAAGATTGGATACAGAAAGAAAGAAAGAAAGAAAGAAAGAAAGAAAGAAAGAAAGAAAGAAAGAAAGAAAGAAAGAAAAGCATCAAATAAGATTGGATACAGAAAGAA